>NC_071624.1:4593310-4900696 GCF_014839835.1 Dryobates pubescens | reverse complement strand
ACAATTTTAAGGGTCATAGAATGGCTTCAATTGGGAAGGACTTTTAAGATGATCAGGTCCAACCATTACTCAACTCTGCCAAGGCTGGTGCTAAACCATGTCCCTCAGCACCACTTCTTTGCCTCTTTTAAACATCTCCAGGGATGGGAGATTCCACTACTCCCCTGCTGAGCCTTCTACAGTCTTTAAGAACCCTTTCAGGGAGGACATTTTTCCTAATATCTAATCTAAATCTTTCCTGATGCAACTTGAGGCCATTTTCCTCTCACCCTATCACTTGTCACTAGGGAGGAGAAACCAGCACCCAGCTGGCTCCAACCTCCTTTCAGGTGGTTGTAGAGAGTGAGAAGGTCTCCCCTCAGCCTCCTGTTTCCCAGAGTAAGCCCCAGCTCCCTCAGCTGCTCCTCATAAGACCTGTTCTCCAGAATTCTTCACATCTTAGCTATTTCTTAATTACAGCAAACATACACATGATGGTGGTGTATGTGGACTCCTGTGGGCACTTAGATTTACCCTCCTTTGATCATTTGATCTTGGTGCTTTTAATTGTGTCTGAGAGACAGTTCACTGCTCCATAGGCTTTCTCATTTATACTGCAGATCAGTTGGTACTGTATTTCCACTCTAAACTGGACTGAAGTACTGACACGTGGTTCTTGTCAAAAATGTAATTGCCAAGAGTAAATACTGCTTGTGCAAAATGAGGCTAATTGTTAGAAGTGTTAGATTTTACCCCATAAAAAATCTGAGTCGAAACCACTTTTTGAATGTGTCCCACTTGCTATGGCTGTGGAGAAGGCCTAGGAGCCCGCCAGCAACAGGACATCTTATTACTGGCATCTAATTGCAGAGCACAAGCTACTGTGACCAAGTGGACTTTGGCACAAACTGACACGGCTCTGGTATGGGATCTGCTATTCAGTGAGAGGAGCCTGTTCCTACAAGTGCAGCCTTTCCCACACATTCCTGTTTTCTGGCTGAGTCAGCTCTCAAGCAGATTAAAAAACCCAAAGAACTTCCCGAAAACTCAGATCATTTCAATTGTTCACTGGTTTTGAAGCAGTAACCTGGAAGAAAGGAATCCCTTACAGACTAGAGCTTCGTAAGTTCATTGGATGAATCCTTTCAGTCCATGAGGTCTCCAGGTCTTAGATAAACTAGCCTTTCACATTTGGTTCAGGTTGAAAGCAGCTGTTCCAAACTTAACTTTTATTACATTAATCAGTTTGAAAGAAAAAATGCATGCATTGATATTTCCTCTGTCATGTGAAGATGTGCTGCATTTCAATCTGATCATCAAGAACAGTCTCCAGTTTCCTTTACTATATTGAAATGTTTCTCCTGGGTTTTAGTTTGGTCTGATTGCTACACACAAAGACTGTAGGTCAGGAAAGATACCAAGTAGCTTTTATTATCCTTAACCTCTTTTAAACAGTCACATATGTCCCACTTGATACTGAAAAAGATGGTTGCTTGAGGAAGACTCCTTGGAGTGCAGTCCCACGCTGAAAGCTGTTGGGGAAAACCTATTTGCTTGTGTGAGCATGGCAGGTGTGTGTATAGTGTCACACCTGTATGTATATGGCTGTGTATATACCTGTGTACACATACACAGATACTCACCAGGATGAAGCTGTCCTCTTTTTCATAAGAACCTACCTTTTAATGCTTATGACTATAGGGTGTGGCTTGGCCAGTTCATGTGAGTGAGCTGGACATCTGGTAAGCTCAAGATTAAGATGCAAGCAAGACTTTTTTCCTATTATATTTACATTTGTGTATGTGTCTAACTAGTCTGCTTAAAGAGTGTGGTTTTTTTTTCCCCCTCCTTCCTCTTAATTTTAGCCAATTTTAGAATCAGGAGCCATAGAACTTCTATGTAGTTTGACACAGAGTGAAAACCTTGCCTTGCGGGTGAACGGCATTTGGGCTTTAATGGTAAGTAGAACACACTGATGAAATGCTGCTTGTGATTTGCTTCTGAAGAAGTTTGGGAATGTAACTTAAGGAACTCCTCAGTTGTTATTAAAAATAACATAGTTGAAACCTGGCTTGTGTTTCCACTTAACTACTGAAGGAAAACTGTATCAGCCTGGAATGCTTCATCAATTAGTCCATTAAATAAAATAAATTCTTCAGTTCCGATAGCAATTTTGGTTGCCAAGATCATTCATGGAACCAGTTAAGTAGTGTCAGTAGCATGCCAGGGGACAAATAAAAGTAGGTAATAACCTGGTCAGCCATAGGACCACATGGAAGTTGAATACACTGCGTAGCAGTTCCTCAGAAATACAATCTTTCCAGGATTAGTTCCAGCAAGGATGTATGCTTCCAGGTGCTAGGCTTCTGAAGGAGTCAAAATCTACATTCAAGGTAAAACATGAAGCACATTCTGTCTCTTTCAGAATATGGCATTTCAAGCAGAACAGAAGATCAAATCAGACATCTTACGAGGTCTGAGCACAGAGCAGTTATTCCAGCTGCTTTCTGATTCTGATGTAAATGTTCTGATGAAAACTTTGGGACTGCTCAGGAATCTTCTATCTACTCGCCCAGTAAGTAAAGCTGCAATCAGACCTTCTTCTTACAGGTGGCCAAACGTGCAGACAATGCAAATTAATAAATAAAAGACAAGTTATTCTTCTGATTAAGATAAATGGTTGCCTCATTGCTAAAACTGAGGCCTTTGGATTTATCCAAACATCTGTAACCAAATGTACCAGTCAGTGAAAGAATTCTCTGCATCCACTGAAATTTATAATTATTACCAACTACAGAATTAGGCAGTTGCATTTACTGTTCACTGCATTTGGCTTTCAGCAGAATTATTTTCCAAAGTTTATCTGTGAAACTAGTCCAGAACAACAATAAAAGGGTTGCACTGTTGAGTCAGTTTACAGAGAGCTACGTCATAAGGATACCTGTGTTGATTCCTCCTTGACACCTGACACACTTCTGTTCTTGTCCAGCTATATAGGTAGCACTGGCTTTTAAAATTTGACTGTGGGACTGTGCACTTACAAAATGCATATGTTCATTTTACAGACTGAAATAAAATGGTTTGAAAATGTAAGCCCATGAATTGTTTTTGACAGGGAGAAAGAGATATTGGTGGAGGAAAAGAAAGGGGTAGTCCCCTGTGAAGAACAGAGGGAAAACATGCAGCAAACATTTGGCAAGCCAACATTTTTGTGGGGGAAAAAACCCATGAAGCCTCTGCTGTGCATGTGTCACCTATTGTGTTTCTACCATAAAAAGGTCACTGCAAAAAATCTTCTGATGTCTGTGCTCGTTGAGTCTCAATAAGTTCCATAGAAACTTAGCTCTGTCTTAAAGTGAAAATATATTTAATGACCAGTCATTCATTAAATTCACACTGAGTTCTTGACAGCAGAGTCTCATTATCACTTGAGATATTATTCATCTGAAACTACGTCCCAACTTCACCTACTTCCTGTAGTATGTTTTAGAGCCAGAACCAACCGACATTTTCGTTCTCTACCCAAAGCTCACTCCAGACTTTCTCATCCAGCAGATTTCAAATGAGGTCTTGTTGTTAGCAATTTTAAGAAGTCCTACTGGAATCTCTAACACGTTAAATTGTAGCGTGCCGTGTGCTGATGGTAATCTCTGGTGGCTGTTTGCTGGCACTCTTGAGTTTTGGTGTCAGTTAATCCAGTAGATCTAGTTTCATTTTTTCTGTCACTCTGATGATTAATTTCATTCTAGTACAGATGTTTATGTGATCAAATGGTCTTTTATGTCTTAAGTCTTTTCAATTGAGACAGTTTTCCTAGATGATGAGCAATATCTAAGGCTTATTTCTCCAAACCCTCTCAGGCTTTTGAAATGAGAATATATAACCTGGTCACAGTGTTCCAGTAAGACCAGCAAATACAAGAGAAGAAACCCCAGCTGTCTTACCCTTCTCTGATACCCCTCTATTAACAGAAGAGAAGTGGTTCTTGTGAACTGCAGCATCATACTTAAAGCTTGTGTCCAGCAGGATTCAGTCTTGAGACTGTCCTCCATGCAACTGGGCAGCCAGTGCCTTTTCTACAGGTTACAGTGAAATGAGAACCAGGGCCCATCATGCTCTCTCAAACACAACCAGGCTTCAAATGAAGAGGAATATTATGAAGTTTTTCTGCTGTGATAAATTCTTGGCTTGGGGAGACCTCTCTAGGAGCTAGGGACTTTGTGCCATGTTGCTACTCTTTACTTACTGTAATTTGAATAGAAATGCCCCCTCTTTGGAAAGTTACACTGATTGTGTTTCATCATTGCTTTGACAGCACATAGACCACATAATGAGCACTCATGGGAAGCAAATCATGCAAGCAGTGACGCTCATTCTGGAAGGGGAGCACAATATAGAAGTCAAAGAGCAGGTACTCTGTTTTGATTCACGTTCACTTGGCTGCATAAGGTTTAAGAAGCAGCTAAGAACCCTTAGTCTTCTCAATGTGTCATGCCATTTCTGCTTGGGTTTATGTTATGCTGTGAATGTTTTACTGAGATCTGTCAAATTAATTTTCCTACCTCCCAGAATGCTCTTCTTGCTAATACATTATTGCAAATGTGTTTGAACTGAATTCAGAATAATATTTTTAAATGTAGTGTTGGTAGAGAGGAGAGCAATGTATGTGAGAGTAGAAGAGTTAAATATTGGCAAAAAGGGGACAGTAAGAACAAAAAAAAGAGAAGGAAAGCAGTGTTTCACAGTATCTTGCAAAGCATCATGGTTATTTGGCTCCTATATGAGCTATTAGAGCGGTCAGTAATGAAGAATGCCATCATCCCCTGCCTTGCTGGCAGTAATAAATGTTCTGCTGAGAGATGTGGTAACTCAGCTGTTCTTGGGTGCCTGCAGGAGCCAGCAGCAGTTAGAGGAGGAGAGGTGCTACCAGGGTAAAGCATATGCTGGAATAGCCCAGGAAAAAGTATGGAGGGACATGCCCTGACAAATTAAAGCAAGAAAAGCAATATGCAGGAGGAAAGGAAGGTAGCCAGTAGGGGAAAGCATCCCTGGCTTGATGTCAGTGTAAGGGGGCCAGCATACAGGGATATCTGCTGTGAGGACTGGAGCTAAAGAAAGAGGAGAGATGGGCTGAGTTTGGCTGATTAGCTCTTGTGACAGGCAAGATGGTCAGTTGGAGAACCGTGTTTCTTCCTCATACAGGGCATGTACCCTCATGAAGAATGCGGTCAGTGGGAAGCTGTGGGAGATACCAGAGATATCTAGCTTTAGCTTAGGATGGGTATCAGTAGCAAGCAGCTTGGCAAATATGTATAGAAATACAATTAAATCCAAACTGTCCTGAATCTCTGCTCAGTGAAGACTGGGTTGAAGGCAAACGGGCCATTTGTAATAGCCATTTATGGCTATTAGAATGCAAAATTAGGAGAACAACCCCCAAACACTCTTAATAGATTGCAAATGTAGTGACAGCATGGTTCTGAAACAGCTGTGTCTTTCTAAGCAGTTCTTCCTAAAGAAGTTTTAGTGACTGGAATGGCTTTTATTGCAACAGAAGGTTTTTACCATGCCAAGCTTATCAAAAGTACTACTAGACTGAATATTTTACTTATTGAAATGAATTAATGTTGCTTTTGCCAGGGCTGTTCAACCACAACTGTTAATCCTTTGGCACTGGCCTCGGATGTAGGCAACCTTGAAATGCCAGCTTAAAGATATTTAAACTAATTAATGAAATTGTTTGTTACAAGTTCGGAGCTGTCAGGGAAACTGTATAAGTCATGGGATGTGAACTGTGGCCAAATAATTTCATAGTTTTTCTCTTTCTCAGACATTATGCATACTTGCTAATATAGCAGATGGAACAACAGCAAAAGAACTGATTATGACCAATGACGACATCCTGCAGAAAATCAAATACTACATGGTATGGGAAATTTCTCTTCAAGTTTCTTTGTCTTTTTTAGGGAACAAAAGAGGTTACTTCAGCACTTTGTCTTGTAAATATACAGTATCATGCATTTAACTGTTTCATGTACCTAGTTGTGTTTAAGGAACTGTGTAGTGCAGTTCTGTATGGCAGAGGTGTACTGAGAAGCTGAATAACAGGAAAATCCAGTCATTATTTCCCATAAGAAAGTTGCAGTGATTTAAGCAATACCTGTTACAGATCTATGTGGTAAGTGTTTCATGACCTTGGAAGAGGCATATTTTGTAGACCTTAATGAATATTTGGAAGTGATTGAATGTCTTATGTTGTGGCAGCATCTTTGAGAGAAATTGTGGATGACAGTCACATCTTTGCTACCTTAGTTTTTGGAGGCTGAATGCCAAACAGTAGATCTGAGAATTTCTGAGTTTCTTCTTCTAAATGTGAGTACTGTTTTTTTCTATAGAGTCATTCAAATGCTAAACTTCAGCTTGCTGCCATGTTCTGTATATCTAATCTCATATGGAATGAAGAAGAAGGTAAGAAAGCCTCATTATTAATGCATATACAAGTTGCTATCCTGATCAAAAGGCCAATGTTGCATAGCAATCAGTATTTGCACAGCACAGTGGGATTCAAAGCATAAGGGGAGGAGACTCTTCATAGATGTAATATGGAAGGAGAGAGAATGGGCAGGAGGACATAGAGGAAAGCATAGAGAGATGTTTTGGGGCAGGAAAAGAAGGCACAAGAGGAATGTGACAAGCAATAAATATGAGTGGATGACAATCACACAGTGGAAGGTTTCTACCAGTAGCATTTCTATGAAATCTGAAAGCAATTGGAATGAAAGAGAATCTCAGAGAAACTTCCAGGTCTCAGGAAATTGTGGAAATTCATCATGGGAGGGAACAGGTTGGCTGGAGAAGATAAATGGTTAGAAAGGCAATTTGTGGCAAAGAAGTTATCCCCATTGTCAGTGGCTTGAATGGGTTGTGTGGTGAGACTCTGAAACAAGCTAAAGACCTTGTGGGTGGATCTGAAAGGAGTGAGGAAGGCTATGATTAAGAAGAGTAGTGGCCAGGAACAATGGAAATTAACTAGGAGGGAGCTGAAGATGGCTGAAATGTGTGTTTGTGTTGAGGGGTGGAGGGAGCAGGTGGAGGCAGCAGGGTGGAGCTGGAAGAAGTGGCAAGGTAAGGTGCATTGAGGAACATGTGGGGCTGAGGGGAGGATTTTCTTGGATGATTTACAGACTCTCAAGCTGTGTTCTAGCTGAACTGTGTTCCATACTCCTCCTTTAAGCTGTTCTTTTGCTTCCACTTCTTTCCCTTGTGCAGACATCTATTTGTAGTGGTATTCCCAACAGTGTGATTTATTGTTGTAGGTTCACAAGAACGCCAAGATAAACTACGAGACATGGGAATAGTAGATATTCTGCATAAATTGAGTCAGTCGTCAGATCCAAATCTGTGTGACAAGTGAGTGGAAAGAAAAATCCAATTAAGATGATCAGAGGGAAATCTTTTTTATTAGAAAGTCTTTTGCATATAGAAAAATTGCTCAGGAAAACTGTGATTGCACTGAGTTTAATGCTGCATAAAAAAAAAATGTAGTGAAGAGCAAGTTTTGTATTGCTGAGGAGTAACAAATTTCGCTGAAGTTCTCAACATTATAAAATAACTGCACTTAAGATCTTCTAAAGCAGCAGAGGGTCCTCTCTAAAGTATCACTGATACACAAATTTTGTCTAAACCTTGGGCTGCTAATAAACTTCCAGAGGACTGGAACAGTGGTAAAACATCATATAGCACTATGAAGTAAAAAGACAATACTGCTACTGTGAATTAAATCGTTAGCCTTGTACAGGAAGCTGTTGTTGATAAAGCCAAACCCCACTAATTAACAGTTTACTCTTTTATTGCAGGGCGAAGACAGCACTCCAGCAGTATCTTGCATGATCAAAGACTAATTGAATCTATGGACACCCCTCATGTCTACTTAAGGAATAGCAGGAGATATTCCTGACTCCTTGTATTTGCACAAGTCACCTTGGGCTGCATTTTTCTCAGGTGCAGGGAGCTGCTTTGCAGAAAAAGTTTAAATGATCAGGTCTCCAATGCACTTGAGAATTTTCTTGAGGTAGTTTCTTTACTCAGAGGACTCCTGGGGGGTTGTTTTGGTTTTTTTTTGGCTGGTTTTGGTTGGTTGTTATTTTGTTGTTTTGGTTTTTTTTTTTCCTGAGCTACCTGGACTTTCAGATAGAGCAATCAGTCACCATTTTTGTTTTGGGCCTACAACTTTCTGCTTTTGCTGCAGCCTCTGTGTGTGTGTGGGTGGGTGTGCTTGAGTGGGTGTGGGTATGCTTGGGTGAATGTGTGTGGGTATGAGTCCTCAATTTTGTTTTTCCTTTTTTTGTGTGAAAATCTTTTTCTACAGGTTTTCAAGGGTTAACCATTGTTTGCTGTACGAATACTTCAATGAATTATATACAGTTTGAATGAAATGTTATTTAAAAAAGACAAACAAACCAAACTGTTGTATCCCATAAAGTTTATTTTGAATTTTGAACAGATGAATGTTTTTAAGTAAAATATATGCATTTCTGAACTTCAGCTTAACTTACATTATACTTCCTTTTTAAAGAGAAAAATAGAGGGAGACAGTAGACCCCAAATCATAAGCAGCACGTTCTGTACTGACAAGGTCCAAGAGTTTTTACTGCCATACAGGGTCGCCTGGTACTGATGATGTGCTCAAACACATGGAATGGATGAACTGGATCATTTTGAGTCTCTTTAAGCTCTTAGAAGGAAAGCTCATGCCTGAGAGCTTAGCATGACTGTTGACTTTCCTGGAAGGAACAGGTGGCTGCAATATCAGCAGGCATAAGCTATTGCTTCAGTAGCCAAGAACTTGCTCATAGTTGCTGCAGAATTTAACTTTATTTCACTGGTGATAAATATTTGCAGATCACTAATCTTAATAGAGAAAAGAGTATGTTGCAGAAGTTACACTTTCAGGAGACCAGAAGGATCTGGCAAGCAGTGGTTGAGGGGGGATTGCTTTGGTTTTGCATCCTTTGATCTCCAGATATAGCTTAAGTGACTTACAAAAGATTTCGTTGAAAGTTCAGCTGGGTGCATTAAGCTGGGGAAGGGATGGAAAGATTGGGGGTTTGGTTTTGGGTTTTTTTAGCTCAGTGATGTTGCTACAGATTTTGCATGGATTGGGATACCTGGATAATAAGCAATGGAATTTTAATGCATTCAAAAACCTAGGTTGTCCGTAAGTTCATGAAATTGTGCCTGTAAGTGTAGAGAGAAAAACAGCAGTACAGACAACTCTATAAAGTTAGGCTGGAATATGAGACCCCAGCGGCTTCACAGTCAGATACGCATAGAAACAAATGAAGGCACAGCCAAGATGATCTCCTTCATGAAGTTCAGGATTCTTGCTTTATTCCCATGTCTGCTTTCTGATTTCAGTTTAGGTGATAGTTTTAATAGTCAGAATTTCCAAACACTATATTTACATAGCACACTAACAGGCATGCTAAGGATTGCAGCCAATGTCTTAAACCAAATCTTTCTTTTGTTACACTGAACTTCAGGAAGGCTGCAGCAAGAAGAGAGGTCTGTAACTTTGCTAACCAATTTTGATAAGTATCTTAATATTTTCTTTCTAATCAGAAGGTCAAATTGTGACAGCCTTACTTTTTTCCAAGGTAATTACTTGTTTCAGAAAATGTGACCATAGTTTGGCCTGGAATTTGAATGTGCTATTTATCAGATAACTGTTACACTTGGTTGCAAAGGAGAACATCTACATTTCATGTAACTTTTCCCACTCCTGAAAGACAAATAAAAGTGAGCACCTGACACTTTTCCCCTAGACATTGCAGTAAGTGACTGGCATTTTTTTTTTATGTCCTTCTGCAAATTTTTCATGGTGGGCTTTGGGGGCTGAACAAGGGGAAAGTAAAAATATGCGAGACCTTGATAAATATCAGTACCTCAGAAGTGAAGTCTTATGTATCAAATTCAAGCAAATGTATTTTTTTATTTGAAGTTTGAAAAGTTGAGGAGATCCTGTAAATGCAAAACTGTACAGTGTGCACCTAGGTTCCAAATTTGCACTCCTGATAGGTATATTTAGAAGCTCAGCTTCTTGCGTATCTCTTCTTGTCCTCCCCCAGTTCATGTTTCTAAAAGCCAGTCTTAAGTTTGATTCTATTAAACTTTGGTGCCTAAAGCTGTTTGGGGAAAAAAAGGTAAGCATCTGTTGTACATATTTTGAGATGGTTTCTTAAAATTCTGCCAGAAAAACTAAAAAACAATGCTCAGACAATCTTGTTGCTGCATGAGAACAGTTGACCTTTTCCACAGGTATTGATAGGACAAGGTATTGGATGACACCATTTTTACATGCAGTCAAGCTTTGTGAATAATTTTTGATGTTGCTACAGGTATGTACAAAAAGAGGCATACTGTAAATAAAAAGAACTTTACCAGAATATCTAGATTTTTCTCAGCTTCATGGAGAAATCTCAACTTTCTGTGCCAGCTTCTCTACAGACTGAGATTCAGAGTGGGAACAAATTTGTTTGCTGGTCGGCCAGACCTTTACCAACTCTTATTTAGGTAGCAGTGTCTTGTGAATTACTGGGTTGCTTGCAGAACCAAAGCAAATACAGAGTTTGTGTGGACATTAGTCTGATCGTCAGGATTTCTGCTGTTGTGCCATTTGTCTTCTAAAACCCAGTCCTAATGAATTCTGATAAATGTGTCGACTCTTCCTGTCTTGGTCCAGTGACAGCAGTCTTTCTCTCAAAGTCTTTTATCACAAAGTTTGATGTGATGGTTGTCAGACAACTGGTGTACTTGGTTGATCTCTACTTCCAACGTGCGCTGAAGGTGGTGGTCTCTCCCACACTGAAAGTCAAATGAAACTGGGATTTTGGTGCTTGTTCCAATCACAGCTTTGCATTGCAGTAATGAAAGAAGCCAAGTGACCTCTTTAAAAGCATCTTGTGCCAAGATCGTCTTAAGGCAAACATCTGTGGTTGTTTTCTTTTGTGGAATCCATTTTTTTTACAGACTTTAACCATTTTAGTAGATGCTACACCTCCATGAAACTGCTGGAGTAGTGACATGAGAGGCAGAAGAATAATTGAGATGCATGAGGTGCATTCTTGAAATCTAGAAAATGAGTTTAACAAGACTGTCTTCAGTAATCTGAATATGTAACCACAGTTCTATATGGTGTAAACATGCAAAATTTCAGTGGTGGTTAAAAGCATCTGGAAGCTTATTTATACAACAGGAGACAGATGCTGGTTGCATCCAAGGCTGTAGTTTGCTATGCTGAGCTGGTGCTGGCGGCAGGAGAGCCCCTGCCAAGCCTCAGCCCCACCACATCCTTGGGAGGCACTGGACAGTGTCCCCTTGGTTTGCTGGGGCAGTGAGGGAGTGGATGTCCCAAAAGCCAAATCCTCAACCAAGAGAGACCTTGACCAGCTGAAGGACCAGGCCATCAGAGATGTGCCATGTGAACAGAAGTGCCTCCAAGGTCTGCACATGGAGCTCAGTGACCTGAGGAATGGAAATGGACAGGGTGAGCAGCCTCCCTGCCCCGGTGGGCACTACCGTGAGGAGTGCTGGGCACAGGAACTGTGCTCTTGCTGCAAATAAGAGGGGAAAAAAAAAACCCAAACAAACCAAAAACCAAACCACAAATTAACCTGTGTTTGGTGTGGGTCTGGCAGCTTGTCCCCTCTGCTTTGTGCTGGGGAGATCACATCTGGATCCTGTGCCTTGTTTTGAGCCTCTAGGAGGGATGGGGAAATGAATAAGAGGGCTGTGTGGGCTTGGTGGGGAAGCTGTGCAGATCTGACAGGCAAAGAGGAGGCAGAAGGGCTTCAGCTGCAGTGGCTGCTGTGAAGGGGAATGGCAGAGGAGGCTCAGCTGAACTTGCTGGCAGCAGGGTATCCTGAGAAGGGAGCAGGGTTGTCTGGGCTTTCACTCCGCCCTTGCGTTGCCAGGACTGCCATGGCAGTGTTAGGATGCTGCCATGGCAGCACTGGGCTGCTGCCAGCTACTGAACAAGTACTGGCTGGGCTCTAGCTGGAGTCAGTTTACTTCTGCCACCGTGACAGCGCAAGGAGGTGAACCAGCTGCTATCTTTGTGAGCAAGCAGCAATTCTGAAGAGTCTGTGAGCAGAGCTGCATCCAGGCTTTGGGCCCTGCTTCGCCCGCCCGACTTCCTCCAGCAGGGCAGCAGTGCTGTGGTGGGTGCTGTGTCCTGTACAGAAGAGCAAAAGACAGGTTAAAAAAAATTTTCTTGTGGTGCAGGTTGTCCAGCAGCTGGATTCACATAATTAGAGGACATCTGCAGTGCTTGGTGCTTGGGATTGCTGCTCAAAGGACCCTTGATCCTGCAGAAGGATGGCTGCAAAGAAAAAGGAGGTAGCACTGCAGGTCAGTAGAAACCAGGCTTTTAAAATTTCTTTTAAACTCATAATAAGCACCAAAGATGAGTTTCATCCTTCGTGTATCTTGGATTCTACTGGCAAAGACCTGCTTGTGAGGTCCTTGTGTAAAGGAGGTCCTGAAGGTGGGTAGGAAGATGGAAAAACATGGCAAGTCAAATCTCTCCCCCAGTCAGTGCTACAGGGTGCAGAGGGAGGTTGCTAAAGGCCTGCAGGTGTTTCAGAGCTGCCATGACCTGGCACAGGTTTGGCTGCTTACATAGATCAAAATTCATCTGTTTCATGGGACAGTTGTTCAGAGGACCTTTAGAAGTAGGAGCCTGGAGAAGGAGAGATTCCTCCTGAATGCAAGTGTCAGTGAGTGTTTCTGACAGTTTGTCTTTAGAAAGATCACTGTGAAAGGTGGAAGAGCTAGGAAGTACAAGAAAAATTCAAAGGCTTAAAAACCTGCTTCACAAGGATGTGTAAAGGAATTTTCCCCTAAGTACACTGCACAAGTGATCCAACGGTGCGTTCCCTGCATAGGAGAGAGGGTTTCTGAGAAGAGTTTAGTATGCAGAAACGTTGGAAAAGCTGAAGTAGGTCTTGAAAGTCTCCTTCAAATCTTGAAGCATTCAGTCTTCATGAGAGGAATACTGAAGGAGATTGGATCTGTTGGAGTCGGTCCAAAGGAGGCCGCAAAAATGATCCAAGGGCCTGGAACACTCCTTTGAAGAGAGGCTGAGAGAGAGTGGCTTCTTCAGCCTGGAGAAGAGAAGGCTCTGAGGACACCTAATTGTGGCCTTTCAGTACTCAAAGAAGGACTGCAAGAAAGATGAGGACAGACTTAATAAGCAGGACCTGGTGTGACAGGACACAGGGGTGATGGCTTTAAACTAAAGGAGAGGATGTTTGAACTAGATAGAAGGTAAGAAAATTTTTACAATGAGGGTGGTGAAATACTTCCCCAAGTTGCCCAGAGAGGTGGTGGATGCCCCATCCCTTGAAACGTTCATTGTTGGGTTCCAACAGGGCTTTGAGCAAAGTGATACAGTTGGAGATGTTGCTGCTTACTGTAGGGCGTGCTGGACTAGATGACCTCTAAAGGTCCCTTCCAACCTTAACCAGCCTAGAATCCTGTGATTATGGGCTTTAGAACCTTGTTTATTCCCTTGAAAAATTGGAAAGCACAGAGTGAAAATGTGACTGTTAGTGTAAGACAAGGAAGGTGATCACTTTAAGGTAAAAATGGTTTCTCCTGCTGTTTGTCCTACTGTGTTCCTATGTGATGAGAAGAATTACATCAACCAGATTTTGCACTGTTGACAGCTAAGGAAAATCTGGGTCTAGATCTGTTGACAGTAGGATTCTTAACATCTGCAGATGAAAGATGAACCGCAGGTAGGACACCATGTGATGTCCTAGAAAACTTCTAGTTGCAGAGTCTTAGAACTCTTGAGGTTGGAAGAGACCTTTGAGATCATAAAAGTCCAACTGTTTACTTACAGCTCACAATTTCCCCACTACTGCTAAACCACATGGAAGTGGTGCTGAGGGATGTGCTTTTTAAACATCTCCACTTATATTAGAGAAAAGCCAAGTCCTAGCATCCTCAGGGTATGCAGATCAACAAAGCAAAGGAGTGCCAGCGTATTTTTTGGAGCCCAGTTAAGTTGCACCTGAACTCATTATTGCAAATTGCTATCATCTGAACTCATTAACTTTCTGTGAAATGCTCTATGGGTGGTCCTAGCACTAGGGATACTGGAATAATTAAATCTCTTAATTCTTCAGGTGTTTTCTGAACTAATTAGGCTTGGGGTCATGTGCTGAGAGAGAACAGATGAAGGTGTTTGAACTACTCCCCATTCTTGAGTAGGTTGGGGTCCTGGGGAAACCTTAGCAAGAGTTCAAGCTAGAGAGCTTGAGAGTCCCTCATCCTCACTGTCTGCTGCTCTTCCTGGAAGCTACACACCTACAGGGATGTGGCAGGACAAGCCAAGGCACAGGAGTAATGTCTGGGCCCATTCCCTGCTCTTGAGTTTTGCAGGGGACCATGTCTCCAGTCACTCCCACAGCATCTCTTAGTTTCTCTGCAAACTGAGGATAGGGTTCCTGAGCTTCCAGACTGTTCAAGTAGTTGCTGCCACTAAATGGGGGAGTACTTAGTCTTGCCTTGGTTCTTCTACTCTTTCTGCTTTTCCTTGGTTCTTGTGAGACAACATGAGTCTAGTCTGCTAAGCTTTTCCTAGGGTTAGCTGACTTTCTCATGGGTCTCTAGTAGCTGGTGTCAGGTAATAGCAAAAGCATGTGGGAAGGAGGAGAAGGAGTGAGAATTTATGGATAAGGATTATCTAATTTCAGCTGATTCTTCTAGAACAACTTGTCCCTGTCCAGTTAGTCAGTGGTGAGTGGATATCAGTCAGAAGAGTTTCCTGAGTGCTCAGGAATCTGTCTTATGTGCAAACATGAAGTGATTTGTCAGGATGATTGCAGCAACCAGCTAGTACCTGATGACTTTACTGTTGTTTGTACTGTGTTTTTAAATTTTCACATAGATGAACATCAGTAGCCAGGAGCTTTGGGAAGAAATGCTGTGTCTC
The DNA here is from genome assembly GCF_014839835.1 of Dryobates pubescens. Classification (NCBI taxonomy): domain Eukaryota; kingdom Metazoa; phylum Chordata; class Aves; order Piciformes; family Picidae; genus Dryobates; species Dryobates pubescens. Next base: position 4,885,716 of record NC_071624.1, on the reverse strand, counting down.
AAAGGACTCATCGGTAAGGGTTCAGTCAACAGATTGCTTCTGTTTTGTGTTACTGGATTCCAGTACTGTTAGGAATCAGTGTTGATGGGGATGGTCAGTCAAGCCCTCCACTTTTTGTACCCTGAATGAAAGTAAGAAATATGCTAACAGAGGTGAGACTAGATGGAGGTTGTCCCACATAAATGGTCCTTGTCATTGTGGGACACTTACCACTACTAGTGCCACCAGCTCCAGAGGCCAGTAGGCTCTGGAGTCTCCAGCCACTTGTTTGAAGCAGGATTGCTCCCAGTGTAAGGAACAGTTCTGGTTCCCAAGGGTGGAGGTTAGAGGGCTGTTAGATAAGCTCCACATGCAGCAGTTTACCCAAGACAGTCTGGTACCTCTGAGGTCACAGCCATGTTAGTCTTTCTGCTAATGGCTCTTCCTCAGCATCATTATTAGATTGATACTTTAGAATGGGATTTTGTCCACTGGTTGGGCATTTGAAACCTTGAAAGAGGTAACAGTTTCTACTTCAGAATTGATTCCTTGACCCTTCTAGCACTCAATAGTAGTCCTGCCATACTCCACACAGACCTATGGGAGCAACAGCCACAAGCTGCAGCTTGGGAAATGCAGGTTGGACATGAAGAAAACATCCTTCCTTGAGAGGATGGTGCTGTAGAGGTCACCAGAGGAGGAGGCTTCAGCCCCCAGAGGTTTTCAAGATTCTTACTGCACTAGCACTTTTTCGTAGTCCCAAATAAATGTGTTACAAAATGAAGTGCACAAATCAACCTAGGTCTGTGTCTAAACTGACCCATTTTGACCTTATTCTTACTAATTTACCTGTTTGCAGTTGTTGATGCATTTCAAGCCTGGTGTGGTCCATGCAAAACCGTAGTGGATCTGTTCCGAAAAATAAGGAATGAAGTTGGCAGTCATCTCCTGCATTTTGCTGTGGTAAGGTCCAACTTGGCACTCTTTAAAGTACCCAGTGGTACTACCCTTGGAATTTAGAAGGTAGCTAAAGGCTGAAGTAATTTATCTTTCCAATACTTGGCCAAAATGTTAACAGTCCAGGAACTCCAGCTTGTGTGACTTGAGCCTTCCAAATGCAGACTATTAGTTACATGAACTCATATAATTAAGAATTTTCAGGCTTCAGCTGTTCTGTACTTTCTAGATTTCTGCTTAAGCAAGTAATGCTAGACAATCATCAGCACGTGGCCCTTTGGTAACAGGGAGAGCCTGAAGGAGCTGGGTTTGTTCACCCTGGAGAAGACTAATGGACAGATGTCTCATATGGGATTAACAGAGGAGGCAGAGGCAGACATTTCTCAGTGGTACACAGCAAAAGAACAGACAATGGGATCAAGTTGCAGCAGGGAAAAATCCAGCGTAGGAATGGTTGGACTCTGGGGCGAGTTCCCAGAGAGGCTCTGGTGTACTGGTTCTTGGAGTGCTCAAAACTAAGGCAGCCTTGAGCAACCTCCTGTAACACTGAAAGTAGCCTTGCTTTGGGCAGGGGCTTAGAGCACACAGTTCTCTCGACTGCTGAGGGAACCCTGGGCAGTGAGGTTTCTGGTGGAGGTCCCTGCCCATCACTCCCTGCAGTCTCCTGCTGCCTCTGCAGCTTCTCCTGTCACTTTTCTCACTCATGGACAAGGGGCCCCAATTTAAGTTTTGCAGGCTTTTTCTGCAGGATTCACTCAGAGAAGGTGCTGTGAGAGAGCCCTGCCTCACAGGAGCTAGAGTTCCAACCCTTGCTGGGGAGATCTGCTAGACATCTGCCTGCTGCTCAGGTCCCTGATGCTGAGCTGGGAGCCACTTGGGGCTGGAGCTCTGAGCAGTGGCGTTTTGTCCTGTAAGACAGGGACCCAGAACTGTTTTGCTGTACAAACAAGTAGATGAGTGCCAGCTTGCTAAGGATGTCCAAGTGCAGGCAGTCACATAGAATCATAGAATCAACAAGGTTGGAAAAGACCTCAGAGATCATCCAGTCCAACCTGTCACCCAGCACTTCATGACTAACTAAACCATGCCTCCAAGTGTCACGTCCAGTCCCCTCTTGAACACCTCCAGGGATGGGGACTCCACCACCTCCCTGGGCAGCCCATTCCAATGGCCAACAACTCTTTCTGTGAAGAACATTCTCCTCACCTCAAGCCTGGGAGAAGAGACCAGCCCCTACTTGTCTACAACCTCCCTTCAGGTAATTGTAGAGAGCAAGAAGGTCTCCTCTGAGTCTCCTCTTGTCCAGGCTAAGCAACCCCAGCTCCCTCAGCCTCTCCTTGTGCTTGTGCCTCGTTGCCCTTCTCTGGACATGTTCAAGAGTCTCAATATCCTTCTTAAATTGAGGGGCCCAGAACTGGACACAGTATTCAAGGTGTGGCCTAACCAGTGCTGAGTACAGGGGCAGAATGACCTCCCTGTTCCTGTTGGCCACACTATTTCTGATGCAGGCCAGGATGCCTGTAGTTTGCAGGTTCCTCCATCCAGCCCTGCTTGTGGATGGGCATCACACTGGCCAGCTTCCAGTCATCTGGGACCTCTCCAGTGAGCCAGGACTGGTGGTAAATGATGGAGAGCAGCTTGGCCAGCTCATCTGCCTTAGGATGGATCCCATTTGGTCCCATGGACTTTTGAGTATCTAAGTGGCTCAGCAAGTCCCTAACTACTTCCTCATGGATTTCAGGGGGATTATACTGCTCCCTGACTCCATCTACCAGTTCAGGAGTCCTGATGTCCTCCTGCCTTACTGTTGAAAATTGAGGCAAAGAAGGTATTTAGTACCTCAGCCTTTTCCTCATCTTTAGTTACAATGTTCTTCTCCAGGTCCAATAAGGAGTGGAGGTTCTTCTTGCCCCTTTCTAGCATTAATATATTTACAAAAATGCTTTTTATTGTCTTTCACAGAAGTGGCCAGCTTAAGTTCTAACAGGGCATTTGCCTCTCCTACATGATTAACAACATCCTTAAACGTATCACGAGTTGCCTTCCTCTCTTTCCAAAGGTGATTCACCCTCTTTTCTTCCCTTAATCCCTTCAAGAGCTGCTTGCCCATCCAGGCCGGTCGATTTGCTTTAGGTATCCCCTTAGATGGTGTGTACTCCTCCGAAGCAGAAGTGCCTTTCTAGAAACACCTGTTTTCTTTGACATCCCTTTTTAGGCTGAAGTTGATTCCATCGATGCTCTCGCCGAGTACAGAGGGAAGAGTGAGCCTGTCTTTCTGTTTTATGCAGTGAGTGAAAATACTGCTACACTAGCTGGATAGCATTAAATATCTGTTGGGTCTGTTCAGTCTGGAGAAGAGAAGGCTCTGCGGAGATCATACAGCAGTCTTCCAGTACCCGAAATGGGCCCACAGGAAATCTGGGGAGGGACTATTTATAAGGGCCTGTGGTGACAGGACAAGGACCATGGTTTTAAACTAGAGCAGGGTTGATTTAGATTGGACATTAGGAACTAGCTCTTTACTGTGAGAGTGATGAAACCCTGGAGTGGGCTTCCCAGAGAAGTTGTGGGCACTTCATCCCTGGAAATGTTTTAAGACTAAAGTTAGATGAGGCTCTGAGCAGTCTGCCCTACTGGGAGGTGTCTCTTCCTATGTCTGGGGGGGTTGGAACTAGATGATCTTTAAGATCTCTTCCAACTCATGCCATTCTGTGAACTGTCATTTTTGAAAGATAATCTTACTCTTTCCTGTGTGACAGGATGGCTTGACTTGCTCTGTGTCTGCCAGTATCTATTGGTGATCAGGTGCTGCATGGATAAGAATGTATAGCCAGAGTTTAAATACCTTCTGCTTTGCCACCAAGAAACATAAAAAAATGAATTTTAATAATTTAAAATTAAAATAAGATTGGGAGATTAAGGTGTGAATGAGGTAAAACTGTTTAAATTGCAGAAGTGAGTGAAAGACACTACAGAAAGTTACAGGAACTCCCCCAGCTAGACAGTGCCAAGCCCCGGGGGGAGGCCCATGTAGCCTGCGATGGATGGCTAGATTGCAGATTTCCTGGCCCCTTCCCTCTTCGTGAGAGAGGAGGGTATCTTAGTTATGAAGATCCCTGTCACTCACTCAGGGCTCCCTGTGAGTGAGATGTGTATAGCTTGCTGAGTCCAAGTGAGTGTTCATGATGTGTTAGCAGCTGGACATGAGTATTACCCTGTGATCAGGTTCAGCTTCCTTTTACTGCGGGACCTCACTCCTCTCAAGGTGCTTTGCTTTATCCTAAAACTGACCAGGAAGAAGCAAGAAGGTTGTTCCAGAGATTCCCTCTTGTTGGGGAGCAGAGCAGCTCTACTGGGGAGGAGGGCCTAGTATACCTGATGGGCTGCTGAATGATTTCCAGAGCCCAGGGCGCACCACTTGAGCATTTTCTGATTGATCTGCTTTTCACACCTTTCAGGAAGGAGAATTAGTAGCAACAGTAAGAGGACTAAATGCACCATTACTGCAGAAGACCATCCTGGAACAGCTGGCAGTGGAAAGGAAGATTACAGAACATGGAGGAGAGCATGTTGAGGTCATCAATCACTAAATCCCTAAATGCCTGTAGCTGTGCATACCAAAGGTTCAGCTCCCCAGTGGCAGCAAAGCTCTAAAACAGTTACTTCCTCACAGAAATACCATCCTTTTGTGTGGACTGACTCTGAAATTGGTTAGACTGCTGCTTGAGTGTGCACAAGCCTGTGGAGCCTACCTAGATGGAGGAAGCTGAAAAGGATGATTGTTTTTCAACAGCTCTGTCCTCTTGACAAAAGCAAAAGCAGTATGTATTATTTAGCTCTGCAGGACTCTACCATGACTTCTCTTGACCCAAGACAGCCCAAGGTCTCTTCCAACCTGGTTTATTCTATGTATTCTATGTAAAGCCTGTACCTCCACAGCCCAGGTAGTCTGCTGAACCTCTGTCATAGAGACTGTCTTTATATGTGTGGTCTCCTGAATGGGACTCTTGACATTTCCGAGGAACAAAAATGACTTTCATGTCTGCAGCCTAGTATTGTTAAGTCAGATGACCTAAGCACAGAAGATGGTGCACTGGTAGCTGCAAGCTCCAGCTCTGAAGGATGAGTCCTGCCTGACCAACCCTAGTGGTTTTCTACATGGAGTGTGACTACATCAGTGAAAATGGGAAGGGCAATAAAATTTGTCTGTCTGGACTTCTTCAAGGCCTTTGGCCATGGTCCTTCACAACAGCATCTCTAAGTTGGAGAAATAATGGATTTGATGGGTGGACTGTCCAGCGGATAGTCACAGAAAGCGGGTAGTCATCAATAGTTCAGTGTCTATATGGAAATGGGTGACAAGTGTTGTCCCTGAAGGGTCTGTAGTGGGACCAGTGCTGTTTAATGCCTTCATCAATGACACAGAAACCAGCAGGGATGCGTTTGCCCCCCTACCTGCAAAGCTTGAAAGAAAGTACACTAGCCGTGTGCTGGTTATCCCATTTAGAAAAGCTGTTCTTCATCTGTCTTTTCCTGCCCACCACAGCACAACCAGAACTGCAGCTTCTGTCCCTCCTGCAAGGGCAAATGAGATGATGGGGTCCAGACTTCATTCCCCAGGGACAGAATTGCCAGATCCCACCACTCACCTCTAGGCAGGACCATGGGAGAGGATAAAGCTGCACAGGGTCCACTAAACTGTGCAGAAGGACAGGAATGTACAACTGAAAAGATGGGGCAACCTGAAGTTGAGCCTGCTCCAGCAAACATCTCTTTCCATCTGAAGCAGACAGAGCTGTCCTTTTAGATAGGTAACTTTTCGCATATAAACATGTACTGAAACCTCTGTTGGTACACAGGCTTTGGGAAAGATTCCCCTCTGTCCAGCGCTGTAATAAAAGCATTAATACGTGACAGTGAGTTTCTCGTCCTTCTCTAAATCAACCATCTCAGGGCTGCTTCCTTCCTCGAGGGCCGGACAGGGAAGAGAGCTCGGCTCCCTCAGGCAGCCCCCAGCAGCCAAGGGGACACGGTCTCCGTCTCTGCTCGCCTCAGCGGGACCATTCTCACGGGGCCGGGAGGCAGGCAGGGTAAATTCCCCACAAATGCCTTTCAGCAGCTCCGCCTCGCTGCTCCGGCCGCTGTGGACTTAGCTGGGGGCGGGGACGCGGGTGGGCGGCTGGTGCCGCCGAGCTGCTGGCGGCGGGCGGGAGCAGCAGGCCCGCCGCGGGCTGGAGAGGGGCGGGCGGTTAGAGGACCGCGCAGGCAAATCGCGCGGAAAGGTCTCGGATTTCGTTCCGGGCTGATAACTGCGAGCCCCTGGGAGCTGGTGGGTGTCGTAGGGGTACAGCAGTCTAGTGCAAGGGAGCAAACTGTCCGAGTCTGGTGGTGTTCTTCACAGCGACACAAAGCCCCTGGCCAGTCCTGTGACCTGCTGCCCTCGGTACCTGCACTCGCCCAACAGTGCTGAGGGCACTGACATGGCTGGTGCATCATCCTGTGCATACATCCAACTGCATGTTCCTGCAGTTCGTACTTCCGTAATCACAGCAGAATACCTTCCTTTTTTTCCCCATAGGGTATTGGGAAATGTGCTCCTTCTTAATCTATTGACAATGGAATGGTGTCACTCTCTTTTTTTGTTACCATGCCTGTCATTACCTTCCCCTTCTTTTCAAGATGAGGAGAGTTCTCAGCTCCTGCTAAAGGCATGCTGACAGTAATGTGGAGTTTAGTGCTTTCTTGCATTTAGGTGAGTGCTGTTGCATTTCAGGTTGTACCAGCTTTCAGTGTATAGGTCTTCTGTCATGGAAAGATGGGCTGCCTTCCTTCCTGGTCTGCAGTTTTCTTTTTAAGAGCATTAATGCATTGATGCAATTATATTAACATTAAGCAAACTGTTGCTTTAAAAAGTTCCTTGTGACAGATAAATGTGACAGAATCAATTTAAATACTTAATAAAAGGGTAAAATTACTATTCAGGGACTTGTACAGCAGTCCCATATGAGTCTGAATACTCATAGATTCAAAGGATGATTTATGTTGGGAGGGACCTTAGAGGATCATTTGATTCCAGCCCCCTGGCCAACCTCATCTTCCACTAGACCAGGCTGCTTGAGGCCTCATCCAAACAAGCCTTGAACACCTCCACAGACTGGGCATCCGTGACCTCCCTGGGCAACCTGTTCCAGTGTCTCACCATCCTCACTGTAAAGTAGTCATTGACTTTCAGTGGAAATGCTGTGGTGATCAGCACAACACACTGGCAAATTGGAATTTCTAGGTTAGAAAATACAATGTAATGCTTTAGAAGTTCAGGTGGCACTTGCATTGTGTATCTGGATGCAAATGAACCTGAAATGAGGGTATAATATGCATTAAAATAGTTTTGTAGTAGTATGACAATTTTAATTAGTCCCTTTGTGATAACAGTGGAAGGAACTTACCTGCTAGCTCTTGTTGCACTGTATTAATAAAGCTGAGAGCTGTATGGATATATTTAAAACATGGCTACAGATAACATGGCTATTTGGATTTTTAAGGGGTACCAAAATTAAGAAGTGTGGTTTTCAATTTAAAAAATGGTGCTAAATCTTGCTAAAATTTTGGAGTGTTTGTAAATGCCCTTTTACACAAATGGTTACCCACAGTTAGACAAGGCAAATATAATGTGCATATATACTTAGTTAGCATTAAGCTTCAGACCATAGTCTGTGCTCTCTTATGGAGATTTAATGTACTTTTGTTACTTCTTCAGACAGTGAAGACTTACAAAAGTGGGATGGTTGAAGATATTTGTGGAAATGAATACTTTCATCCAGGAGCGGAGCAGCTAATTTATAAAGCATGACAGAAAAGGTAGGAATGAGCTTTTGTTAAACAGTTAGATCAAGACTCAGAGAGGCCAGAGCTTCCCTTCTGCTTAAACATGACATTTCTCAAAGCATTAAGTGCCTATATTTTGAAACTTCTATGTGACACACACTTGATGGCGTACTGACTTCCTCAGGATAAAATTACGGTAGGTAGTCTTTCGTTCTCAGGATTCTGATTGTTGCCGTGCTGATTGAGTGATAAGCCAGGCTCTCCACCACAGAGAATAATTAGGGAAATAGTGAATTTTGCCTCTATAAGCTTCCAATACAGGCTGGGATTTAAAATAAATACATTCTTCATAACCAAGGGTCTCTGCTGTGTAATGGATTTTCAGCGCTGGCAGACAGTAATTCATTAATGTCATGTAAAACAATAAAGCGACGTTGATTAGAGACCAAACATACCAGAATCCAAGTGACTTTAATATGTAATGTAGAATATGGTACCTAAAGTATAATACATAAAGCTTATGTACATCAGATATGACATATATGAAAAATAGTTAACAAAATATGTTAGAGAGCATATAAATGTATGTATCTTAGTTACATAATAAATCATACATATACTGAAAATTTTATTCATCTGCTACTTGGATTTTTTTAGTGGTACCTGCTTTAGATTTCTTCCCATTTCTGGACTATAACAAAGTCTGCACAAACTCTCTTTTTAGGTGCATATACACACCAATTATGCATATTTATGTATATATGCCATGAACTTACATAGTCTGAGTCCCACTGGACTTTACCCTTTTCACTAAGCAGGGGCCAGAATGTGTAGCTTTCTTCTCTCTTAAATATCCCTCAGTTTACCTGCAGCTTTGTTGTGCATCCTGTGCAATTGCTGCAGTGTGAGCATTTACAGTGTCTTGCCACCAAGGGGCACCTTACTTAGAACAATGAAATATTACAAGTGAAGCAAAAGATTTTTGTAGGGCTTGTTGCCAAGTTCACATCACTTATATTTGACTGGAGTACCTGAACACCATTTTGATGCTTTGCTTTTGGGATGGACACTTACTTGACAGTTCACATGGGCCTCATATTTCTTCCTGTTGTTTTTCCTAGTATGAGCTTACGAGCTTATGAGCTCGTATGAGCTAGTATGAGCTTCCTAGTATGAGCTTATGAGCTTACCTACACTCCAGTTCTGTAAAATGGTGAGAGCTCTCTCCATTCAAAGTGGTAAGTGGGGTTTTAATTAGGGCACTTAGGTACCTGTTCCATGGCAGTTCCCAAAACACCTCTGAAATCTAGTGAGCTCCACCTTAAAAGAAGGAATGTCAAGGATTGATGTCTTTAGCAGAATAGTGCTTAAAAAATATATATTTTTCCAGAGTGTTTCTCTTCATTTTAGTGAACCATGAGGTGGGGAAAAGAAAATCTCAAGGTTGTTTTGAGCCCCAGATTATTGTTACCCATTTTATTATCATTCTGTGTTATTACATGTGGACAAAACAGGTCACTGCTGCTGTTCTTGTGAAAACAGGACAGGTAATCGACAAGCGGTTTCATAGAAGCTGATTCGAAGTTTTGTAGCTGCAAAAAAGTCTGGGGAAAGTTTTCTGAAATTTGTCTTAATTGGATGTATCATCCATTCTAAAGCTAAAAAGCCATCTAACACCAAAGGGAAATGACAGTGTGCTAGCCTGAAGAAACTTGTTCTCACAGCTACTTACCGCACAAGAAACTGAATATTTACATGTATGGGTTCATCTCACCAGCACGTCTTCATTTCCTAAGGAGATACTGCTTATATAATACGTTTAATTTAAAGGTTTTCTTCCCAACCAGTGTCCAGTGGATCTTGTTAGACACCTTGTTTAATATGATCCCAACAAGGTAGATTTTCTTTTAGGTCTTTAAATGGAGAATGATTAAACCCTGAAGATTTTTGAGCTTCCCCCAACACTGTACTAGTGGTTGTGCAACTCCTCAGGGACAACTGGCAGAGACTACCTACAGGTGTTTTTTCTGTGGCGTGTAATGCAGATCCACAGTTGTTCTTTTGACAGCACAGATTGAACCTGGGACCTTTCTACCTCAGAGTGCAATACACTTGTTGCCAGGATTAGATGTGTCCATAATCTCAATGGCTGCAGGTGGCTGGCTCTTCGACCTACCTGCCTTCCCACTGCCCCCAGCAGAAGAGTGTGCATGTGAAGCTGTGAGCTGTGTGTCAATTCGGGGCCTGTGTAAGAAGTGCAAAAGCCAGTCTTTTCTGTCTGTTGTCACTCCCTGGAGTCTGTGTTACAAGGGAACCACTGTCTGGACACTATCAGAGAGGAGAGCGGAAGTGCTACAGAGGGAAGCTGCTTGCTTTCCCCTGTGTGAAGGGCAGAGACCCCAAGAGAGGCGATCTGGATCCTTCTAATGTAAGCAGGGACTGGGTAGCTATGACAGATGAATAGAACTTGCAGGAAGACATGCAGCAGCAGGAGAAAGGAAACACTAACCTGGGAGATAAATAATATTAGACAAATCATTTGTTGTTCTGGGCCTGTAAGGCTAGAGAAATAATAGTCTCCTTTGCTAGATGGCAGCAAAGTGACTTTTCTCCTTCTGTTGCCTTTCTTTTCGTTCATGGTGTTGGTTACTCAACCTGAAATCCAGGGAAAAGATGTGTCATATGCTACAGGGTTGAGTAGTTCTGCTTCTGTTCCCTTGGGGCTCTGTGCACTTTGTTATAAGAGAGTGTTGGCGAGTGAAGGCAGTGAATGAGGCTAGTGTAGTAATTACAAAAGGAAAGGGATCACTTGTGTGAGGAACAACTGGTTTTGGTACAGACTGTTGGTGGAATGTTAAGCCCTATGTTTATTCTTACTTGCTTTGCCCAAATCCCACGAGTTATTTACCATTTCAGGCAGCGGTATCTATATGATGAACTGCTCGATGTTTCAGGCTGTTACAGGTTAAATGCCAAATTCTTAGTGATCTCCAGAGTTGTGCTTTTGTGCCATGGAGGAAGGTCTTGGACACCTATGATCTGCATTTTCAGGAGGTACTTGTAGTTAACTGACTCATTTGAAAGTCAACTTGTATTGGCAGGCTTGTGATGTTGGAGAGAGACCCTCCCTCTTCTTTGCAGTCATAGACTAATACTAAGAAAGTGCATGCCATGTCTAGGGGATGTGATTTCATCTTAGCAGCACAGACTTGATGCATTATTCTTTTTTGAAATTGAGATTCTGCCAAATGCATATGACATTAAAATACTGTGGTAATATACTCTTGGCATTATCAATTATTTAAGGTGTAAATCATCTTAACTTTAGACATCAAAATTCAGGGCATCTGTTCAAAGGTATTTGTATAGGAGCCTTATATTGTCAACAGGGAGAGGGGAATATTTCCAGAGATTCTTTCTTCAACCTCTGTAGCTATTTGTCACCTTCTGTCACTAGAGACACAGTACACACAGGTACCTTCATGAATAAAGCTAAATGAGATTAATTCCTCCCCACTTCAGTGAATTTTAGGAATAAGGTTACCGCCTTTGTAGCAAGGTCTGAGCTCACTGGTTGAGTCAGGAAGGAATTATTTTTCCATTTCTTCATTCCCCAGGCTCAGAGGTTCTTCTCAGACGTTCTTCTGCTTTTTCTCGAGATGCCAAACCTCAGGACAAAGATACTGTCCCTGAAGACTGTCTGAGGCGGGACACTAGATGAAGAGGTTAAGATGGACAGATGGGACTATTTGATCTTTTGGTTCTATCTACAAAGCACAGCTGATTTGTTTTTCCAAGCTGTTCTCAGAGTATAAGACAGTCAAGACCAGATTCAAAATGGAATATGAAAATAGTGGCTGTTCCATTAAACTGGCTCCAAGGATGCCACAAGGAAATAGAAAATAAAAATAAAGAAAGGAAGGAAAACTAGGTTAGCAATGTATCCCACCCAGTACTTACAGATGGGTTTTGATTGGAAAAAGATGACTTTATGTAAGATTTAAGTACAGCCATTATCATAGAATCAGAGAATGGCTTAGGTTAGAAGAGACCTTAGGGATTATCTACTCCAATCTGTCTGCCACGGGCAGGGACACCTCTCAACTAGACTTTGGCTGCTCAAGGCTTTGTCCACCCTGACCCTGAACACCCCCAGGGACGAGGCATCTACAACTTACCTGGGCAACCTATTCCACAGTCTCACCACTCATATTGAATAATTTCTTCCTAAGATCCAATCTAAACCTAATCTCCCTCAGCTGCAAACCGTTCTCCCTTGTCCTGTTGCTAGACACCCTTATGAGAAGTCCCTCTCCAGCCTTCCTGAAGGATCCCTTCAGATATTGGAAGGCAGCTATAAGGTCCATCCAGAGTCTTCTCTTCTCTAGGCTGAACAACCCCAGCTCCCTCAGTCTGTCCCCATAGCCCCCATATTCCAGCCCTTGGATCATCTTTGTGGCCCTCCTCTGGACTCACTCCAACAGCTCCATGTCCTTCTTACGATGGGGACACCAAAACTGGATGCAGTTTTCAAGGTGGGGGTCTCACATCACGTTTTCTCTCCTTTACAACAGAATCACAGTAAGTTATATTTTTGGATGGTGACTTTCAAGCATTACTTCTTTATCCTGGCCACCATTTCTGCTCCACGCTACATACACATCTTTGGACAATATAGGGCATACTATATTATGCTTCCTAATAGTTTTATGTGTGTGTTAACAGAACACTTTTCCTAAGGCAGTACCTCTTGCCATACTAATGTGATCTGCAGTCTAGAACCTTGTTGCTTTAAGGTGGCTAAACAGCTGCCAGAAAATATATAAAGCATTTCTGTAAAATGAAAAAAAATATGAAATCAATACAGCAGCAAACAGCTTTACCTCTTTGGAACAACTGCCCAAGTTCTGCACATTACTGTGTTTTAAAGATACAGGGTTAATTTCAGATGTTGTGTGGCACAACTGACAGAACTATGCGTATTATTTTCCCTTTAAACCTTCTTGTCATGGTATGACTTTTCTCCAAATCCTGATGAAGGTTGGAGTTGGGTTTTTTAAGAGTATTATTTACCACTCATCTGCAAAAGTGGCTTCAGGGCTGTGTGGTTGTCAGGAAGTCCCAATTCTGTTAGGCAGGCAGACAGAGTAGCACGATTTTCTGATGCAGCATCTCTGCCAGGATCTTCAGGGAGAAATTCTTGTTGCTTCTGCTATTGATATGATGCCATGGAACTAAGTCATGCTGTATTACACATGGGGGGCTGCATCGGTATCTACACAGGGATTCTTCAGCGTTGCACCTGCAATAGAGACAAAAGCATCTTAAGTGCTTACATTTTTATTTCAGGTTTTTATTTGACAGTATATTATTGGAAAAGTGAGCAAAGGAAAATAACTAAAGCCAGAAGTAGAAACTGGCTACCATTAGAGTGCCAACGAGGCCAGATTAGCAAAGACAGAATAATTTCTTGGTTTGTTGATTCCAAGTAAGTAGTCTTTCAGTCACAAAATACTGCAGTGCTTAACATCTAAACCCATCTCTTCCAGGAGCTCAGCTAACTCTGTTCTTTAATGAAGTATCTGCTGCCATAAGCACATTGAAAATATTTTCACAGAGCAGAGTGGTGCAAAAGCTGTGACAGTGTCATTGCCTTGAGGTGTGGCACAAGAACTGGAAGGCTTATCCCCTACCCCTCAGCGAGATGCCTGCTCTCACTCTTGTTTTGTCCAGTTTTCAGAATTCAGTTTACAAGCCCCAGAGCAGCTGCACTGTGCCCTTCAAAGCTACATGTTGGTACTTCAGTGGTTATTCTTACTGTGATGCCTAGTGTGTCCTGTATACAACCAGTTTGTCAGCTTCCCTAGGCAGTAGCTTGAATGGTCCCCAGTCTGTGCCCACATTCTGAGTGGCTGGGAATAATAGCTCATTCCTGCCTGTTGCCTAACCCAGACATGCTTCCCAAGCAGGGAGGAGGCCTAATCCTGTGAGAATCCCCAGCATAAGTGCTGCTGCAGCAGCATTTGTCAGGTCAGCACAGGAATTTGTGCTATTCAGAGACTTACTACAGTTTATTTTCCTTGATCTGAGGCTTTTTTTCCACAGTTAAAAGCAACTGATGAACCAGTTTGCCCCTCTAGCATTGTGCAGCACAGCCTGGAAGCTGCTGGAGCGTGCCTAGCTCCCATTGTTGTGGTGCAAAAGTACCGATGGGAGGTGAGGCAGTAGGACTGCCTGTGCAGCTCTGACACCTCCGTAGCTTCCAGACCCTGGGTGCGGAGCCTCTGTGGCCTCTGCTGTAGCATCCTCAGGCAGTATCTGCCTGCAGATACTGCTGCAGTATCTGAGGTAATAGATGTGTTTCTGTGGTTGGGCTTCATGTGCCAGGACTGATAAAGCCAGCTCAGTTGCAGTGAGCAGCTGATCAGATTGACTCCAAAGCTGTGTCGTTCCTAAGCCATTTTGCTAACAAGCACAGTTTGTTTGCCATGCCCCAAGTTATTCAGGGTGTTTGCCAAACAGGAGTGAGTTTTGGCACCTGAAAATCCCCGTGTCACCTGAATGTTGGCAGTCCCTGAAGAAAGCAAAGAGGTTTAGCATGTGCTTGGAAACATTATAGAAAACCCCCTAATGAGTACAAAAAACCCTAATGAGTACAAAGCCCTTCTTGAGCTGTTTGGTCTCTGTGATGCTCTTCTGTTCAATGTACTCTGCTAAGCCATGGTTAGTTGATTAGATAGTGTTGGACTCAATGATCTCGAAGGTCATTCCCAACCTGGTTAATTCTATTCTAAGCTCCCAATGTGTGTCCTGTCTTCAGAGTGGTGTTTCTGTCAGCTTGTGAAGTAACATAGTTTGTAGATCTCTTAAGTCCCATCTGCTGTGAAAAATCACACCAAAACCCCTGTTGGCCCAGTGAAATAAATGTCATCTCCATTTTGCAGTGAGGTTAGTAAAAGACTCAGGGTGGTGATTTGCTGCTTCAAAATATTACATGTCAACATGTGAGATGATAACAGGACAGTGAAGTTCTTAATATACGTCCCGTGCTCTAGGCCATGGGGCATGCTTCTGAACAGCCCAGAGGATAAGGACAGAACACAATACAACGGTTCTGATAGCAATAGTGAGCAGTGTCCACATGTCCAGTTGTGAGAGATGAGCTCTTGCCACGAGCTCCAAAGTCTCCCTGTAGTCAGTGAGAAATCTGAAAGCATCTGTGAGCATCTTTGCCTTCACAGGAACACAGAAAAAATTTGGATAGTAGAGCATTCCAGGGCCCACGTGTCCTGCTTTGCCTGTGTCCCCTGGCAGAGACTGCCGTGTACTTCAGTAGGGTCCCCAAAGGCTGAAGCCAGAGGGACTTGAAATGTGTTCCTCGCACGGTTATTTCGTGCAGCAAAGCGTTGTCAGCTGGCGAGCACAAGGTGGCAGAGCAGAGCAGGAGAACCCGGTCGATTGAACAAGAAAAGGAGCCAGGAAAGGGACAGGTCTGGTAAGTGGCTTTTTGGTCCTGGCAGTGCAGGAGGCCTCTGCAACCTGCAGTTTCATAGGTTGCCATCCTTACTGCTAAGTCCAGTTCTCTGGTAGGATGTCTGACATTTTACTATTTCCTAGGCAGCTCAGTCATTCAATCTGCAGATTGCCTAGAATTTATGGGTGAGTATCAGCTCACCTGTTACTGACATTAGTGAATTGATCACTTGCTTCTAGCAGCTCCCCTTTTATGATGCAGTTTTTGTCCATCTCAGTTGTGCCTGCAAATTAAAACTGTGTGATATTCTCAGAGATGTGCTGATTCTCAGTTGCTTCCTCTTACAAGCACATTTGAAGTTGGTTTTTTTTGACTTGTTTCTGGTGTGACACTTTTTTTTCAGTTGAATTTCTAAGCTGTGTTGTACATGCTTTGAGTTTTTTTGGTTATTTTTCTTTTTGCATCAGACAATTTTCTAGAGGTTACCTAACAAAAGACTCTTAATCTTTTGTTCACTGCAACAGAACACTGGCTCTTTAAGGCCAGAAGGGATGTTTTGCAAAATCAGTTGCTCAAGTGCCTAAGGAAAGCTGTTCAAGAGTATGTGATGTAGCCTTTGCTAGAGAGAAGTGTCTTGGGAGCTATTAAAGTCAGGGGCACTGGTCCCTTAAGAGACTGGAAAGAAGAATGGTGTAGGAGGGTGTTATAGGTTTTCTCCTTCTCTTGTCTGGAACAAAGATATGTCTGTGTTATCAGCCTCAGAACTGGGAGTGATTAGGTAAGTGAACAGAACCATGTATCCAAAGGAAGATTGAGCTAATACTGGTTAGAGATCATTAGAGACCTCAGTGCTTCTCTGCTTCCCTGCCCGCCCCCCCAGTAAAAAGGGGGGGGGAGGGAACAAAAAACCCACACGCAAGATGATTAACATAATTATATAGACACTGGGAAAGGGAAATTGAGGCAGGCTCTTTGCAGGAGCTCTTTCTACCATGAGGGAATGCCCTGAAGCCTTCTTTGTCTAGCCTGGCCATTGAATTGCTGTAACCTTGATGACAAGGTTATTTAATGGCTCTGCTATCAAGCAGAGCTAATTGCTGGAGCTGTTTGTATAGATCAGAAGTTAGCTGGAATTTTTCTGACAGAATGATTTTCAGATGGGGAACACACTACTCCTCAAAAGTGTGAGTATTCTTTATGAAAATTCCCTTTTACTGGGAAAGAGAGAAAATGCCTCACTCCTAGATTTGCCACAGACAGAATTGATCATAAGCAGCATGCACAAAACTGACAGATAGTCCATGTCAGTGGAGATATTCAGAAGCTCATTTTTCATGAAAAGTATGGTTTAAAAACACTATGATCATTAATTTACCATGTGTGTGTATATATATGATACATAGGAAGGAAGGACTTTCATTTCCCAGTCACTTCAGTTTCTCAGGGCATGTCTCATTTCAGAGTAGTGCCTTGGGGACACTATTGCACACCAACAAAAATAAGTACTATGATTTCTATCTTACAGGAAACTCCCAATGCTACTGGCAGTAGTAGGTTGGGTGTCAGTCCTCTTGAAGACTGACCACCTACATAGAAAGAGTGCATCCATTCTGGTGCCCCATGATTTGAGGAATTCTGCACAAGAGCCAAAGGATCTTGATATTGTAAATCAATCCTTTATGAAATTTTGTATTTCTGAACACTGCGTTTTTTTTCTTGCTTGTAGACCTCTGATTTTCAAATTGTGTCAGAACAAGCTTTAGATGGGGAAGAAGTCCAGTGTATACACCTTGTCTTCTTCCTGCCTTTTTATGCCGCTCTGGAGGTCTTAAGAGGCTAAACCAGTGTTTTCTAGGGAAAGGAAAGTGCCTCCATAGGCCTCAAATGCCAGGGCTGTGCTACAGCTATGACACAGTTATACACGGATCAGCACATTGGGGTGTGACCTGACAAACAGTGATGTTTCCAGAAGCCGGTCTTGTTAAAAACCTGACCCTTCACTCTCAGGGAATCACAAAGTTATGCTGCAAAACCCTTTTTTGCTGTTATAAACTGCATTTGCCTTAAAATGCTGTGCCAGCATAGCATGCTGCATAGCATTATAATACTTAACACCTGTGCTGACAAAGCACTCTGAGAGTGGACCTAGCCTAACCTAACTCCTCCTTTCCCCAAGCTACATGACAGGAAAGACACAGAAACAAAAGAACAACACCCACCACCACCACCCTGCCCTCCCCAAAATCCCTAAACAAACAAACACAATCCCCAAGCAAAACAAACAAACACAATCCCAGACAAACAAACAAACCCCCAAGCAACAGAGTCTCCTTATCCATTTCTTGCTGGAGATGTAAACATAGTCATGTAGTTGTAATGTGGTCACTGGTCTGCAGTACTGAGCTAACTGTTCAGATCAGTTTGTATCTGTTCTCATAATTCAGCTGCAGATGTTAGGCAGCCACTTCTTCCCTGCCTTTCTTAACTGTGTCACCTGTAGTTTACCAGAGCTCAGTGTTTTTCTCTACCTTCATGACTACATACTCCTTTGAATCTTTTCATGTCTGCAGACCCACCCTAAAAAATTTCAGACTGGAAAATGAATTAGTGGAAGTATTTCCTGAGCATGTGAACAAATAAGATTATCACAATGTGATTAAAGAATTGATACATTGATAGATTGTATAGACATTTATCTTCCTTTTTCTTAATCACAAGTGGCTTGAATAACATCCTTCTAAAATGGGATCTCTGGGTGAAATATAGTGGCTGTGCTTAAAACACCATCACATGCTTAGTATGCTTGATTATGGAGGCAGGGTCAGGCTTTCAGAATTTGTGTGTAGTCTTTGATTTAAAAGAAAGTTTGCAGTTTTACTCTCTGCAGCCTGTTCCCATCCTCATTTTCTGCTTCAGAACTCACGTTCAACCTCTGAGTCAAGGTCAGAGACTGAAAATCAATTTTCCATGCCTCCATTACGCCTTCCTCAGCCTCATTTCTTTTCTTATCTCTCTTTATGAAAGAACTGCCTGCACAGACCTATGTCTGATGCATAAGGCAAGTTTGCATGTGCAAAATCTTGGCCAAATAGGAAGCCTATAATAAAATAGTCTGTAAATAATCCTTTCCCTTTGCTATCATGAGCCTTTCAGATTATTTATACTGGATAGTCATTTGAATCTTGTCAGTGCTGCATTGTGCTGCTGTTGATTGAAATGGTAATGAATGCAATACAGTCTCTCAAATTCTTCATTTTTAAAGGAAGATCATTTATAGGCAGTTAGAAGTGTCACAATTGCATCTGGCTGGTTGATTGCTGAGTACAAACTGCCTGTGTCTGCAGGGCACAGTCAGCCTGCTTGCAGTGAATCCTGTGTCATCTTTGTGTTGCACATCTGTGGTATACTTGCTGACTTGCTAAAGCTAGGGTCAGCAAACAAGACCCCAGCAGTTGTTAGTAAGTACAAACTGGTCTAAGTAGGTTTGCAGCTAGTTATCCTGAGCCAGCTCCTTTTCTTTTGCTGGGTATAGTCCACTATCCTGCAAGTCACTGCAGTGCTCTTTGACTCAAAATTCTCTCCCCGTTCTTGCATCCAGACCGTGGCTGCACCTGTGTATAAAATCTGTTTGGCCATATGACTAAGGCTAGAATTCATGTGCTTTTCATATTTTTTCCATGGTACCAAAATTTCCCTTTCCTCTGGCCTTGATAAGGACAGTCTTGCCTGTTCATATCCACTCAGAATGTTGTCACAAAGATGGTATTTTTCTGTCTGGTTATGCTAACCTGTCACTCTGCATGTTTTCTCTCATTTCTCTTACTCTATAACACCCATCATTTGGTGGTTGACCTTTTTTCCAAGGCTTCTGAAAGCCAGTCTCTTTCCTGTGAATTGTAATGTAAATGCTGATTCTTGTTTATGATTAGTCAACAATACCAGTCTGCATTGTCTCCTTGTTAGATTTCCAAGGGAGGAATTTAATGTTTTGTCTTATGGGCCTTCTTGTGTTTGGAAGTCTTTCCCTAAAAGTATGATAACACTAGATGATGCTTCCCTTTCTGATACCATTTATAGCTCTTTAGAGTACAGACCCAAAACCTCATCTTTGTTTCTACAGCTCTTAACAGGAGGGTTTTGGCAATGCCAGTGACAAGCGGTGTGAGCAATCTGGCAGTACAGGCCTAGAGCCTGACGTGGTGGTAGGCCATGCTCAGCATAAGTGCAGAGCCAGATAGCAGTGTAGTGTACCAAACAGTGCTGTCCTGCAGCACTGTAACTAAAACAAGGCACTGGTAGCTATAAACATAGCAAGTTATCTTGGGACAACAGGACATGCACCTGCATCAACAAACCTCGCGTGTCATCAGTAGTTGGACCAATAATCTACAATAGTGTCATGTGTGGTCACTCATAGGGAACCAATGAGTCCATGCCAACAAGGCACTCCAAGTTTATATAAGTTGTAGCAATTCCCTTGCTATGCACTTCTGCCTGTCCTATCTCTTCTCCTTCCATGCTTTGCTTTACTGTGCTGTACTCTCACCTTAGGCTTGCGCCATAGGCCTGCAATACTGGAACAATAAAGGATCAATACCCGATCATATTGGTCAGCTGTATTGATTCCAATCATCTCCGCCGCCGAAAGAGGATAGAAGGGGAAGAAAGTCAGTCATCCAGGTCTGGAATATGTAGACATGGCAGTAACAGAAGGGATTACATAGAATCATCGAATCATTAAAAGTGGGAAAGACCTTTTAGATCATCATGTTGAACTATAACTGAACTACCATAACCACTAAACCGTATCCTGAGGTGCCACATCCTCATGCTTCCTGAACACCTCTGGGGATGACGGCTCCACCACCTTCCTGGGCAGCCTGTTCCAATGCCTGAGCACTCTTTCAGTCAAGAATTTTTTCCTAATATTCAATCTAACCCTCCCCTGGCACAGTTTAAGCTCATTTCCTCTTGTCTTATGGCTAATTACATGGGAGATGAGACCAACACCAGCCTCACTACAACCTCCTTTCAGGGAGTTGTAGAGAGCAGTAAGATCTCCCCTGTATATATTGATATTATAGCTTACAAAGTCCTGCTCATTTTTACCTCATCCATGTATTTATAAGAACAATTGTAGTGGTAGTGTTTTGGTAGGAAGCAACCACTATATAGATCTGTATAAGTTTTTGCTAAGCTTCACTGGAACAGAAATCTACTTGAAGCAGTGTTGTGACACACAGAGGAACAAGCCTAATTTTCCATCTGGAGCAATTCCAGATTTAAAATGAATGCCTACACTCTCAGGAACGAATGAATTTTACTTCCTCTTATTGAAGAAGGCCAGGCAGCAAGAAATAGAGCTAGAGAGAAATTGCCAAGTATTGCATACAATTTTATTGGCTTCATTTTGAGTCATGATGAGGTAAGGCCAATCCTTCACTTTTTCTGTCATAAAAAGTGTTGGGCCATGAACCTTCAAAGAAGTAAAAATAAACCGGAGCCATTTCCAGTTCAGAATTGTCACCTAACTTGTCAGCTCTTCAGCAGAGGCGTAAGGCTGACTGAGGCAGCCTCTCATACTGGGGGAAGAATGTGTTATTTTAGGAACACATGGCTTCTTTTAGGAACACACTGCCGCTCTGGCAGTAAAACTAGAGACCAGACGGTCTCGTTACATGTGGGGATCTGCTCCAGGCAGTCCAGTTTGGATGTTTAGCGGCAGGTATCCAAATTACGGCATCAACCAAAGCAGTAAAAATTTGGCTATGATCCTTGACCTTTGTCTACTGTGCTCTGGAGAAAGCACCTGTCCCAGAAGAAGCTGAAATAGGACACACACTCCACTGTACCATCAGACAAAGGTGGCTGAAGAGTGTTCAGCACTTCACTGGGACTGCTGAGAGCTCCAGGTTCTTTACCAGCCAGGGCTGTCAGGACAGTGTTGACAACTGGGCTTTATTTTTCTGGCCTTCAGCCAATGCCTACATTGAGGACCCTACCATGCAGTTTTCCTTTACAGTGCTACCAGTCTAATTTGTTTTGTTGGCAACAAGAATAGTTTCTTTAGTTGACCTTCCTGGACCTGGTAACTGTGTTTCTAACCACAATTCACACGTTTGACCTCCTAACAAAAAGCCTAGGCATTAAAAATGTATGAAGCCCTGGTGGGGGGGAGCAGCTGAATGGCTGCATTAGTACTGAAGCTGAACAGAAAGGGTGATTTTTGGTATCCTTTTAACTATTGAAAAATAGATTAAAAGCTTCACAGTCAGATTATTTTCATTACTTGTGTAAATTACTTGTTCAGATAAGAAGAGTGAGGAAAGCAAATTAAAAGTGCTCTGGAGTGGCAAATGCATTAAACTTAAAATGTTGATGTTCTAGACAATTTATTAATTTTGAATGTATTTTCTAGAACTATTTTGATTTAACAGAAGTAATCAAGATAATTTTGTATAATTTAGGAGATAGGAATATACTTTGTTTTCTCTGAAGGAGATACTCTCTGTAAATTTCATCAATAAATAACAACTGATGTGTTCTGTGCCAGCTGGTGCCCATTCTAACCCAAATAAAAAATATTATTTAGCAGCTGAAGTTACCAGTCTGACTAATGTCTAGTCTTTAAAATTATTGTTACTGAATCCTTCAGTCTTCCTCTGAGTGGTATGCCACACTGAGATGTCACCATCTGTGTAGCCCTTGATAAAGAATACATTTATTTCCTCTTGAATCTCTTATTTAGTTTGATTGCAGTAAAAATAATGCCTGTTAAATCTTTTCAAGGATTAATAATCTGTTTGGCTTTCTACTCTGCCTTTTCTATCAGCTCTCCTGCCTGGTTTTTAGTGTACCCAGCAAGAATTCTGTTGCAAATGTCTGTTAATCAATCCACAGCATTCTTATTGAAGGTATTAGATGTCATGGTTGCCCTGAATTCTGAATAGACAGTTGCTTCTGCATTTCTACTTGTGCTACTCTCCTGCAGGGCTGGATTATGTTGACTTTGAACTGGACAGCTCCTTTTCTATCAGTATTGAAGTTTTTTCAGCACAGACTCAGTAAGTATGTGGTAAGCTGACTGGGCAGCTTTTCTATTTATGCCCCCTTTCCAACAATTTCAAAAAGAGGAAGAAAAAGTAAATTTCCTTTATATGAAATTAGTCAAGTTCATTAGGTACAACCTCCATGGAAAAGAGGGATTCCCAAAACAGTGCATTTTCATTCTTCTGATGATACCAATTCTTAACCAAAGAACCAAAAGCAACACAATTTGCAGTACTGCTTTATGTAAGTACTGCAAAATGTTACATTTCAGTCACATTAGTTATTGACTTAAAACCAAATCAAATCTCTGGAAAAATCTCCATGGATTTTCATCAGTCTCTGCAATGCCTGTTGATGGAGGTATTCCATTTAATACAGCAAATCAGGATTGGATTTATGCAGAGTTGTACCTTTTAGCAGTCACACAGGCTTGTTTTCTTACACACCCCAGGCTGATGCAGAGTAATCAATATTAATGCCCTTCTCAACACAATTTTCCTGGATAAGAGCCTTCAGCTACCCAGCTTCAATCCCCAGGCATTTTTCAGATCATTTCTCAGCAGAAGTGGGAGGGTTTGGTAAATTTTGTGAAGCCAACAAAAAAGAGAAAGGAGGCAGTCTGAGTTCACTGTGAGTAGGCTGCTCAGTGACTATCCAAGGATAAGCCAGAAATATGTACCACTGACCTACTTAGTGCTGAAAGTCTCCATATTCCATTATTGATGAGTTGATCTACTTAATGCACTCTTTGCTGCCTGCAGTTAGCTTGGTGGCAGGTGATTTCAACTGTTCCTTCATTTCTAGGCTAATGTAATTAGAATTTCACTGGTTTATAGCCTGACCCAGTGGGATAGGTACAGCTGAGTCAAGATTTTGGATCCTCTTTTAAAATCTAAGGCACACATGACCAAATTTTTGTCTGCATGGTCTGATAAGGTCTGTAATGAAAAGCACTGATCTTGTGTTTTGAGTTTGCAGTTCAGAACTGATCTACTTGGCAGGTGTTTTTTAAAAGACAGCTTCTGCAGGATTCTAAAGTATTTGCACTGGGGTTTTGTTTTTGTCTTCTGTTTGTATTGTTAGACAAAGTCCAGCAACAGACCATGCTTTACTTTATCAAAGAAACTCAGTTACCTCTGACAAGCTAAAAAAGCAAAGGGTGATCCAAATAAAACTAAGATTTTATTCTACAAGTTCCATTTAAAATCTCTTTTTCAAAGCTTGCTTTTATGTTCAGTATGTGTCATGCAGGTAACTGGAGAGATGAATACAGACTTAACTAGTATAAGAGACTCTGTTCACGCTGCTGAAGGAGATGATTTTAATTTTGGAAGCTAACTTCTTTTTTTAACTGTCAGGGCTGGGAATCTGATAAGTGTAGCTCTCAGCCATGCATGGGGTGAAGAGGAAGGGAGAAAGAAGTCCTCCTGTGCTGTATTTAGCAGTGTTCATGATACAAAACCAGGAGTTGTTCCGGACTGTGGTTTATGACCCTGTTATTTAAAACTGACTGTATGGCTAGATGGGTTTAACTTAATAGCAGCCTTTTAAGAAAACAGGAAGGAAAAACACTGAGTCAGTCTAGGATATGCCTTGGGAAATACCTCGGGATAGGCAAGGGGCAAATGTCCAAATCATTTCCTCTGGGCTTTGTAACATCTAGGTTCCTGCCAGATTGAATAGCTTGCATTGCCAGTGATGGTGTACAACAGATCACAAGGGCTATGAACTGTGGAGGAGATTTGATGTTGAGAGGTGAGCTCATTTCTCTTCCTGTTGAATGTGAATGAGCATCTGCTGCAGACTCCTGTAGAGTGCTAAAGAAGTTAAGCCATCCTTGGCATTTCCATTAGGTGAAAACCTCAAGTTAGGTATTCTGGAAACCCTTCTGTGGTTTAACTCATTTTTAGCCACTATGCCTTTTTTCCCCCTAACACTAAGTGTTAAACACATCATCTCTGTATGAAGACTGACATGTATTTTTGTTAATAAATGTTACCAGGAGCCTGGTAGAGTGAGCCACAGATGCTGAATTCAGGCAGATGACTGCAGGGGGGTTGGACTAGATTCTGTGAATATACACAAGGTACTACTAGTGTTACTGGACCTGCTCTAAAAGCAGGCTCAACCCAGGGGTAAATGGCAAGATGGAAGTACACATGCACCTGAGTTTTCTGCAGGAACACTTGAGCTGTACCCAGAACTGCACTGAATGCAGAAGACAGTATTTCTGTGTCATCTTTTCATTCCTCTGTTTCAGTCATTGCTTTAGGCTGCTCTGATGCTCTCTTGTTTCAGATCCTATAGGGTTGCTCTGCCAACTGGAAGTCAGCCAATATGAATATACAACCCAGAAATGTTGCCAATTTTTTATAATACTGTTGAATGCTTTTTCTTAGCCATCCAGATATTCCCACAGGAGAGGATCCACTGGATTTACAGTCTTTAATCAAACCTCAGAATTTGTCCAGTGATTTACCATCATCCTGACTGCATGTTAACGTTGCTTACCCAGCACTTTGTCAGAATATATTGAATCACTGACCTGTTTTCATCTCATAAGCATAGTACAGGCTGTTTTGTTGCCCTTCCCCAGGACAAGGACTCTATTGTAAACTTGAATGTCCATTAAATCACATGAAAGTAGAATGGGTTAGAGTATCTGGGAAATTAAGTCTAAGGGGGCCCAACTGCAACATAATCAGCTGAGCATGTCATTCTTCTTGCTCCTTACATTCTGGGCAAGGAAAACTCTACTTATTAATGGCTGATGACTTACACAGTGTTACACATTTGTGTTTAGTAAGCATTCTTCCAAATGAATCAGTTAAAAGACCCCTCCATTATAACAGTAGGTCTACACCCTATGTGGACATCGTGTTTGACTTAAAAGATGAAAGGTGGCTACTTAGACATCATAACTGAGTAATTTGTTATGCTTTCAAGTTTTCATTTGAGAAAGTCAATTAGGTTACTAGGACACAGTGAACAGGATTAAGGTTTCCATATTCTATGGACAAGAAAGAAGCTAAAGTAATACCATATACACCCTCAGTTCCACTGGTATCTAGCATACTGCTATGCTTTCATGTCCTAATAGAAGATATTGGGATACTTGTATAAGTAGGTTGTGAAATTTTGAGAATAGTTAATACTGTTATTGTGTGCATGTTTGTGGATTACTTTGGAAAGACTACTGCTAGGAACGTGAACATAATCCATTAACAGTGCATGTTGGTGAAAAGAGGATGACTCCTTATTTCACAGAATACAGGGAGGGATAGACTCTCTTCCATAAGCATTCACTCCTGGTCACTGCTTGGGAGGAGGTAAAATGGGACTTTGAACAGCTCCAGCATGACTGTGTTGGCCATTAACATAAATGCAGTTGTTCAGTGTCGAGTCTATAAAATGATCCATCCTAAAAAATCTGTCTATGTCTGTTGTAACTGTCTGTGTATCATGACTTCCTTTCTGTTTTATGAGAACAGAATTGCTCAGAAAGAGTCTTGAATTATGGAAGATGTAAGTTCAGCCTTGTGAAATTTTGTCATTTCTTTTTTTGTTTCCTTTGGTTTGTTTGGTTTTTTTTGTGTGTGTGTGGGCTTTGGGTGGGGTTTTTTGGTTGGTTTTGGGTTTTTTGTGGGGGGGGTTATTTTATTGTATTGTATTTTATTGTATTTTATTTATTACTAATTGAGCCTAAGCCTTACTGCTTTGCTATTCTGTAAAACTCTATGAAGTGAGCTTTGTTGATAGCATGGATGGAATGAACAGAGGTTTCCAGATTGGGAATGTTGATAAAAACACAGAGATTTTATGAATATTTTCAGTCAGCTCCCATGGCAGAAACCACACAAAGCTTCAGGGACATCATTCAGTGTGCTTTATACTCTGAGGTATTTATGTTCATGGAAATGGATACCAACAAATAATTTCAAGTTTTAAATTAATCCAAAGTTGCTGCTTTAGCAGGTGTTTGACAATGCTGTACAAAATGGAAAGAAATCAGACACACTAGCGATCTCATCTTAAGAGACTGTGCTTGAAGAAGGGCTTGAGCAAAATCGGGTCCATTGTTAGCCAGTATTGGTTGGTTTATGTGTTTCCCTCATGTTGGATGGATCTTTAGCATTGTTTAGTTTATTGTGGAGAAAAGGTGGCTGAGGAGACTTTACTGCTCTCTACAAATCCCTGAAAGGAGGTTGTAGCAAGGTGAGTGTTGGTCTCTTCTCGCTATTAACAAGTGATAGGGCAAGAGAAAATGTCCTCAAATTGCACCAGGGAAGCTTTAGGTTGTGTATTAGAAAAACTTCTTCACTGAAAGGGTTCTCAAACATTGGAACAGGCTCCCCAAGGAGGTGTTTGAATCCCATCCCTGGAGGTATTTCAAAGACATGAAGATGTAGTGCTGAGGGAGATGGTTTAGCCCCAGACTTGGTATAGTTAGATAATGGTTGGACTCTGTGATCTTAAAATCTTTTCCAACTGAAATGATTCTATGATTATTTGTTATTGTTCTGTGCTCATTTTAAATTTTTATATATTTATTTCTAACAGTAATTGTATTGCTGCGTGATACAATGAGTGATAAATTGCTGTTAGGGTAAGTTTATTGATTTATATTCTGTGGATGATTGCCATATGACGTTCTTGTTAGATAACAGAATGCTTTCTATCAGTTTCCTGAGCTGATTAAATAAAATGAGGACTGAGACAATGTCACAATGCCTGCAGATCAGTTTGAGGGTGAGGTGCTCTCTCTGTGTTGAGGCAAACAGCCATCAGTTGAGGAGTGCAGGTGTACTGGTGGCAGCAACAGAATGTGTGGAAGTTCCTTCCTGGAAGACCTTCCAACAACATACAAGAAAAGACAGGAAGGTGGATAAGGAACCATTTGCTCTGCAACCTGTTTCCTGGAGGAAGCACAGAAAGTTAATGCTGCTTCTAGCACTGTTAGCTTCAGACCTGCATCACTTCCCTTCCTGCTGAAAGGAATTGGTGCTAAGGAAGTGAAAGCAGCAGTAGAAACAAAGCAGTAGACAGAATTGTGAAGAGGTAGAGTGTGATGATTAGAAGTAAGAAAATTTGGCACTTCACCCTAATGGAGAGTGCTTAGGGTCTACAATTCCCAAAAGGCTGTTTTCTTTACAAAAGACTAGTTTTGCTGAAATGATTTGCTACAAACCAGTGGGGAAGAGGGTCTAAAATATATTTAGGACTCCTATCTTTTATTTTTTCTTTTCTTTTTTTCCCCTCAGAATAACGTGGTGCCATAGAGTTGCAAATAAACTTATCTATTGTAAATACTTACTGTCCTGATTACTGTTAATTTAAAATATCTTTTTAATAGCATTTTTCAGAAGCTCTGTGAGTAATTAAAAAAATAATAGGAGAAGGTCAGTGGCAGTTTACTAACCCACTAATTCTTGAAACTCAACATTAGGAGATGGCAGTTCATTGCTAACAATGCTACTGTTGTCCTTCTAGGCAAAGAACCAGAAAACATTCCCAAGCTAATTGGAAGCTACGTGAAGCATTCATTCTTTTAACACATGTAGCATCCCATCACAAATCACACTGACTGACAGTGCCTTTATTAATAGAACCAGCCTCAAAGTCTAAACAATTGGGCTGATTTGAGCACCACAATTTCTTGGGCCAAAGCCTGTGCCTACTTTATCCCACAGGCATGCTAGCACAAAGGAACTATGAGATGGCTGGACAGCAGAGCAAATTGTGAGAAGAGGATGTGAAGGGATGGTACATGGTCTGTGCACTGCAGGGAACAGTGCTTTTCAGCAAATCACTGTATGGAGTCAGCAGTGACCGGTGGATTTGCAATGACAGTTAATGCTCTGTGATCCACGGGCATTTACTCAGATTGTGGACTAAGCAGACTGCACACAGGGATAGCTGAGGAGCCTCACAGTGTAAGCGTGTGGGAACCTGCTGTGTCTGACATTGTGCTCTCCCAGAATGTAGGTTTGTAGGTTTGTCTGTAGCAGGCCAAGCCAGATGGAAGTTCTTCCATGCAAAAGATATTTAGTTCTACTGCAGTGCCCTCCTAAGAACTGATATTATCTGTGTTTTTCCCACTGTCTGGGTCTTCCCAGGCCACTGAAAAGCTCAGGTAATGGAGAACTGAGCACATTTGAAATCTATGCCTCATAGGGTCACAGAAAGAGATTTGTTGACTGGGGAGAACTAGCTGTCTTGTACACTGCCTGTGTATCCTGGGCACATGCTGGAAAGAGGTATGTCATCTGGAAAAGTTTAACAGAGGAAGTATCTATAGGATAATTAAATTGTGCTGCTTGGGTTGTTGCCAATGTTTCACTTGTAGATTTCCCAGATAGCAGGACTTCATAAAATTTTCATTGATCTTTTTAAGATTATACAGGTTGCAGCATTCCTTTAACTTCTTCTCTCAGTGTCATCTCAGCTACAGCAACTGTAGGTCAGTGCAGGAGGTCTGGCCACCACCTCCATTTGGAATTGTATCAGTGGGTTCCTGAATTGCCAAAAAGGCCATCTGGCAATGCTCATCCAGCCCAAGCCAAGTGGTGCTGGCTTCCAGGGGATTGTGTTCCTCCCTTTGCATATCACTCATTGCTGGCTTGGTTCTTAGAGCAGATAAAGAGTAACTCAGCTCTTCTGTCATGGTTGTCTTCTGCCCTTATTCCCCTGGCTTTTTCTGGGTAGCACAAGTAAAGCATGTATTTCTGGATAGATTGGTTGTACCTTGCAAGAATTTATCTCCAGATACTGCAATTACAGATTTTCCTTTTTTTCCCCCCTTCGTTGTGTTGTTGGTTTTTTTGTTTTGTTTTGTTCTGTTTTCCCTCTCCCTTAGCAAATAAAGGAAGAGAGCATACCTCCTGAAAAAGGTCACATTTCAGCTCAGGGAAAAGGTCACATTTCAGCTACCTGCTGATCTGGAGAGATAGAACACAGCTCAGTGCAGCATGGTTCTTGTGAGCATATGCATGGTGGGGAATCAGTGAAACTGATGTATGAGGATATCCCACAGGTACTAAGAGCAGTATCCTATCAGTTTAAATCAATCAAAATTCCTAATGCTGTTTACTGATTGATAGGCTGAAAATTAACTGCAGCATTTGGCCTTGCTAAAATATAGCTCCCCTAAAACACTATTAAGGCATAGAAAGGGACAGTAGAATGGGAACAGTGTTACAGTAGGCAATGGTGACTGATAAAGGGCAGTACCAAACTAGGAAGAAGAAGCTTTTATTGCAAGGTGACTGGAAAGATTGGAACTTGCCTTTTATGACCATGAAATTTAGAATTTCTGGAGGGCTCTGAATACACTGCAAAGCACCAGGTTGCAGCTGAGGGTTCTGAGCTTACTAGAAAACAATAAATGGAAGTTGCCTGATTTCTGGACTTCTTTTAACAGCCTGTTTCATCTTTGAATTTTTTAATACTTCAAAGGATAAATGGCCCTTTAATGAAGTATATTTGAAACACACTGCAATAGAGACTAGTCTTGCTTAGGAAACAATAAGCTGCCCCAGCATTTTAAGTTTATAGGTTGGACTTGATGATCTCAAAGGTCTCTTCCAACCTGATCTATTCTATTCTATTCTATTCTATTTATATTGTTTTATAGTTATTTGATTGAGCCACCATGGGTGAAGGGCATTATAATGTCTATATACATTGATGGTACACTGTGTTTAGTAAGATAAAATGTGTAAGGTTCAGAGGTAAAAGGAGCAAGAGAGAAATCTTCCTTTTAAGTGCCTGTGCATATGTTTATCTTTATAAAACCCTTTAACATAAAGCCTTCACATTTCTGTCATTCACATCATACAGCCCTCAGTCAGCAATAAATGTGATTTTTAAATTAACTTCATCCATTCTAAATTTGTGTTTCAAGGATTGCACTCAATCATGCAGTCTAGCTGTCATCTCCTTTAATAAACTTTGAAGGGAAAACTAGCATACTTTTCTCCAACAGAAAAATCACTCATTTTGTGGCATGATTTCGAAGTAAAACAGCAAAGGCCATTTTAAAACTTGTAAGTCTGCATCATGACATGGTTTAAAATTTTACAGGTGGTAGCTGAAGAGGAATTTGAGAGATGAGATAATTGGATCACTGTCTTGCTATTGATTGAAGCCTTAAGAAATCTAACCAAAAAAAAGCTGTAAATTGCAGCCCTGCTGTTTCCTGGAATCTTTTAGCTCTCTCAGTAGCAAACTACTTCCAATTACCTAATCACTCCTGCAGATTAACCTAACCAAACTTGCCCTTATCAGGTAGATTCGATGTAAAAACATTTGGTTGTTTCTCAGGAAGCTGTAAACTTGTGGGGGGTTTGTTTTGGTTTTATTTTTTTATTATTATTATTTTGTAGATGGCTAGACTGCCATCTTAATTATAAATGGGTTTCAGGGAGTTGGTTACTATAGCAACAGTCTAATTACTGGGTTTTTTTCACAGCAAAACTCAACTTGCTTGTATGTTCTAGGGAAGATAGGATGGGTAAGGAAGGGAAATGGAGTTTGTATTTCTCCAAGAGCCACAAATTGCAGCATCCTTTAAATAAAGGATACAAACAGGAGAGCTGCTCCTTTTCCTTGATGTTTTTCCTACCTCTGACTAGGTTCATTTGATGTCTGTATAAAACACAACGTTCCCTCATTTCAAAAATGAAGTGGCACCAGGGTTAATTAAGGCCTAACACCCAATCAAATATTTCTTACAAGTGCAGCTGCAAACAGAGGGCACAATCTCCCTTGAAAATCTGGAGCTGTGAAAATTTCTGATGCAGTGTTTTGTCTAGTGTCTTCTGCTGTATGTAAGGCTCCTGTTCCATCTTTACTGAAGCCAGGTATAATTTGTTGTGCCATTGATTTATCTACAAACATCTCCCTTGTTGTGCATCATAACCCAGAAGCCAGCTTGGCTTGATTTTTTTTTCCCCTCTGTTGGATGTGAGATGGAAAAACATAACAAAGGGTTTGAAGAGAGGACAAAAATTCTTAATCCTGCCTAATCTTCTCTTATGCTTTTCCCACTGCTGTGTTCTTCAGTCACTGTCTGAACTTCTATTAAAGTGACCAAAGCACAGAACCCAAGCCTCAGTTTTGTGGCTGCTGTTGGAGCTAACCAGAGCTTGACTGGCTTTTGTGGCCATGGCATTGTGGGTGCTGTGCCAGCCTGTCTGCTCTTATAGTGTGCTGAGCACTCAATTTTCATTTTGTGCATAATTATTTACAACATGCTGCAGGTTGGGATTCTGTAGACTCAGCACATTTCTTTTGCAGAATGAAACAGGGAGGAGGAGAGGAGCCTGTGATAGCAAAGGGCCAGTTCTAAATTATGGCTCTGCTTCTTTTGTGTGAAATTCTTTTCCCAGCTGTTCCCCACTGCTTCTCTCAGCCAGTGAGGTAGGGATGAAGAGATCTTGTGAGTATGGGGAGGAGGTTGCCTATCTAAAGAGGAGTTTCCAGGCTGTTGATGGTGGTGGGAATTGTCTGGGAGCTGTGAAGAGGTGTCAGCTTGGCAGGCACGTGCAAAAGGAAAAAGGCTTTTGAAATAGATGTGGCAACCAATAGGGAGCAGAAGGAGTGTACAGCATGTGAGAGGAAGAGTCAAGCCCTTTGGGGCAGGTTAGAGGGAAACTTGTGATGAAAGGGAGAAGAGGTTGGTTTAGAAAGGAAAGTTTCACGGTTAGAGAAAACTAGTAAAGAGGAGATGGGACAATAACATCTGCCTTTTCTCACCTTGTTCTCTGTTGTGAAATGAGAATGGTTCAATCAGAAATAAAGACAAAGAGGATCTTCCTTTTTCTTGGATCTCCAGTAATCTCCCCTGTTTCTTGACGTGCAGACTGACAGGTTGGATGATACAATTCCCTCAAAGGAGAGGATAGCTGATTGTGGCAAGAGAGAAATCTGCTGGCTGCAATATCATGGTAACATTTGCACAGTTGTTTTAACTAGCTGCCGCTATCATTCAGTGGCACAAGATCTTTTAAGCTTTACCTGACCAGGCCTGCCACAGTGCATGTAGAAAGAGGCTTCCATGTAATGCCTTACTCCACAGGAAACATCAACATACACTACTTTTTCTTTCATATTTTTTTTCCTGTGTCCTGAGCTATATTGCTGTCCAAGAACTGCAAACATCTTTCTTCAAACATGAGATGCAGTGCCCAAGATTTGAATGGCATAAGAAACTCACCACACCAGGTACACACATTCTAGCCTTGAGGAACCAAAAGGGAGAGTTTGCTTAAAGCAGAACAGCCTTCCACAAGACCTGGTAGGGAACTGTATTAATTTTGGACATTTTCTTAAAAGACTATTGGTTCCTTGTGCCAACAGTGCTTCCTGCCTTTCACTTTTGGAGGTGGTGGAATCACCATCATTGGAGGTGTTTAGGAGGAGACTTGTTAGGGTGCTTGGTCGCATGGTTTAGTTGATTAGGTGGGTTGGATGATGGGTTGGATGCAATGATCTTGAAGGTCTCTTCCAACCTGGTCTGGTCTATTCTATTCTATTCTATTCTATTCTATTCTATTCTATTCTATTCTATTCTATTCTATGATGGTCAAATTCTTTGCTCTTACTTTAGCCAGATTTAGAATGTTTTGTCTGGGTGTTGGGGTGGTTGTTTTGTTGGGTTGGCAGAAAATGTACTGGTGCTGGGGCTTTCCGTGCTTTCTGTTTCCATGGACTGTCAGCCTTACATACCGAAGCATTGCCTCTGCCCTGAATATATAATCACAACAGTGTCCATAATATCTTAAGTGTTGTCAGGCCACAAAAGTGCCTGGTTTGGGGATAAATAGATGTCAGAAAAGGAGGAAATTCAAAAGGGATATTTTGGAAGTTTTACAGAGCAAAACTGATATGTACAGCACAGTAGATACCTGATGCAAGAAGTGCCTGAAAGACACACACTAAAACTAAAGAGTCATAACACAAGTTAGAAGTCTTTGAAGTTTACTTTGGAAAAGGGAGCACTCAACCCAGACATTCAGAAGGAGCCACTGTGAAGCACAGAGAGTGCTGGTTTCCAGAAGGTAGGAGGTTGGTTATTTCAGGTTTCAAAATTCTCCATTTGCTCTGTTCCTGACACTCCTTTTCCAAGCACCTACTACAGCCCATTGGCAGAGGTAGGATCTAGTGTTGTTTGGTGGACTCTGGTTCTGGCTCTCTCTGCATGTTCTAACACGGGGAACAGAACTAAAAATTTTACACTTGAGGTACAAAAAGCTGAGGCTGGAAGGCCTCTCCTCCTTTTGTACTTGCTGGTTGATGAGTATAAATGCTATCAGATTTGCACAGAGCATTCTTGAGCTGAGAATCTGCTTTGCATTCAGCGTCTCTGTGACTGTATTCCAGATGGGGCAACATTCTCTCCTGTCTGAATGCAGGAGCCTAGTCTGTACCAGGATACTAGTCTCTTGGTTTCCCCTTCTTCCCACCCATAAGCCTTCCTGGCCATGACATCAAAACAGTCATCAGAATGATAGTAACTGATTGTTCCCTTCATTTAAACAAGTGGGATGATATTTGGCCCAATCTCGTGCAGATAATTATAAGGTCATCTATAGCCAAACTTCTATAGCCAACACCTGACTTGTATTTTTGTAGTTAAGTGTCAGGCATGATACTCAGCCTCTGAATAAGCACTCAGCTATGACTTCTCCCCATTTCTCATAAAAAGGTGCTCTGTTTCATATGTCCTCTCCCTCAGCCCATGCTGCTCTCTATAGAAACTGGTTTCCTTTTCTTTTTTCCCTCCATTACCATCCCCCTGAAAATCTCAAATTCAAGGATTCAAATTTCTGCTGGTGAGATAAAGATGAGAATTTAGCTTTCTGTACTGTTGGCAACAGGGGGAAAATAGAGTCCTTGTAAGACCGTATCCATGGAAACCATCCTACTGCAATCGCGGGCAAAGCAGCAAATCAATTTCTTCAGTTTTAAAATGAAACACATTTAACATTATAGTTCATCTGCCTTTTAGAGAGATCATCTGTGCTGATAACTCTGTTGAAAAACCCTTCTCTAGGAAACAAGCTGGCAAGAACATTTCTTCCTCCTGACAGAGTTCTGATTTTGGGTAGAATAAACATTGATGACAAAATCTGATGAAGACAGTACAGGGAGACGTAGCCAAGTCCAGAAGCAACAGTGTTTAATGAGAGGGAAAATTGTTTAATTTAGCATTTAGCCCAAGTACTGGGCACACGGTGACTAATACTCAAATGTATTAGCAAAGGCAGTGACCTGTCACCTCTGTCTCCCTGCTCTTTGCTTCTTGTGGTATAATATGTGACAAACAGTACATCTGTAGCTTGTGGTGCATTTGTCTGAACAGGAGTGTGCATCTGTGTGCTTACATGTGTGGCTGCTGAACTGTCAGATGAGATTTCAATATCTGGTTCAATGCAAGATGATCTGGGCAACTCATATTATCAAGGTATATGTTTTGGAGCCAGAGGCATTTCCAATGCAGAACATGTGCTGGCTGTCTCTGCATTTTATTGTTTATAATTTTCATCATATGAGACTTGAGAGAAGACCTCTTTGCTATGCCATGTAAGGAGCAGGGAAGTACAGGGATTTCTTAGCCTAGGCTTTGAAAGTATTACAGTACTCATTCCCTGCTGTGTGCAGAGGGATTCTGCCTTTATTTTTCCACCTATTAAGGCATCTCTCTGGCCATTTTGAGAAATAATACCCTCATTTATCAGAAAATTGCCTTCATGGAGTTGAGGTTCCATTATGCTTCTCCTTTTTATCAAATCCAAATATTGCAGTCTGCCATCCCTTTGCCTGGCATAGAGAAATAGCTGCCTGGGAGAATGCAGCCTTGTTCAAGAGAGAGGGAATAAAGTCGAACCAGGAAGGAATAAAAAGCATTACAGAAATTGGCTAGACTGTGAGTAGCGCTTCAGTTGATCAGGATCAGATCCATGTTGTCACTTGTGGTATCTAGGCTGTATTTTATCCGCTCAGTTCCTTGATAACAGCAATCCTGTACGCCATACTGCTTTCTTTTATCTATATCTGCCCTATCTATTATGGCAATCCTTCTTGGATTGACAGTTATCTATTTTTCTCTGACCTGAGGGCAAGCTCATTGCAATGCACTCCTTTTAGTGCTACCACTAAAACATCCAAAAGCTTCAACTGATGCATAATGTGATGGTTCAGCATTTGAATGAGGTGACCACATCTTGTTGGGAGCACACATGGATTTAGTTGCTCTGCCATGTCTAACAGTTAATGGAGGATGCAGTTCAAAGCAGGTTATGTGGTAGGAATGGCTCAGTGGTCTGAAATGCTGTTGTATGCGAAGAGTGCTTTGTTCTGCTTGTGTCCAGTTGCTATGACATGCAGTGTCCAGTCAGTTCCAGAGATTTTCATGGTCAGGAAAAGACATCCCAACTCACTGCTCTGGCACAGTGTTCTCTTGTTGAGGATGAAGACATTCCTACTGCAAAACATCTGATCAAAAAGCACAAACCTCTATAACTTGCTTTCTGTGGTTCTTGACTATAGTAAACTAGGAATCCTCCCCATATGCAGGGGGTGGACTTCATTCACTTCCCAGCCCTTTGGTACTGAAGAATGAAAATGAAGCCTTTCATTGCACTTCCTACTGCTAATTTTCACCTTCAACATAATCCTTCTATATCCCCATGTAAGAATACCATTTGCCTCAAGGGTTTCTTTACCATTGGGATTCAAATTTCTGGTGAGCTCAGATATGAGACATTTGCAAATTTCTCTCTCTAAAATGCTTGAAAAGGGAGAAGTGGAATGGGAGATGGGACTGGCACTTCTTGTACCATTCTTCACTGCAGCTGGGTGCCTGGTGAGCAGGGTAGAGAAGCCCTAGAAATTGGACATGGCTCAGGAGAACACTGCACACTAGCTGGAGCAGAGAGGATGGGCTCATTTGTTACAGTGGGTACTGGGGCATGTGGAGATAGCATGACAAAATCTGGAGATTTTAATGGGTTTTGATATCAACTTTTCCTCTGCCTCATGATAAATGGCAAGAAAATTGACCTTCTCCTTCCCAGCTCCTCCAGATCAAGCCTAGGAGTCCATGGGAGGAGCAGGAGCTGCATTGGAGGTGCTTATGCAGTGTTTGCTCTGAGAAACAAAGCAGGAGCTACCTCTGGATCTGTCACTTCTCTCACAGCTTGTGAGTGTGGCATTTTATAACAGTGAACCTCAGGGCATTCTTCATGTATAAGATCTTGGGGTTTGCACAGTCATGTCCAGCCTAGGAGTGTTCTCGGTGATGTCTGTCTCCATGGATTTGGAGGCGATATCATGTGTGTGTGTTGCCTCTTACACTACCACCCCCACGATTAAGGCAAAGATCCTGAGTCACCTTCCAAAACAATTAACATTTCCGGCAAACTTGTAGGCCATCTGTCAATGTGGGCAGGCAAGAAGGTACTGAGCAGGAAAACTCGATCACATGGCAGTGTTTATATCTATCCCCACAGCAGTTTCTTTTAAGCATGTTAAATGACATTTCAGTATTGTCTGAATTGTTTTTCTGGAAGGAATTGTAATGAACAGCAAGCCTATTGTGAAATGATCCCTTAATGAGACCATCCCTCAAAGCCACTTTATGAACCTGCAAGTCCCATCTCTATTTTAAAATGTCCTTTTACTGTTAGAAACCTCAATTAAAAGTCAGCAGATTTCTTTTGGTCTCCTCCCTGGCATGTGAACTGCACCACGTTCCTGATGTCGTCACAGGACACGTGTTGGCGTACAGCAGCTGCCATTTGATGTGGTGCAGCAGAAATTGCTCTGGGTCTGGCTATGTCTTGTGCAGTATAAAGATACAGTCTGGTACCACTTAGAATAGAATAGAATAGAATAAACCAGGTTGGAAGAGACCTTCGAGATCATCGTGTCCAACCCATCATCCAACACCACCCAATCAACTAAACCATGGAACCAAGCATCCTGTCAAGCCTCGCCCTGAACACCCCCAGCGACGGCGACCCCACCACCTCCTCAGGCAGTCCATTCCAGTGGGCAATCACTCTCTCTGTGTAAAACTTCCTCCTAACCTCCAGCCTAAACCTCCCCTGATGCAGCCTGAGACTGTGCCCTCTTGTTCTGGTACTGGTTGCCTGGGAGAAGAGACCAACCTCCGCCTCACTACAACCCCCCTTCAGGTAGCTATAGAGAGCAATAAGGTCACCCCTGAGTCTCCTCCTCTCCAGACTAAGCAACCCCAGCTCCCTCAATCTCTCCTCATAGGGCTTGTGCTCCAACCTTGTTGCCCTTTTCTGGACACGCTCCAGCAAGTCAACATCCTTCCTAAACTGAGGGGCCCAGAACTGGACACAGTACTCAAGGTGCGGCCTAACCAGTGCAGTGTACAGGGGCAGAATGACCTCCCTGCTCCTTCTGACATTTATGACAGCTATGACTCCCTTCTGCATTTCTAGTGGAAAGTGACTCCCCAGAATTAGACTCCTTTGTGTTCCGAGCCTGCAAAGGCAGTAGGATATTCTTAGCAGTACCTTGTGGGTTAATATTCCCAATAAACTAAAAATATCTGGGCAATGCATATATTGATCTGCTGTTCTACCCATAAAGAGCTGTGTCTGGCAGTGGTTTCTTACATATACTGGATATGACCACAAACCTTCCCTTGCTGCAGCAACTTTTTTAATTTCAGAAATAATCTAAAAGGGGAAGGTAGATCTAAGGACTATGGCATGTCCTTGGATAGGAAGTTCTGCCCAAAAATCTGGCCACAAAAGAAGGTAGCTTGCTAGTCAGCACTGTTTGCAGCATTGTTCACAACAAAAGTGGAAAATAGCAAAATCACTTCTTTCCCTAGAGAAAGACATAGTTCACTGATGAAAAGGTTATTACCAGATGATGTGTTAGCAAAGGGTGTTGAAGATTGACAGTCTCTGTCCCACAACTTCATACAGACCCATTAAAAAATATCACTCCTTGAAATGGGAGACTTGTTAGCAGGAAAGGGCATTTTCCCAAAGATTTAAATAGCAAAGTGGGTGGCTGAATCATCCAAGACTTGAAAATATAAGAGTGTTTTTATCTCATGCAGAGAAAAAGACTGGGCTGTTTAGTTTGTACTGCTTGGGAAGCCTTTAGAGATGACCAGAAATCAGTCACACTACTGTGAGCAACAAGAACCAGGGAAGCATTGTGTTGCCTGGGTCTCTCCATTCAATAATAAGCTGTTCCTTAATTCTCTGTCCTGGCCTTTGCTGCAGCCTGCTCTCCATCTTCCATCACTTCCAAAGGCTTCTTTTCAGAGTGCCAGGGCTGGGCAGAATCCAGGCAATCTGTCAGATTTGGCAGGGCACATGATAGAGAATTTACAGAAGTTCTATGCTGCTATGACAGATGCTTCTCTGCAGCTGGAGGACAGAGGATTTCTGAGAGTTAGAGCAGTCTGCACAGAGAGTACCTGCTCTGGCCTAAAGCCTTGTGTGACAGGCAAATCTGAGCCAGCACAAGGGCTGTGCACTCGATCAGCTTTTTCTGGTTTACAGCAGAGGTGTTTCTTATCCCATGTCAGAAACCAAATTCTGGATCTCCCTATACTGTGTAAGTGTGGATAAAGGATATGCAAAAGCTTGAGGTGCAGCATCGACCCCATAATCCTTTTCTTGAGAAGCCTGCCAGGTCTTGCACATGGAGTATGCCTTGGCTTCAGCTTCTGCTTTGCCACAGTGCAATTTTGGCCAGAGACCAACTGCACCTGCTGCAGAGAGACTTCAGGCTTGCAAGAAAGAAGGACATTCTTTGGGCACACTCAGCAGTGGCAGCATAGTGCTGTGGGCTTTCCCTTGTGCTTGAGGGTACACCACATTTATGTGATTGCAGGACAGGCTATGTCTGTTTGCCCTGTCACTTAACACTGCAGATCTCTAGCTTCCTTGTGTGGCCCCTCTGTGGCAGCTCATTCATCAGGACTCCTGTAGAGAGCTCTGACTAATATCCAGTTATCACTCCAGAAGAGAAGCAGGGCATAGTTTTTATGCTGTCATTATGTTGCAGCAAGAGGATTTAATGACCTGGTAGTGAGGAATCTGAGCCGAATGCTGCTAGCAGTGTGTGGCCAGGCAGCCATATCCACCATGTTGGTCCAAATGTGGCAGACCCATAAGTGGCAGGAGGGGAAATTTCCCCTGCTTCAGCTGTGTGACAACCAGTGCACCCGGGCGGAACAGAGGCTACATCCTTTCATGGGACTTGTAAGGCTCTGTGAGTGTGACACTTGCTATACATGGCCCCCAGTTTGGGCAACTGTGTAATTCAAATTCTGATTACCACACTGAAATGAAGGATAATGAAACTAGGGAACTGAGAATCCCCAAATATATATCAGATGCCACTGCTCTAAGTGTCCCTCTGTGAAAAGGGAACAGGTGGCACTTATGTCACGTTTAAATACAGACTTCCCACAAGCACTCACCTTCTCAATGCAGGTGTGTTACTGGTGGTTCCTCCCAGTCACGGCTGTGTCCAGGGCCCCTGCCTCTGTGTGGGGATACAGAGCCATCCCTCCAGCCAGGCCCCTGCAGGGGGTCTCTGCGTAACTCCAGGGTCCTGGACTGCACTGCTTGGCCTCCTTGGGCTGCAGCAAGTCAGCCAGAGAGGCTGTGGTGCTGTCTGGAGCTTGTGAAAAAGCAGCAGGTATGTCTGAGCAGACATTGTTAATGAGAGGTAAAAATGTTGGTCTGCTAAGAGTTGTAGCAGGGCCAGAGTCAGCTGGACTGAGATCAAGTGTAAAGTCTTTTAAATAGGAGAGTGCTTGATTATTTATCTGGGAGTATTCAAAATTTATCTTGCTTCTAGTGACTTCATCTATGATTTTTGCTCTACTTTTCTGATCTTCAGAGCAAATTTCCTCGCCATTTTCTTTCAAGTGATACAGACTGCTGGACTGGAAATTTGTCTCATGGTTGTGTTGGTTTGTGCTAGTGATACTGGGGTATTCTGGATTTGGGGCAATGCAGTTGTGCTCATTTTGCAACAATAACTTGGTTTTGTACTGAGATATCTTCTGAATGATGCTGTTCATTTCATTCCCAATGCATTTGTCTTCCAGGTGCTTGTTTTCATAGCTGATTTTCAATGATGCCACCTGTGTGACACAGCGCTCCAGGAGCTGCACTATGTTAGTGCTGCTCTCTGTTGGCATGGGGCTAATGTAGCTCTGGAAGGCTCCGACCGTAAGAGGCTGCAGCGGCTGGTCACAGGAAATCGAGAGAGAAGGATGCGTTGGCTTATTTCTGTCCTCCCTCTCGAGGCAATCCAGGAGTGAAGTCGCAGCAGTCTTGTAGGAGTAACATGATTCTACTTCATGATTATCATCTAACAAAGGAGTTTCAGAGCTCTGGGAGCCACTCTCTCTGTTCAGCTTTTCTGGCAGTGGGTTTTTATCTGTGGATGCCTCACATTCTTCTGATACTGTCACCTTCCCATTCTCAGTTGAAGATGTCAGCAGGTTGTCTCCATTAGCCTGTGACTGTGGTGCATAACTTGATACTCTGCTGGTTTCCACAGTCTCAGGCATTATAGATGAATCCATGTGGTGACTCCCATCCCTTCCTTGGAAACTCAAATTACATGTGTTAGCACAAGAGCCCAGGCTGTGATCTCTTTCGGCAATATTTACTGAGGAGGCCTGAGCTGCGTGTTTACTTTCATCCAAAGACATGTGTAGGTTAAATGTATTAGATTCTTCCTTGCTTAGTTTCTCCTGCTGAGCTTCTGTGCTCACTTTATGCTCTGTACTGGGGCTGGGTGGGATTGATAAATCATTAGACTTTTCTGCCTGTGACTGAGGACTCTGAAGAGATTCAGGGGAGGAAACAAGTCCTGAGTGTTTTCGCAGCCAGTTTATTATCCCCATGGTCAGTGAAATCTCAGTATCACAGAGCTTTAGCAAACATTCTTTGCCTTTCCATGTGCTGTGGAAAAAACCCTGGCTGATAATGTCTAAAGCTGTTTGAGAGGCCATGTTCTCCTCGGCTCCAACATGGAAGCTGTAAATGGACAAAGGGATTTCAATGGCTTGTTCTGAAATGCTTTCAGATGTGCATAATTCATCATCTAGGCCTGGGTTTATTTTGACTTCATTTGGGTCATAGAAGAGCTCATAAAGGGCATCTCCACTGTAGCTGTCTCTTGGAAATCTACCTGGGACCCCAGGTGTTTGAGCTTCCTTCATTTCATCATCTTGTCCGGGAGAGAAAGAGTCATAGTAGCCTTCATCACTTGTGGATGTGGATTCCTGGTTGTCACTTTTAGGTGTTTCTGTTTCTGTGGAGCTCTGTTTGGAATTGTCACCATCTTTATCAGGTGACATTTGGGGGTCTGTCACAGATGCAGCAGCCTGGCTTCTAGGCTTTTCCACATCAGGACTTGATATCTTCTGTAACTTCTTATCAAACAGAGCACTCTGATGTAGCCTCACTGATTTGTTGATGTTGTCCCAAAGCTTTGCAAATTCAACAGTCTCATTCTGGCCAGGAGAAGCCAGCTGCTCCACACCCCCTTGGAAAGAGCCCAT
Organism: Dryobates pubescens; assembly: GCF_014839835.1. Lineage (NCBI taxonomy): Eukaryota > Metazoa > Chordata > Aves > Piciformes > Picidae > Dryobates > Dryobates pubescens. Next base: position 4,843,843 of record NC_071624.1, on the reverse strand, counting down.
GACAGGGTTGTCTTTGTGCTTGCTTCGTCTCAGCAGAATTTCTTTGCTGTTCTCCAGCTCCAGGTGAGCAGAGCTTTCATCAGCGAAGATTTCCCCACAGCCAGTGAGAGAGTCAAAGCTCTTCAGTGAAGCGACATCTTCACATAGGGTGTTGCAGCAGTCATAGGAAGAGTCAGACTGCAGCTCACTGTCTGAGCAGTCTTGTGACAAGCAATCAGCTGCAAATGTTTCTCCGGTTTTGAAAAGGTACTTTGCAAGACGCCCAGAAAACTCACTCTTGCAACCTGGAGAGGACAGATTCTTGTCCTTCTCAACCAGGAATGTGAGGCTGTCTGGTTTATTTTTTTTAATATGAAATATATCTCTGAGCCCTTTCTTAGACCTCTTGAGGGAAATCCTCTTCCTGGGTATGGTTTTTGCAACAGCTGGTACAAAAGGCATCTGTGGCACAAAGTTCCTGTAATCAATCATCTGACTGCTGCATGCAGACTGGCTGGGGCTGACCACACATTCTTTCTTGCTGCTGGAGCTTGACATCCCTGAAAAGCTGATGCTACTGACAAGTCGGGCCTTACTCTTTCCAGAAAAACCTTCCTCAGAAGCCCTGCTGCTGGGGCTACAGTGCTCTGTTTTGTCTGCCTCAGCAACACACTCATGGGTTTTACTCTTCCTTACAAGTTTGTAGGAGGACACAGATGATTTTTCCAAGCTCTGATCACCAGCTCCATTCCTTGCTGCTCTGGTAGAACATCTGTAGTTCTTGTGCGTGGCCAAACATGCCAGCTGGACTTCAGCTACACTTTGGTTTCCCTCCAGAGCTGCCTTTCTGTCTTTCCCTGTATTGTCTCTATTGATAGGAACTGTGTGTACTGGTGGCACTTTCTCATGTTGCACACTGTATTTTATGAAGGTTTTCCCTCTCTTGAGCTCCATACTGCTGCTTCACATCTGTTTCTGTAATGAGAACAGCAGAATAAAAACATTGTGAGGCCAGTGGCTAGCACTAGCTGAAAACAACCAGACAACACCGGGACAGATATTAAGCATTATACAACTGAGTTTATTTGTCACCAGAAGCTTCCATCTCTGAGGGTATTGAGGGAGAAACAGATGCTGAAGGTATGATGGCAATGACTGGAAGATCCAGCAAGGAGAAGACAGCACACATTATAGGTTGGCAGCTAAGGCTCAGAGAATGTTTTGTCTGTTAGAAATGGAGAGGAGAGGAGGGATTTAGGATTATGATTGTAGGGTGGCTTTTAACAGGACAGAGGTTCTATTATGAAAGTAGAAGAGTCATCAGTGAAAAGCAATACCTGAGGAACTTTAACATGCAAGTGTGTGCATAGGGAGGCACCAGTTCATAAATCTGTGCCTGTGAGGAGATTGAAGAGGTCAGGGTAGGAAATCTGATGAAATGAATTAAACATTTGACACATGACACTCATTTTATATTAAAATAATCCTTACCCATGAATAGACAATCCATAAACCTTGGTACTGCCCTGGGAAGCACACTGGAACTGAATTACTGGTTTTGCTTCCCCCTGAGTATGTTGTATAATTTTCTGCTCTACTACTTTTATTGTAAAAAGTAAAAAATGCTACACAGAAAGTCACCCACAAGTTGTGACAGTTTCTGATTTACAGTGGACTACAGCATAGTCCACTGAGGCACTGCCACATTGGATCTGCCTTGTGCATTGATTAGTTATTTCTAAAAATACTCTGTTATCTGTATCAATGCCAATTTGGGTCTCTGCTTGTATGGCTTATAGTGCTGAATCTGTTTGATGTTATTGTACATCAGATTAGTCATTCATTATTTGAGCCATGACACTTTTGTTTTCCAAGCAGTTATTTCATGGATGTGTCTGATCCTTTTCTGCCCTATATCCATTTGAACACTGAGTAAATCAATGGACTTCTATAAGGCTATGTCAGGAAAGAAGCGTGGACTTCCTAAAAGCTGATAGAGAAACCAGATTTTTACAGGATGGGAAGGAGGATAAAACCTCCAAGTCCTGTTCTTGAAAGAATGTGCATGCATCTTTCCTTAAGGAGAGCTCAGTTAATGACTTACCTTGTTTTCAGTTGTTTAGATATAACTAAAACCACTTAGGGTTATTCAACTCTGCGACACACAAAATCAACACAGTGCTGTCTAGTGTGCCTTGACAAACCATTACATAGTAACAGCTCTGATGAAGTGAAATACTGCCAATACTCCCTTGAGAACAATCTCAGATCAGATCTGTGCATCCAGACTGCATCCAGTGCAAAGACAGCCAGGGGGATTTTAAATTCAGCACCAAGCCTAGCCTTTGCATGCTCTTAAAATACAACTTAAATCAGTCTTTAATCTACCTTGGCTAGGAACAGCTGTCTGTAGCCTCTGGAGACTTCCCGGTGGCAAGGGCTTGCTGGGAACAGCAGCGCTGACCACACCTCACTAGATATGGCTCTGTGTATCTGGGAGTTGTGTCACCTGCAGCGATTCTCCAGTAGGCAGGTCAGTGACAGCCTGCTTCTCAGAGAAGCTGCAAACCAGCACACGATTAGCAATATTTACAGCTAATTGTAGGTCAGTGCCAAAAGATAGAAAACATGCAGGTTAAGTGTAAATATTTGACATCAAGTGTCTAGATGCTGTGGAAGGCCTGGTGAGTGGTGATAGATGGGTGTCTGTCAGTATGATTGAGATGCTGGTACACTTGTGTGGGTTTGAGGCTGCACACGAGCATTGCAGAGTATTGTTAATGAAAGCCAGCAAACATTTTACTACACTGTCACGTACTGAGTTCACTGATACTGCAAGAAACTTGTTTTGCATAGTTAGAAATAGGTCACTGGCACATGATTTTACTCCTCTTCTGAAAAGCAAAGTGTGACTGAGAAGAAACTCAGTGGACAGAACTCCAGCAGAGCTGTGGAAACGATTAGAAGCAGCTGCCACAAGACCAAGTATTAACATCCCCAAAGTAAAGTGTCTGACATCTCAGTCCTTTGCAATTGTGGAAGTAGGTGCTGTGTCCCTGTGGGAAGCTTTGCTGCTGAGCAGCTCCTCAGAGGTCTGTGACGTGGCAAACGTTACTGTTATAGCAATGTTATGTAGGACTCTCTGAAGTCCTGCGGTTTCTGCCTTTTCTGAGCATCAAGCAAAGGTCATTTTTGTAGGAAATTGCATACCTGGGAAGTCTTTCTGTAGATGCATTAAAAAAAAGCTTTTAGAGGTGGATTTGGTTTATTGTCAAGTATGAAACTTATTAAAGCTAAGAATTCAGGTTTTCATCAGATAATCTTTTGAATAAAGAAATCTTTGATCTGAATTGTATCTCTGTGATAAGAAACACAGTGGACTACTAGTTTGATAACTAGGTCTGGAAACTTCAAGGCTTTTTCTTCTGTCTTTTTTTTTCCCATAGATTAGGGGAACAGTTTTAACATGCCAGCCCAAATGGCCTGAATAACATTTGTACCAAGAAAATATGTGGTATAATAACATAAGATACACTGATGCTATCTTTCCAGTTTCCTCTGATGAGGAAAAAAAAATTAGGTATTGTTTGGTTGGGTCTTGCTGTTGTTTGTGTGTTTGTTTGCTTTAGAGATCTACTATTCATATAAGCATCAACTTTGCATTCTAATTGCTTCATGTCTCTATTTAATCTCATATATTCTTTCCTCTTTTTCCCCCAGGACTCATGCCAGACTAATTAGTATCTAGTTCATTGTGTCATCCTGCTTATTCTGTTTTGACACTGGCACAGCTTTGGGAATCTTCCCTATTAAAAATGTTATTAAAAAATGAACACCAAGAAAGGGAAGATCTCCTCAATCAACTCTTTGAGGGCCCTTAAGGGCAGACAACCAGAGCCTGCAGATTTTTGAAAGTATTCATTGTAGATACTATTATGCAACTTGCCATTCTCTGGGTCCCTCTTCTTCCTCACATAATATAAATTATCAATAGGCTTCTTTCCACATAGGGAACAGAAATACCTATGCAATGCTGCGGTCTTTCAGTATCTACTAATACTGTTAGCACTTTTGGTTGTAATGAACTATACTGTTATACCTTTGTGGTTTTTTGTTTTTTTTTGGGTCTCTCTACAGGGCCTCAAGTTACTCTAACCCCAGGAGTTGTACTAGTGAAGTCAGAACAGATTAAAGTGCTCTATGGGTAAGTTATCTTCCAGTGGTTATATACAGCTAATAAAAATCCTATGAAAAATTATTCTAGGCATTTTTAAAATGGTAGATTTGCTCTGGGATTTCTTGACTCATGCACTCAGCTGCACTGTTGCCTGTCTCTGCTCACTTTTAATTGTTCTCCTCTTGGACTTGCAGTGTATCTCTTCTTCCACAGGGATAAAGGGTGTAGGAGGGACTGGTTTCCACCTTTGCAAAGGAAATCTGTTTTGCAATTTTAATCGCTGTAACGAACAGAAACCTGTGAAAACTAGCAGTCAGTGTACCAAGGGTAGCTTCTGTTTTCAAGAGGCTGTAGATGTTTTCTTTGATAATGACTTGATCTCTTTTTAAAATATCTCTGAAATTCCTTGTGGAACACGTGTTTAATTAGAGGATATCCTTAAATCTTAAACTGGGCTACAGTTTAATTGTCATTTACTGTGATCTTCGATGTAGGAGTGCTGAGACTTCCCATTTACAGTAAACAGTACTTTTATCTGTCTTGATCATGTGAGCTGCTCACTTTTAGCATTTCACAATTAGATCCTAATTTTGGGCTTATGCTGTAATGGTAATAAGGTTTTGATTTAAATTTGTATAATATTGCTCATAAAACACAGAGATATTCGTGCTCAAACAAATGCCATCTGTGCAGGGTGTCTGACAGACTTTTCATAAAAACAGAAGGTTTTGCTGTGTCTCTGATTCATCTAAAAGCAAATTAAAGATTTTGAATGTAAAGGTGAACAGATTCTTGTGGGCTGAGGAGATTTGGGTTTAGGACAGTCAAAGCAATTGCTTTTAGTTCTGAGTTATGAGAACCTGAACAAGACTGAGTTAGGTAACTGTTCTGGTTGGTAAGAGGCATATTCAGGGGGCCTAAATTCTATCTAAGTCCAGATCAACAGACAAGGTGGCCAAAGAGATGTGCAGTTGGCTGGACTGGATATTCATTAGGAAGCAGGGGGAAGATGTGTAGAGGGAGGATTCAAACAGTCCAATATTGCCTCTGTCACGTGGGTCAGAGAAGAGAGGTGTCACACTTGTCTCTCTACACATGGTCCCCAGAGCTTTTTGGCAGGCTAAGCTGTCTACAATTTTTCCTCTCTGGACAAATGGGTCAAGACTTGGTTTGGGTTTTGGGTTGGTGACTAAGTTGTTATATCTAACTTGCTTAATTCACAGTGGAAAGGTTTGTTTAGGTTGTCTTCAAAGAAAAGGTACAGTAGGTTGTGCTTTGTGTCAGTAGCTAAGACAGCAGACCTCGTGCATGTAACTCTAGGAAGATCATCCTGCTGGGAAAGTAGAAGTATCTGCTTCAGTGAGGTTTCCTGGACAGAAATAATAGTATTATAAAGAGGAAATTTAGATGAAATTACTGGCTTTGGCAAGTTTGGCTCAATATTACTTTTGCTTAAGTAGGAAAAAGTATAATTAAGGTTCATTTATTTCAAAATCTTATCAGCTGTCTGGCTGACACTTCCTTGTTGGATGTGTAATTTATATAAGATTGTCTGTCTTGGAGACAGAAATATGCAAAAGACAGGATACAGTTGTTTTGCTCTTTCTGCTTCTTTACATTTAGATCATTCTTAAAATTGGCAGGTTATGCAGACAGTGCCAAGCAACATTCCACATGCTACTTGGAGTCTTACTTTCACTTCCCTCCAAGTGTTTTTCTTTTATTAAATGAAAGAGTTGATAAACATTGCATATTCTTTTAGTTTTATTTGGTTTGTTATTGTTTGTTATTGTTGCTTGAACTTAAAAAGAAGGAAAAAACCCCACAAAACCTCTCCTTGGAATGCTTTTTTGGTTTAGGATACAAGTTTGGGGTGACTCCATAATACCTTTTCCACAAGTGGCTTCATATCAATCAGACTTTTAAGTTCCTGAGTATTGGAGTTACCTTTGAAAATGTTATGCTTGCCTTCCTAACAAAAATGGTAGCATAATTACATTTCCTGAAAATATATATCTGGTTTGGGCATTTGGATGTGTATTATGCTTTTAATGCATGCACTTTAAGGTAAAATGTTTTTTTAAGGCAGGAACTGTGTAATGGGATAGGGGAAAAGGACAGAGTGCTGCAGAAGGCTTTCCCTTCCAATGCCTAGTTAACCTCATGAGGATTTTTGCTGGGCACCAGTTGGAAGCCCTAAAGTGCAAAATCAAGTAAGCATAAGGTGGCAGAACCATGGCTACTTTTAAAGTCAGTGGAAAACACTAATTTTTAATGCTCAGGATCTAATCAATTTGCAATGCATAAAGAACAGCTGGTGCTCTGAGGAAAGCATGTGTGTGTGTGTGGGGAGTATTTTTTTGAATCAGACTCTTTCTTTATGGTCAAAAACTGTCTATCTCAGATGATCAAAGCTAATAATGGAAACACTAATAATCAGGAGTACATATTCCATTTTATTAATTGGATTTTCAATTATAAAGCAATAAAATGCTTCCCTGCTAGAGAGTGATGATATCCTGCCTGCAGTTATTGGAACACTGTTTTTAGTAAGCAAACAAACATTACAGTTCTTATGCTGAAAATTAAGGAGGCTTTTAAAGCCGGGCTCATCTTCTCACTTAAACTGATTACCCTGCTAGTGTTTCATCTCCATTAGAAAAGAGAAAAGAGCAGGGTGGAAAGGATGGAGGATGCAATCAGGGACAGTCACGATTCAGGAAACAGAAGAGTGTTTATTTTTAAAGACGCCTGTGTGACACACAAACCTGCATTGAGATCATGCCTCTTGTTGGGAGTACTCCTCTCATCATCGTTCATGGCTGTATCTTATCATTCCCCTTAATCATTTGTCTCTCTTTAGTAAACCGGCATGACTAATTATTTGCATAGACATTTAGGTCAGGCAATAGCTTTCTCATGAAGACCCAGCAAAAGCACATTGGTGTGTTTTTCTTCCACCTGAATTCTGCTGAGCACACACACACACACACAAATCTTACACTCCCCAGCAGAATACAAGAAGAATGTTCAGTTAAATGATAATCTTATTAGCAATGTGCTATAGGGAAGCCTGAATCTTCCTTTAAGCCCTGCCAACTGTTCCGTGGAGCTCAGGATTTTTCATAGTAAAATTAAGCACATTTCTACTCCCAGCATACTGTCCTGCTGTGTGCCAACAGGAGCGGTCCCTGGAGGAACAGCAGCACCCCACCCATGAGAGGCACCCCAGCCCTGTGTGGGGTGGGTGGCAGGAGGCTGCAACCATGACAAAAGGAGGCTCCTTCTCTGACAAAACCCCTGCACCTCTCATTCAGTTTTCTTCTGTACCTGAGACCAAGAGAAATGGAACTGCTTGAAATGTGCCAATTATGCTGTGTAAAAGGGCAGCATAAAGTCCTGCACAGGGAGCTGTGGAATCGTCGCTCTATTGCTAGGAGAAGGCAGCTGAGCAGAAATTTCTGCTATGTACATGAGGAGGAAACACGGCATTTTTTACTTGCCCTGACCGGCAGCCTGTTGGTACCAGGCAGCAAAGTGTTAATGCTGCCAGCTTTGGCTGTTCCCAGCAAGGTATTGCTTTAAATGGCAATAGGATGTGCATTTATATAGATACAGGCACACATTTGTCAGCTGTAGAGAAAAAAATAAGTGAAAAACAATGCTTCAGAAATGAGCAGTCATCCCAAAATAACAGTCCCTTGGAGTCGCTCTGAGTGTCAGAGCAAAGGAAATGCCACTGCACCAGAGTAAAGAATAAGGCAGATCACAAAAATCTTACTCACCATCTTTTATCACTGAGCAGAAATCCTCTGTTTCCTAGTCTTGCTACTGAGGCTGATCTTTATGCAGAGGCTTCTGTGATGCTTTTCGGATTCTGAGGGGCTGGACCACTGCTGCTCTACACTGTTACTCTCCACCCCCTGTCTTTTTCTCCTCCTTCTTCCTTCATCCCCACCCCCTCATTTCTCCTGCTTGTAGCTTTTTTGTACCTTGCATAGATTCTAGGCTTGCATATGTGACTTGATTTAGGAAAGATGCTTATTTCAGCCATCTGCTTGATGCCATGGAAATTCCTCCATTGCTAAGGAATAAAAGCTCAGAAGGTAAGCTTGGGAGTCCTGAGCCAGCATTTTGGTTCCTCTCTGTATGACTGCTTATTAAATAGGAAGGAACACATCCAAATTCATTTTGTTTCTCACATATTTTTTTGTTTCTGACTAGGATTCAGGAAAAGGAGTCCTAACATGTTCTTAGGTTAGCAGTGTATGTGGATTATTGGACTGTGCTGCTCGTTGCAGGGCTTTTGCTAATGCTGAAGTCAGAGGGGATTTCATGTGGGAGCAAAGTGGTGTGAAGTGAGAGAGTGAATACTTCTGCTGCCCAAAGTTAGAGCCTCATATTGCCTTCAACAAACACGATTTACCATATTCTTCTGACATTCAGTCTAGCTTCTGCTTCAGCATCAAGTGAAGTTGACATCTGATCTCACATCATTCTTTGTTTGTAGATGAGCTTGTTACCATTGCAAACACCAGAGTGGTAATGTCACAAAAGTGTGAAGCTGGCATCCTTGCTTCAGCCCTCTCCCCTTGAAGGGCTTCCAGCCTCTCATTGGAGTCCTTTACAGCAGCCTCTCAAACACATCTTCTCCTTCCTGCTTGTTGGAACACCTTTGTTGGGGGTGTAATAGGAGCCTCTTAAAAGCAGAAGAGTATGCTGTGAAGCAGTGGCTTAATCAACTTCAGTAGCTCTCCTGTGAGCTGTAGTTCAGAGCTGTATCCAGGTTAATGCAATGTTTTTTTCTACAGAATGACATACCTGTGGGCACTTTACCCTTCTGATGCAGGGGCTAACATCAGGGTGGGTCTAAGGTACTGAACAAGAAGCTCTCAGATGACTGAGTGAGACAGAGCAAGATTAGACAGGTCCAGTTTGTGCAGGTATTTAGAAAGTCCTTCAACTCTGTATGAACTGAAGATGAACTTTTGCTCACAACTGGAGCCAGTGCATCAGTCACAGTGCGGATCTCTTCTGTCCCAGCAGGACATCAGACAGGGAACAAAAGCCTTAACCTGCTGCTGGTTCTCATCTTCTTTTTCACTGTGTGCTTTAGCTGAACCTTGAAGATAGCGGAGGGAAGGAGTTTAAACTTTTGTGCTGTCTGAGCTTCTAAAGCTGAAAAACCAGCCAGTTTGCCTTAGAGGAGGCAGAACAGAGTGTTCCTGCTCTGAGTGCCAGCCACTAAGCCACCCAGATGTCCCCAGTGGTAGAGACTGGAAAGTTACATCATGCAAAACACCCTGTGTTCAGTCAAGCCTGCAAAAAGTAGAAAGCCTTTGTGTGACTTCATCAAAAGACTGGTGGGAGGAAAGAACAGGCTGTGGGTGAATCATAGTAGCTCTGGCAAGTAGATTAAGACCAATCATGGGAGAAAACACATTAATTAAAATTAATTTTACTCTGCATGAAATATTTGTATCAATATAGGAAGAAACTCTTCTTCATGCTGAGTATTTGAAGCCACCAAGTATCACAGTATAACTAAGGTTGGAAGAGACCCCAAGGATCATCGAGTCCAACCTGTCTCGGTAGTACTTGGTCTGCAGTGATGTCACTTTTGACAGCCTCCACTCTGTGCACTCTGTTTTGGAAAGAGGGTCACTTCTGCTACTGCTCCAAGGCTGGTGACTAGTGTTAATATTGTCTGAGCAATCCTAGGAAAACTAGGGGGCTAGTTGTTTTTAGTTGAAAATTATTCATGCACACAACTTCTAGGCTGAGTTTCTGAACTCTGAAGTGTAGGCATTAAAGGTACCTCCAAAAAGATGTACCCAAACATGCCAGGTGGAGAAGGAAATAGATGATAGATAGCACTTAAAATTGCATTTGATGCCTACTTCATGTTCAACCCAATCTTGGTAAGACAGGTTTTCCCCAAAGATCTAGAGAAGAGATTTGGCCAGGAGAAGCTCTTGGCTTCAGTAGTGTTTCAGGTAGTTCCTGTACTCACTGTCTCTAGGATAGGCTCTGGCTGCTCCTCAGGAACTGAGAAAGCTTTCCTCTACATGTCCCTGTTCTAACAAGTGGCACCTATTGTTTCTTTACTGGAGGAATTAGAGAAGATCAAATTAGACCTGGTTAAAACATCCAAATCAGTTGACAGCGATTCAGGTAAAGCAGCCTTTGCAATATGAGATCTCTAGGATTTAGGATATTCACTTTAGGATGCCCATATGAACCAACCTTTCCATCTGTAGGGCTTTTTATTTCCCTTCAAGAGAAATCCAGTGGCCACTCATAGCCATAGCTATCCACAAGCTATAGTCTTTCATAGCCATAGCCTGCAGTGGCCTAAATCCCAATCTCATTGCATGCACTGATAAACGTACAGTGTGACAGATAGCAGCTGAACCATGGTAGTGTTTATGCCTTGCAATAGAGGTTTTTCCCCTTCTAGTTAGTTCTCAACTTGTAGTTCCTTGAACTACTCTTTTCTGCTGTCATTTCATTTCAGGCTATTTCAGTATGGCTGTTGATCAGCTTGGTTCCAAAAGCTGGCTCATCCTCACTCATTAGTTCTGACAAATTCAGTCTGTCCAGAATTATTTTGGGCATCAGTGGGCATAAAAGTTAAGGGAAATCAGAAAAACTGTAAATGAGGGGCATATGGCACAGCTGCCATCTGTCTTGCAGAAGCACATAGCCCTTGGCATGGGGAGTAAGAAGAGGGCCCTTAAGAGAAGGAGGGCTAAGGAGTGTACAGTCACTGGCATGGCGTGAGTAGGACAGCAGGGAGCCTTGGTATCCAGTGAGGAGGTCTGGGGAGAGGAGGAGGGAAATCTGCAGAAGGGGCAGTATGGAAACACAGGGAGTGAGTTTTTAGATGAAGTAGGCTCATCCTGCTAGAACTTGGAAGCCTGCATCTCCCCAGTGTGGGCTGCAAATGTTTAAACAGAGTGACTGAAGATAAACTGCATGACCAACTCACAAAAAGCAAAATTCTCTTTTTCATTTTCTGTCATGGAAGAATGTAGCAGATTCTTTAACCCTGAGGCTCAGAACAGAACTGTTGGCTGAGATAGCTCTATTTGTTTCCAAGGAATTACTTACACAATGAATTTGACCCAGGCTATTTCCTGCCAGTGAACTAAGGAAGAGTCTAACATCCCCAGTCCAGTTGAGCTTTCTGCTAACATCTGCTTAAGCTTAATTATTTATGGATTCTTATCAGTATTTCTTGGGTTTGTATGTCAAAGAGAATTGGTAATGGGATATGGAGCTTTTTCTCCCCAGATTGCTAGCAGAAGACTGCTATAGGTTGAAAGGAACAATTATTGCTACTTAACTGACTGCTTCCCAGGTCTTCCATTAAGTTAATTGGTTACACTCTATCCAGTTACTTGGTTTGTTAGTCTCTGCTGCAAAAGTTAGGATTGTGAACATCGGAATTTAGCAAAGGAAATAGAAAGATTTTTATCCACAGGTTTCTGTAAGAGATTCCACCTCACCAACACATGCCTGTCTCGTCTGTGGGACATTGTTGTTGCCCTGTTTGCTACCAAGGGGATGAGATAGAGCTGGTAGGGCTGCGAGAGCCCCTTGCATTACTGGTATTAAAAAGCTTGGCTGTCCTGCAAGCCAGCACTTGAAATGCCAATGATGATGCCCTCAAGGGCAGGAAGGAGTGCCAAGTACCTCCACGATAGGACCGTTCACGTTCTCAGTATTGCTGTTCTGGGGACTTTGAATGACTGATGGTGAACTGTTTGTTGCTTAGAAGGAGAAGGAAAAGGGATTTTAAGGAAAAAAGAAAATGGTGAGGACATTTCTCCTGCAGCTCTTGTTAGAATAGTGGCTGTTCTTTAAACAAAAGGCTCTCAGATAATAAATGCTTACCTATAAAAACAAGGTGGGAAAAATGAGCTGTGTTAAATGCTGTGAAGAACCAGTCTAGAAGAGTTGTCTCACCAAATCATGAAGAACTCAAATGCTCTAGAGACCAGAGGCACCAATTGGGAGGAAAATTATGCCTCGGGGACCTGGCTATAGAAATGTTTAGATACTAGGCATATTTTCATAAGGTTTTCCATTCCAGGTATCATAGACACCTGTACAGATGAGGCAAGAACACCTCCAGTTTATTGAATTGCTGCTCTCACTAACAGATGCTCCCTGTCTCAGAGCCGAAATAATCACTCAGCATAAAGCATGAGGGGTGACAAAATTCTCTATTCCACAGGCATCTCAGTGCAACCTATAAGCAAATTTTTTCCAGCTTCTGCTGAGGAAGATGCTATTGTGATGACTGGAGAATTAACTCCCTCTCAGCCAAACCGAATACAGGAGGAAAGGAAACCTCTTGGCTGAGTGTGTAGTTGGTGGGACCTCAAGGCAAAAGAGCATTACAACCAGTTTGCTACCCGTAACACGTGGCCCTTTGCTGATGTAAAATCCCACTTTTCTACCAGCCAGTATTTAAATACAGGCAAAGAAAAGAACATTTGGAAGATGGATGATAAGTGAAACCATCAAAGTCACTGTCAATGCAGTTGGTAACAATGTGGTTACAAATGCTTACAGTTCGTTTCCTCAGAGGACCATACATTTTGGGAAGAAATATGTGTGTTGGATTTATGTTGTTAATGGCAATACAATCAGATTTCATTTTAAAGCAACAAGTTGTACATCTTAGAAAAGAATAAAAGACAGACTTTTAAATGGAGTTTCCCAGCAAACCTAGAAGCAATGTAGCAATGTTTAGTGGTATTTGTCTTGTTCTCCCACCTCCTGTGTGCTAGGCGGTGGCGGCGGCGGCTGACTCCAGAAGCTGACTGCCTGCTGCTGCCTTAACTGCCATCGTAGCTGGAAGGTGAAACCTCTGACTGTTTTTCTCAAAGTCATTAACTGATGTTTGTGGTAGGAGTATGGTGTTACAAGCAAAACTCTTAGAGTGGTGAAATATGACCTGTAATATATTTTTGCAGTCACAGTAAATAAAGCAGTAAAACTGAAAGAAGAGCTTCTCAAGAAGTGCTCCATTAATGTATCATGTGTATTGACAATGCCAAGGTCATAATTTGGTTTGTAGCTGCACTAATTACCAGCAGGTTTTTAAGTATGGCATTTTATGAGTCTTCTAGCTGGCAGACTATTGAGAGAGGGCTGATTTGTTGAGCACTGTTCTTTGGGCTTTATCCTTTCATGGCTTTGGCTGTCACCATAGCTTTGCAACAAAACCACCTCTCCCAGCTGTTTGATTTTTCTCAGAGAAGTTATTAATGTGCCCAAGCCATCCAATATGCCTGGGCAGTACTTAAGCATATTAAACTCTTACACATTTCTCTTACAAATGTGCAGTAGCAGTTTTCCAACCAGGAGCTGAGTGGCAGTGCAAGCCAGAGTGGTGTGGTGTCTGGGTGACAGAAAGCTGGGAGTATAGCTCAGCCGAGGCCATGCAAGTGGTGTGGTGTTAGGGTGGGTTGGATGGTCTATTCTTTGTTGCTGTGTGTTGAGAGGGGTGGTAAGCCTGTGACACAGGACACCTTCATCTGGGAAAAGGGGTTCAGAAGTTATTTTTGAGCCTTAATACATAGATGGTAATTTCTCACCCTACAACCTGCATTTCTGGAAAGGACAAGTGTTTTTGTAATACTTCTGTTTCTAGGCACCTGGTTTGAAACAACTGAAGGGAACAATTTAGTATCTGTGAAAATCAGACACCTTAAGGTGCTTTAAAGCCCTTTACATGATGGAATGTTACTGTGCTAAGATGAGCTGCAGAGCTTGAATGGGAGGTGTATGAAAGAGTATGAAGTAAGGAGTGCATGGTCATAGCTACATAGTCAGTCATTTGGAGCTTGACAGTGTTTGAAAGAGCCTGGACTACTAAGAGCTAAGAGAGTGCCATGCAAAATGGACAGAAGCCAGACACAAAAGGAGTTAACTTCTTTCTCAGCTCATTAAATGAATTGCCCAGTCAAGAATGAAGTTGGGATTCACACGTAGGCACGTGTTGTCACAGAAATGGTATGAGAATGACAGAGGGATGGCGGCCTTGATTTCCTCATTTGTGGCTTTACCCTAAAGTTTTCTGTACAAGAAATGCTGCTGCCTCTTCTGACAATATGCAGAGCGAGAATTCTATGGTGGACACCCTGCAAATCACAGAGCAGTGCTAGTACTAATGGTTGCAGCTGGAGGAGGCAGATTTCTCTGCCTTTGGCTCTTTCCTATTACAGGTGTTTTCCCTAATGCCAGCATGGATCAAACCCAGCTTAGCCTTCTCCAGACTGGGATGCATTGCCCCAGTAAGTAGAAATTACCTAAAATAACAAGGTGCTGCAATACCTAGGTAATAGAAGAGCCCAGGTAATATGCAGAGCAGCATGAGTCAGGGAGGAGGCTAGCTCTGAACTCCAGTGGCCCTCTTCTCACAAGTGCTGCTGCCCACAGCAGGGAGGGGAGGACTAGGCAGGAATCGCTCCCAGGTGAGTGTGTGTGTGCTTTGTACCAGGCACGGTGCTCCCATGACAACCTGATCAGGGCTTCTAGATTCCCCGTTAATAATATTATTTTTCCTTTCCCATAAAGATCTTTTGTCAACACCTATGCAGGTATTTGAAGTTGTGAACTTGTTTTTTGTTTGATGTGTGCTGCTGTTTCCCCCTGAAATGCCTGATGTATTTGTGATTATTAAGGTGCTACTTTGTCACATCCCTTCAGTCTTCAAGGGTGTGGGATGAGCAGTTCAGCAATATCTGTTTTATTTCTCATCTTCGGCTGTTGGTAGGAGGACAGAAGCCTTCTGTGGAGACGATATGCCTGTCAGACTATGGCAATCATCAGCACTTTCTGTGAGGAGAGGGAGACCAGCTTCACTGCTGAAGCAAACAGGCATGATGACACTGCATTTTACCACCCCAGCAACACATCAATGTCTGTGCTCCAGCACTCCCCATTCAGAGCTGTGAGTGACGCTGCTGGCAGCCCAGCTGTGTGGTGACATAGCCAAAGGAAGGGGATTACAGATGCTGCCTGTACACCTGGGGCCTCTGTGAGGTGCAGGAGCTGTCTGGGCTGGTGCAGGGACTGTCTGGGTTGATGCAGCAGCAAGAGGGCTGCAGAAGGCCACACGGCAGCTCTGGGGTCTCTTCTGACTTCTCTCTGGTTTGTGGACAGTGCATATACAGGGGCACTTTGCAATAATGGAAGGGAAGTGGAGTCAAAAGGAGCCAGGAAGAATAGGTCTTGTTCAAAAAGCATTTGAAATATTTTTGGATGGAAAAATGTGAGGATTTACTGTTCCCATTAATTCTTTTGGCTTTTTCCTTTTGCAAGTTGAATTGCATAATACACCTTAAATATTGTGCTTATAAGACAGATGCTGGTTGGTTAAAGAACTGCACTCTCAGCAGCTGCATGTTCTTATTTAATATATCTCATAGGACTGCATTTTAACATGCTTCATAATAAAAAAGAAATAATTATGCAAAGTCAGTTTTCAGGGAATGAGGTAATTTGCTGCACACTCAGAGCATTTTGGACAGGAAAATGTAGGAGAATATTGTAACTTCTTCTTAGTTTAATTTCCAGATCAGTAAGATTTATGAAATCTTGTTGTTTCTACCTGCCTAGTTCTCCCTTTGAATAACTTCTGCAGCTATTGGCCAGATTTATCCTAACTTTAGTTTAGTTGATTTAGTTGGTTTAGTTGATTAGGTGGTGTTGGATGGTAGGTTGGACACGATGATCTTGAAGGTCTCTTCCAACCTGGTTTGGTCTATTCTATTCTATTCTATTCTATTCTGTTCTGTTCTGTTCTGTTCTATTCTAACTTGATATACTGAGAGAGCTCTCAGAAAATATTGCTCTTTTTCAAAAAGGTTTCATGAAACTAGGTGAGAGATGGGCCATGTAAGTACCTCCCTCAGAAAAACAGCTGGAAAAGACACTCTACTTTAATTGGAAATCAACAAAAGCAGTATTGCAGGAAGGTAAGCAGCTTAGAGATCAAAAGCAGTTAATCAACCACAGTTTACAAGGTCCCAGAAAAGTAGGGCTTTGTTACAGTGCTTGAACTGTTCATGTGTTAATCAGTGGGGAAAACAACCCCTCTGTCATTGTCTATGAGCTTTAATGCAGTAGGAAATAAAATATGAGAAAGCAGTAAAAACCTAAATAGGAGAGATTTTTCCATGCTTTTGGAAAGCCTAATTGTTTTCCACATTTGCAGTGGGATGTATAGGTAACCCTACAACTGCTGTTAACCCCACTTTCACCCTCTTCACTGCACAGATGGGTAGCTGGGTGAATTAACGTGAAAATCTCTGAAGTGACTCCAGTGTTTTCTAGGTTATCACAGTCACTTGACTAGAGCATCTCACTCATAACCCTTGCTATTTCTGTGGAAAAAGAATACTATCAGCCAGCAGAGCTATCTGATCAGTCCAGTCAAATACCTGAGATACAGTGCACATAATGTACCAGTGCCTTTCTGCACTACCACGGTATTCTGCCGGAGTGTCACCGAGCTTTTTTCTGAACTTGTATTAACAAGAACAAAAACTGAAAATGGGGGCTTGGTTTGTTGTTTGTTGGGGGTTTTGTTTGCCTGTTTGTTTGTTCATTGGTTGGTTGGTTTTGATTGTGTTTGTTTGGTGTGGTGTGGTTTGGGGGTTTTCTTTGGTGGTTGTTTTTTTCCTTTATTATGAGGAAAGCTTCCTGAAGTCACTAGGAAATGCACACTTTGTTGCAAAGGATCCTGCAGGGAGACAGGCTTGATTTTGTGTTCCAAAGGCTCTCCTGTGGACACTGTAGTGTCTCAGCAGAGAAACCTTCCCTCTGAAAAGAAAATCTGGTAAAATGCATTTCTGAGGTTTTAACAAGCAAAGATGCTTTTGTTCAGCCTGTTGTAAAATACTATATGTATTTGGGCCGTTGTTGCAAGCAAAGAGACTTTCCACTAGATGTCCCTCCACATCAAACATTAAATATGTTCCCTGCTAAACGTAGAAACAATTTCTTGGCTTTGAATTTCACTTTGAGCTGTCAACAGACTTTCTACCCCGTGATTCATGTTGGCCAAACTCAAGTCTGTGCCAGTTCTCTGAAACTCTGCAGCCCTATTCCTGCAGCCCAACATCTAGGTTAAAATAACTTCCCAGTTTTGTTGCTGTCAGCCTGTGCCTGGGAGCTTTAAGTCCTGTGTTCTTGTATAAGGGAGCTATGGAAGTGGCTCTCAAATTTATTTATTTGTTTAGTCCACCTATAACAAATTGAGATCTGGGACATAAGAGGTTGTCGTGCATGTTCACAAACCAAAGAGAAAGCAATGGTATTGCAACCTTGTCAACTGTCTTGTTCCACCTGTTCTCTTTAAAATGTTTACATCTGTTAGGGTTTCCTAGGGGAGGAAAACTCACAGAACTGCACTTTCAGAGGCTGTCAGTTGACATTATTAACATTTAAAGAACTGAATTAATCAATTCAGCTTTGACTCTGGTCAAGAAATTTTGAGAGAGATCCTTTCCGATTATTCTGTCTATGACAAGCTATAGGAGGCCATTTTTGGAGGTCGGAGTGTGGCAGAGTATGCTTCCTTGTATTTGTTCTTCCAGGTCGCTACTGCCTGCCCAATTTACACCTTCCTCTGCTTCTTGCTGAGTGTTAAATTGCTGGATGTTTGTCACAAGTCTCATCTTCCTGCCACAAGCCTTGCATAGGTGAACTCTTTTCACACACAGCTCTTTCTAGTGCTGGTTATTGCCATAGGAAGACTCTTACACCATCACTGGTACACAACCACTCTAGAGCTTTATAAATGATCCTGGTGGCAAACATGCAGCAGAAATTTGGTCTAATTCTGCTGGCATGCTGGTGCTCACAAAGGGAGCGTCAGCAAGTAGCTAACCAGGAGTTAAGGAGTTGCAGGTCCCTGGTGCTAAGTTGATGCTTTGTGCACAAATAGCAACTCGCAGCACCCACAGGAACCTCACAATAATTTAAGAGAAGGAAGCAGGCCTAAGGAAGAGACTGAGGGTAAGGTGTTTCTGAGGCTGGGGTACGGAAAGCTGCGGTGAAAAATTGAGATAGAATCATTTCGTGTCCTGCCTTGGTGCAGCACATAAAGCCCACTGCACAGCCAGGTGCTACTGCTGTCCCCTTGGCTGCCACTGCTGAAAATGGTATCCCATCTGAGCAGGATTTGTACTGACATGAATGCAAAAGTCTTCTTTCTTGTTTTGTGAAGTGACCCATGGACTCTGGGTCTTAAACTGCTGCAGAATATGAAATAGGCTCAGGACAACTTGAAGTAATGAGTAATGGCAGGAAAAGTGCAAACAGTGGTGGGGGGTATTTACAACTGAAGCTGGTAATAAGTAAATTAAAACTGTCATTAATCATCAAGCAACTCACAGAGGCGTTACAAGGTTGAAATTAAGTGATCATGACCATCAAAACCAAAATACAAAAACAGACCTTCAAGTGTGCTTTTGTGAGTAGGCAAGAACTGGTGCACTCACTGGGAAGGAAGTGCAGTGAGGTAACAATAATGAGATTGAATATTGCTGTGGGCCCTGGTGAATGCTCTTTGTTCACTGTGCTGCCTTCAAGGGCCTGGAATCAGTTTTCCTTGCTGGGAAGGGTGGTGTTGCTAAATGGTATTGTGATAACATAATGAGAAATCAGAGCAGCTAAGTCTTGACAAGGCATCCAGCTTGAGTTAATTAAAATAGAGAAGTCATATCATGGTGCCAAGGGAAATTGTAAAAGCACAGATGGGGAGATTTGATTGCTTACTAAGGATTAGTGTCATTAGTGCAGAGATCTTAAGAGGACAAAGGGACAATCTGGACAACTTCAAGGCTGGAACCAGAAGCTGAGAAGAGACATGGGCATGTGGATTGCAAATAAAACAATTTCAGAGCCGCTGCTAGTGTGAATTCGTGAAGGAAAGGGTAAGCTTTATGGTGAACTCAACTGTTTTAGGATTATAGGAGTTGAGTCTGGGAAAAAGGATCCCTGTACACAGTCATGGCTAGTCATAATAAAGGTAATTATACTGTAGTAGAGCCAAGCCCAGGCCAGATCTGTTTAACAAAAAGTTATCCTGAGCCAAACCGTTCCTATTCTTTTCAATGTTGCAAGGCAGATGCAGTTCAAAGTGCACCTCAACTCACCAAGTGAGCCTTGGAAGTCACAGTCACAACTCTGCTGGGGTCAGATAGCAAGAACCTGACTGCTCTGGGCCTGGAAGTAAAAAAAAACACATATAGTATGGACTGAGGCATTAGTGACTTTCTGTGCTGCCCAGAGCAGCTATACTCCCCTAATGTCCAGTTCCCACAAAAGATTATCGTGCAGAAATAGGAGTCAATCAGGTGGTGGTGTCTTCTATGCTCTGTTTGGTCTAAGGCCTCAGAGCACACTGCATTAGATGGCCTGAACCTCTCCTTCTCTGCACATTCTCTCCTATAGGGTTAATTCCTGCATGAATTCAGAGGCATGGTACATAGGATTATGGGTGGTGTTTTCACTGGGACTGATAGAGACACAGGAGGCCTGGGGCTC
Source organism: Dryobates pubescens (assembly GCF_014839835.1). Taxonomy (NCBI): domain Eukaryota; kingdom Metazoa; phylum Chordata; class Aves; order Piciformes; family Picidae; genus Dryobates; species Dryobates pubescens. The sequence goes on along the minus strand of NC_071624.1, from coordinate 4,824,114 downwards.
ATCAGCTTCTAGGACAGGAGTGATAATTCCCTAGGAAGAGGGAAGGGATTGTCTGGAGGTAGAAGAAGGAAATTCCAGAACAGATGGAAATAGAGAAAACCTTTAAGACTGGGAGAGGTCCTTGGCAACAATAAATAAGGGGCATGAGTGTAGAAACATGTTTCTTCCCACTGTTCAACAGACTAGATGCTGCCTAACCTCTGATCATATCTCAGATTGGAGATCTTCTTGTGCCTAAACAAAGAACACAGTCTGCTTGTTCCCAAGGCGACTATATTAACTGAAAACAAAACCAGTAAATTACTTAGTGGTTCAGAGCTGCTTTTGTTAGGTCTCTTGCTGGAAATCAGTCCTGATTATGCATAAATTATCATAAACTGTTCTTTTATAGCATGCAAAAAGCAGAAAGGACAGTATCATGCAAAGGGTGAGTAGGAGGAGCTGACCCTCCTCCAGTTCATTTACAAAAACAAATACCTTTTTATAATTCTGTATCCCTGCAGACACCCCATGAGGCTCCAAGGACCCTATCTTCAGTCTGACAAAGAGGAATTTAACCCACTGCAAGCTGTTCTCAAGCTGACAGGTTGAAAGGCTTGGCTTGGTGGGGGCAAAGTCCCCAAACTGATTTTTATCGATGGCTTATAATGGGACAGATCTCTCTCAGTTTTGGGAACAGAAAGGGTGGGCCTGGGTATCTTGATTGTAAACATTTTGGGGTGTAGACTCAGGCATCTTTACTTTCCTCTGGTCTGTCCATGCCATCTCTCAGTTCAGGGCTGAGGTCACTGCTTCTGTCATGTTTTTAGCAACGTGTCAAGGTGAGCCACTTGCTGCGAAACTGAATGTGAATGTAGAGCACATGGCAGGCCGCTCCTATGTCAGCCCAAAAGGACAGCAGGAGTTGAAGAGCATTTGGTTTATGCCTGCACTACTGGTGGTACAGATTAGAGGCCACAGGCCACTCACTGTGTGTGACTCCTCAGCTTCTCAGGCTGCCAACAGCAGAAAAAGCCTTAGATGTACATTTGTTACAGCTAAAATTTGGGCTCAGTGACGCATATCAGAAACTGCCTCACAAGAGAGTGTTGTCAGGAGCTGAAGCGGTTCACAAATAGACAGTGCAGGAAACTTACAGGAAGATAGCTGGGGATGAAGAGTGGCATTGTGCATCTCATTTTCATCCTCACTTTGATCTCCAACAGCGGGCAGGAGGGAGAAGTAAGTAGACTCAGAGATTGCTGTGGAAGGAATTGGCACAATACTTGGCAGGAAATGAAGAGACACAAGTGGTAGGGGTTGAGATGGTGTCCTGGGGGACAGCACACATAATTCCACAGCTGTTGTGCTAGAACTGTGGCTGTCATTGATGTAACAGCACTGGTTTGAATGCAGCTTGGACAAGATCCAGAAACAAGAGAATATTGTGGGCTTTTCAGGAAGCAAAGTGTTTGAAAGGGGAAAGTGTCATGGGGAAGCTAGTATTGGGGTGGCCACCAGAACATCAGATGGTGGTGGCACTTCCAGAAATGGGAGCTGCACAGGGGAGGTGTTCCCCTGAGCTGTCTCAGAGCATTGCTGGGGGACTTCAGTAAGAGAGTGGGGCATCTAGTTCAACTCACTGCTTGTTGAAGTGGCTCGTTAAAATGGGTTGCTAACTCAATTATGCTTTCTTCCTTGTTTCCTCCTTCTTTCTTCCACAAAAGTCTTGCAGCTTTTGTGATCTATAGCGGGTTTTTGTGCATCTTTACATTCCTTAGTTTCCCAGTTGCGTGGGGCTGACACTGAATGTTCTCTTTAGAACAAGAAGCTGCTGCTTCATGGGAGGAAAAAGCAGCTCGATTAAAAAGGCCTAGGAATTCCTGAGAAAATGCTGAGAGTTAGAAAAATCCTTTGTTTTCTAGTTGCATCTGGTAGGTGTAAATATAATGAACAGGATGAGTATTTGCCTGTGGTAGCTGAGCTGTATCTGAGCTACCTGGAGGCAGTTTGGACCTGGCAACCATACTAGTAGGTAGTAAAGCCTATGAAAACATAGAGACTGAAAAGAGAATGCCATATGCTGGCCCTGAACCAAGACTCAGGAGAGAAAACTCTAGTTTCTGGCTCTGTCACTGCTTTTAAGTGTGGTTTGTGTTAAATTGCTGAAGATGCATCTGGCCTCATCAGGTACCATTATACCTTTGTTCATAGAGCCTTTGTCGGCTCTATGTACTCCTGAGGGCAATAGCAAAGGAAAAGAGAGAACATGCCTTCTCTGGGGCTTTTCAAGCACATCCTTTAATGAGTTGCAATTTGGACTGGAGAAGAAACAAATAATTAAACTAGAAATAAAATTGACTGTGTTTAATGAAGATCTCAGCTTGCTGGCTGCCTTCAGCAATGTTCTCTCCGTGCCTCGATCTCTCTGTGAGTTGTAACTGCCAGTTCAGTAAGAAGTTCTGAGCATATCAGGGGGTGATGTGCCCTCTGCCTTGTGCTGGTGGAGGTCACCAGGAGTGAGATTTATGTCGATTTGAATAATCCAGACACTGGTAGTCTTGCTTACAAGTTCAGAGCTTTTGTGTTCCAACTACTCCCTCCTTAACGTTGCTTTCCTGCCAAGGAGCCTGAATCTCCCGTGTGACAGGACGGAGTATCGCTATGGAAATGCGGCGGAGCAGTACAAAGCCGCTGTTAGGAGGACAAGGCAGAGCGAGGCCTCCTGTGGAGGAAAATCTAATTTTTAAGCACCTGTGCTAGATAAGTAACAAAGGAGCTGCTAGGGAGGGACTGCAGAGCATGTGAATGGCACTGTGTATGCGATCCACGGCATCCCCCCACCTGCCTAAGAAGAGCTTGTGACTCTTGTTCAGCACATGCTGGCAGTTAATCTCTCCACCATATGGCGACTGTGCCCAGCACCTGCCTCATCAGTGTAAGATAAGGTCAGCATCTCTCTGTGGGCAGAGGTATTTCAGAGAATCAATGTTGCTTCAGTATCTTTGCCACCCGGGAACTACTGCTTTTCCTAGGTACAGCACTGGGAACTGGGAATCAGCATCTTAACTTTGGCAGTGAGGATCGTTCCTCCCCAGGATGGTGCTAGTCCATGCCGTGTACAGATTGTATCCATTCATTCACAGGCTGTCATCACAAGGCATGAATAGGAAGAGATAAGATGTATTTTCTTGCACAATTCCTATGTTGTCTTTGCCCCCCAGCTTGTATAGTGCAGGTGAACACTTCCCAGCTGTCAGGGAGGAACTGTGACAGTGTACAGTTGTGGCTGTCCTCCTGCCTGCTGCATCACCATTGAAGTCCCTGCCTGTCTGCATGTATATGCCAACCTGTCCCTTCTATACTTTTCTCCCTTCCATCTCTCTTCTGGTATTTAATTTTATCTTGCACTTCAAGCTGTCCAGCCATCTATTTCCCTTCTCAGCAAATCATCCTTCAAGGAAATACCAAGATAAACCTCTGCCTGGCTTTTAACATGACACAAAACCTGTTAATACAGGGACATAGCCAGATAACTTCTGCTTTTGCCTGTCTGCAGCAGTCCTTCCTAGGCCATGTTGGAAAACATTGCTGGTGAGACAGGACAGAGACATAATTTTGTTTGTGTCAGCCACAGTTAGGAAGACTGACAGCCTGAGATGGAAGATTGCTCTTAGGAGATTGGTAGATGTATGCAGAGATGTATGTAGCTCCCTCATTTGATAAGCTTTGTCTCAGAAAGAGCTTTCTCACTGACTTAAAGGAGGAGTCAAGGAGGCACGAATTCAGATGTGTTTCTAGTTTGCCTCGTGAGTCTGGGATATTGAATATGGGTTTAATCTCTTCTGATAGCTGCTAGATCCTCAGATAAGAATGGTATGTTCTTGTTCTATACCTGAAGTTCCTCCTTACAAATTAAGCTGTATTAGGAAAGAAGGCTGATATTTTAAAAATAAGCTTTAGTCAGTAGACTGTTTCTCCTCTTTCACAGTTGCATTGTTTTGAAAATTAGGTAGGCAGGAAAGAGAGCATTAACTCTAACAAACACTCTAGGATAGCTTCTGCTGGTGTCCTGTGACTCTGCCCATAAATGAAAATGTAAACTAGCAGTTGTTTGCTATAAATCTCTGATCATATCTGCAGCTTGTCACATGAAAACGTGTTAGTGGGTGAATCATGTAGGTCCTTTCAGCATGAAAGAGTCACTGTGGTAGAGGAGGAAAATCTGGCTTGCTTTGCCTTGCCAGGCTCGGGAAATGAAAATGTGAGTTCTGCTAGCTGCAGCTTCCTCCAGTGACCTGCAGGAAAGTAGGTGATTTCAGGGATTTACAGGCTCTTTTTTTCCCCTCAGGTTGTTAACTTCTCTAAACTTCTGATGAAATATTTGTCAACTATTCCAAAGTTCTGTTCTTCTGACATCTAGCTTAATTCTCAATATTGCACCTACAAGGCAGATTTGGTACAAAATTTACCTTGACTTTGTCATCCTCATGGCCTGATGGTATTTGGAATTAGAAAAAGCGACTAACCCTAACCCTAATGCCAAGTCCTTGCAGTCTCTCTCTCAAAGTCTCTCTTCAATCTATCACTTTCTAATCCCTGTTTCTTGGGTTTCAGGTCTCATCTAATTTTTTACATCATTGTAATCTGAGCTTAGTTTTCACACCCATTTCTTTATTTCCTTAACCTCAACAATTGCTGTGCCTGGTTGTGAACTTTGTACAGTTACAACAGCAATGCATATGTCTCTTATCTATAGCAAATAACAAGCAAGGAGCTGAACAGTAGTTCTGGAGCCAACTGGAGACAGATAGCTGAGGCATGGAGACAACACGGCTAGGACAGTCGAGCTGTACCTCTCCTCCATGTGTCCTGATCCTGAAGGGGCTTGCAGAAAAGTTTAGAGGGAATCTTAAATACTTAAAGAAAAGTTGTCTTTCAATTGACTATTTAATAAAGAAAAAAGGAAAGTTCAACCAGAAAAACAACAACAACAACAACAACAACAACAAAACCAACAAAAAACCCAAACCAGTACAGTTAAACCCTTCTGATTACTTGGTTTGTTTTCATTGACCACAGTTCATTTCCGCAGGGTAACAATATGGATGCAGGCAGGAAATCACTATGGCTAGTGGTCCCTGCCCTGCTAGGAGGAATTGGTCTCCTTTTGGGATCTTGGCTGTCCACAAGAAGAGCTTCACCAGCAAGTGAGATGCCTTCTGGGCCTCCTGGCAGGGGGGCACTCATGGAAGGAAGGTTTAAAAACTGCAATAGCAGTTGATGTCTCCTGAGATCGAGAATGTGTTATAAACATGGCTGGAAATACCTCTATGAAACAATACTCCAGTCATAAATACTTTGTTCAGGGAGCTGTGATAGACCCTGAGGTGGTCTTTCTGGACTGCATTTCCTCTGTTCCTGGCCAGGCAGATCAGCCTTTGGGGCAAATCCAAAGCACAGTGTCATTTTCTATGCTAAGACCTGGCAAGTGAAGCTGGACCAGGCAGCCACCTCAAAGACTCCATGCTCACATCAAGACAGTGGCATGATGAGGGAACCTCAGAGGTGAATGTGAGCATGCAATTTAGTCACACACTTCCTCTGGGCACCCCTCCTAACACAGTCTCTTGGGATGAAGGGAAGCTGGGGAAATGTTAGTGTTATTCTGGTTGGCCTCCCTGTCTTGTACAGTGCTTTCATGGCAGCAATGTGCTTGTTGACTTGTTGAATCAATTAGATTAAACTGTGAATTACAAAGCTTCTGTATGTGTGCACACAGATAAGTCCATACCAACTCCTATAAGGCAGTAATGTTTCAGTAATATACCTGTTTATAGTCAGTAACAGAATATAATACACATTCTTTGCTGGATTTACAGTGCTCAGTGTGGCTGAATGCATGCTTTCTTAAATCTCCCAAACTCAACAGATAAGATAACCAAGCTTTCAGTGGGATGTTGATTGAAGCAGAAACGAGTAAAGTAATTAACAGTGTGTGATTCAGTTTGAAAATCAATATAGACTGTAGTGAGCCAGAGTAAGAGCCAGAAGAGAAGCTGCTGATGATGCTGTAGGTCTGAAACAGCAAACGATATCAAAAGTTCATCTACCTAATGTAAGTCTAACAGGCAGGATTTAAAAACAATCAATAGCTAGATCATTAAGGCCAGGTTTACAGGAAATTGCAGGAGAACCATTCAGGTTGGCACCACAAAGTATTGAACACTGAAATGCAACAGTAAGGAGCTATGTAAGTTCAGTATCTTCATGAGTGATCTTCAGAGCTAATGGTCCAGATGTGGAAATGCCTCCTAAGTTCAAGACAATGAAAAGAGACAATAGGAAGATATTATTTAGAGCTATCCATCCGGGGTGTATATCAATGTGCCAAACCACCAACCTCTTAAAACTTTAGTAGGCATTTACTGAACACTTATATGCCCCTATGGAAAGCTGAGGGGAGTGGCTTTGGCTGGACTTGCACAGGTCTGTTGGGGTTGAATCTGTCTGACAGCTTTTTGCTGGTTTCCATTTTTGTAGAACTAAAGCCTGCCCACATTCCTAAGACACTGTAGCACAATTAAAGGTGAACAAGATCATGCCGTAGGACTTACTCTGCCATCCACAGGCTGTAGCAGATGAATAATTGAGGATAAGCAAGGCTGTGAAGTTGTGATGTCTCATGGGCTCTGTGGTTGCCTTTGCACTCTGGCTAAATGAGAGAGTCATGAGATACTTTGCATTTGTCATGAGGATGTCACCTGAGAGTGAGCCAGTCAGCTACTGTGTGATGACTAGCAAGTTCATACCTTTGCTTACCTTTCATGTTATTTACCTTACATTATTCACATTTACACTTCCATGGCCCTAGAAGTGGATTTTTCAGAGGTGGTTCAGCTGAAGGTTGCTGGAGTTACTTCTGCTTTGTAATTTTTCAGTAGAGTGGGTCAGCATTTGTAACATGTTCTAGCTTTCTGATCCAAAAGGAATAGCTTTGCTATAAGGATGCTGTTTTCAGGCATCAGGAGAAAAAATAATTAGACTGAAAAAATAAGAACTACTACTTAACTGAGTAACAGTATATAATTAACAAGCCCTTGAGATATATGTTTGCAGCACTGCAGTGCTGTATAACATCACTCAGTGAGGTACTTGGCTGCATCAGTCACTCCTATAAATGGGAATAGGTCATTGTATATGGTATTTGCATTTATTTTTCTTTCAGACTAAAGTGTGCAGCAAAGATGCTAATGAAGTTGTTTGGTTTTTCACATTTGTCCTGGAAAACACAGTTGTGATTTTACATGGAAATGAGACAGTCTGCCCTTACTAGGACATCCTTGAAATGCCGTGAGCTGAGTGGCAGCAAACACTTCCACCATTAACAGAAGTCTAAAATGATAGTTGGAGGTGATTCACACACACTTGACTTTTCATTGCTTCCCTTCCAGTCTGTATGGTAGTGTAATTCTACAGTCTGGGTGTTTGAGTGCTACTGTCTGCTTAAAGTTGTGTTGCGGTTCATTGCTACATGCAGGGCATGATCCTGAAGTCAAATGTATAACTGCATCAATATTGTTCACACATTTTTCAGTGGATGCAGGATGGCAGAATCACCTTCTGTTTTGCCTAGCCAGGCACCATAGCAACTGAAATGCTGTGCTAAAAAGTATTGTTGTTTTTTCCCTCCTATCCCTTTGTGCTGCACCCATATGGTGCAGCTTGTCAAACTGTCTTAGCATACAGTACCATGGATGCCAACTATCAATGTGTGAGGAAATGAAATGTGCACAGGGTTTGATGACTGACACTGAGTTTCATAAGCTGTCTGCTCTGTTGCTTGGCATGCCCTGAGACAGCATGTCCATGGCACAACTTTCTGGAGGTGAGGCTAGGCAGTGCCTCCCATGCATGGAAGCATGCTGCACATGCTACGTGCTGGTAGTGCTGGGGAAATTATGACTGCAGCGATGCCATGTTAAGTAAGGAGCAGCATTCCCTCTGCTCTGATCACATCTATAGTAGAATCCATATTAGTTGAGAGGAGCAGGAAGATCATACCTGAAACAACAGTTAGAGATTTACCATGCTGGTGAACTTGGGGGCTTGTCAGGATTGCCAAAAAGGCCGTTTGAATTTAGACAATTTTTATTTGTAGGTGTCTAAATAAATGCTCTAACTTCAAAACAGCTCAGCAGCTAGCAGGTTTCACTGGCTGCTTATTTTGACTATTTTATTAGACTTTTGGCTTGTGCACACACTATTTTTCAAAAACTGGGAGTAATCCTTTGACTTTCATCATTACTTAAAATGTTCCAGGATACCCATGCACCACCAGTGAGAAGAGCTACTAGAGCTGGGAGCTGACAAAGATGCACGTTCTGCAGAGCTCTTCTCTTTGCTACTTGTGCTGCTTATCAACAGAGTAATGTGATATGATGCCATAGCAGCAATGTGCTGTTCTTGAGGTGTACACTGGAGCAAGCAACTGAAGGAGGTGTAGACCATGAAATAGAATAGTGCTGCTATGCCCGTTTTGCATTGCACAAGATGATGAACAACTGCATCAATGCAGTCTTTCTGATTAAAACTAAAGCTTTATAGCCAGTGTTGAACCTATTAAAAAAATCAGCTTTTCTTCTGATAACACTATGCCTGGAAGAAATTGAAGAGTTCCTTTTCTGCAGTCCAGATCACTCACAATTCTCTTACTGCACCCCCAGTCATGATGCTAAGATCTGATAGTGCGCTGGCTGGCAAGCCGAGACTTGGTCTGCAAATGGATGGTGGAAATGCCAGACCTGCTGTAGGGTATGCTGGTACCTTCCAGTGCATGTCACTCATCCCAGACAATTCACAGGCTGACTGTAAGACCACAGGAGATGAGAATACAGTATTTGTATGTCATGCATTAAAAAAGGCAGGGGAAGGTTTATTATCTATAAACAGCATGATTTGCTTTATCGAAGTAAAAATGTTTGTCATCTATAAATAAGATCATTCTATGCACTAGAGCCAGAGTGGCACAACTTTACAAGAGGATTGAGAGCCATTTTTATTGATCACTCCAAACGGATTGTGTCATTTCATCAAATTGGTACAAAACATCACCCAATCACATTTATGACTCTACTACATCAGTACATGTGGAATATTGTTCTGCATCATCACATGTTTGTTTAATCAAACTAATATTGTATCTGCCTCATTGGAGTGATAATCTGATGAGGACAAACTCAAATGCTGTAAATGATCAACTCTTCAATTTCTGATCAAAGAGCTAGCTGAAGGATTTAGATGTTTTTAAAACCACACAAAGATTAATTCTCTTTTCTAAACATCAGATTTTGCAGAAAGAAAAGAAAATCTCACTTTAGGCAAAAACATCTTTTGGCACCATAGAATTTGCTTGAAAGGTGTCAACCTTCTGTCCTCGAGAAGATCTGGTAGAACTGGCTACAGAAATCACTTTGCTTCCACGGACTTTTTGCATAATCTGCTTAATTTATCTTCCTGAGGACTCATTATAGAAGATTTTGCTTTCTCCAAATCAGACAGTCATCCCCAGATCCTAAGAAAATGGATTTTTCTGGCTGTGCTTCAGTAAGGAGAGTGAATGGAACTGCATACCGCCACAGGGAGACAGATTTCAACAGTTCCTCAAAACTGGATGATGTCTCTTTGTTGTCTTTGCTGGAGGAATGGGCTCTCAGTCCACCAAGCGTAAACATGAAGCTGTTTTTAATCCCTCCAGTTGTCTGCCTTATGGCAGGTGTCTTCATCATTCCTGCTATCTTATTTGTGATCTTCTCCAGGTTCAGCTTCCGTCAGGAAACAAGGTACCTGCTGCTGGGAAATGCTCTGCTTTCTGATCTGATCTACCTGCTGTTCTACACCCTGTCAGCTGCTCTCAATGCAGCACACATACATCTCCCAAAAGAAGCTTGTGTCCTCCTGTTGTTTTTGCTGGCAGTGGCTTGCTGTGGAGGGTTGTTCACAGCTGCTGCAGTGGTCCTGGACACATACATAGCTGTTTTGTTTCCTTTGCGCTACATTGCTCTTTTGCCTCCTTCACGAACTAGGAAAATCATTGTGCTACTGTGGCTGTGTTCTGGGGCTTTCCCAGGCATTTTCTTCTTGGTGCTGTGGAGCACTCACAACTTGGTGTCCTGTGTCCTGGAAACATGCTCAGTTCCAATAATACTGATGTTAACTCTGAATGGGACTGACGCTGTGAAACTCTGTTTCTGGCTTTCTACGGTGGTTATCTTCCTCTGCCTGTCCCTAATATTTTGTTGCTATGCTATTCTATATTTTAAAACCAAACAGTCAGGTATATGGGAGAACATCTGCTCCAGAGCAAGTGTAACATTCTTAATGCACAACACTGCCTTATTTTTTCACTTGTTTCCACCCTTGGCCCTCTTTATAGAATCATTCTTGTGCTTTAATGTCACCAGACTGCAGACAGGAATTTGGATCTCCCTGATAGTGTGTAATGTCCTGATGATTCTGCCTAAAGTTTTGTTCCCTTTTCTGTATGGGCTTCGGTACAGAGAGATCTCAGCATCTCTCAAATCCATTGTCAAAAGGAAGCAGCTTCACCTGGTGGCACAGCCACAGCAAGGGAGTTGCCCTTACTCAGTTAGCATGCAAGCCTGATGGAAATCATTCAGCTTCTGAAGAAGTGGTGATCTGAAGAAGTGATCAATCTATGTCAGGAAAGGCATGACTTGATCACTCTACCTCCTTGGTGCCAGATGGACACAGAGCTTTCATCACATCACAGCTGAGAACACAGTGAATGCTACCCTGGGTGAAGTTCTAAGCTTTGTTGTGACGTGGAAAGGCAGTACCTTTGGAGGAATTACTGAATCATTTTTCCCCCACCTGTGGCAAATGCCTTTCTGGAAATCAGAAAATTAAAAATAGATGGTGCAAAGCAGAAGGGGCAACAACGGGTCTCTTGTCAGCATCACCTGGAGCAGAAAAGGATCCTTAAGCAAACATGCTGTGAACAGAACAGCTACTTCTTTCACTCAGTGTGTTCTTGCGAGGCTGGGAGCCAGTGTCCTGTTCTTTAACTATGCACCGAGAGCTACCTCTGGAAACTGCTGTACTCAGTGTCGGGCTGCGCTTCCTCATGCTAGGTGCCATGTGGATTCTGTCTGACAGTCTGCAAATGTCATCTGGATTTTTGTAAAGTCTTGGTCTGATGGGAAGTCACCTTTGATCAGTGTCTGTTGGGCAGCCCAGCAGGGAGGAACAGAGCTGAACGAGCTGCCCAGAGGGGGACAGGAGAGGAGAGCAGCGGTGGCAGTGCCTCCCTGCAGGGTGGCTGCGAGGAGCCTGGCTCAGCCCAGAGCGGTGCTAGGTCTGTACTGATGGGACCAGGCCAAGGTTGAACCCAGCAGCTGGGGCAGCAGGGTAGGAGTGGTGAGATGTGAGGCTGGGCATAAGTGTACCCATAGCAAGGCTCAGACATGACCCGGGGCTAAGCATAAACACTGCTTGAGTCCCTGCTGAGGCATCTCCCAGGTCTGGCTCCAAAAAAATCTTCTCCAGCAGCCTGATCTCGGGTTACAGCTGTACTATGTCAGAGCTCATGTTGGGTACCTGCCACCAAACCCCTAAGAAGGTCAGGAGCAGAAGCAGGAGGAGAAGCTGCAGGGACTCAGGGACAAGAAATTTGTTACCTTGTAAGACCCTTTCAGATTTTCCTGGTCAGCCATTTACCTAGAGAAGATGAATGAAATGCATTTAAAGAAAAATTTCATTAGACATAAACATCAGTGTGGGAAATTTAAACTTCAGTGCTGTTCCTTGGGCTTGGGAACGGATCTTTTGTGTTTCTAAAGGCAGTATTTTTAGAACGTGTTTCTCTTTATACAAAAATAAATTGGCATTAGAATATGGCTCTTGATTTCACTCTGCACTATTATTTTCCTTCTGTGCAGATGTTCTCCACCTTCTGTTTGCTTAAAGCAATACACAGAAAGTGCTGAATGTGGATTTTGGGTACTTCACACTCCTCTGAAGAATTCCACTAAGCGTAAGCCAGGAGGAGATCGGTGTCCAGTTGCATGAGATGGTTTTTTGGCATTAAAGCCTGTTTGAGAGGTTCCTGCTGATCTCTTTCACTTCTCATTCCCAAACTGCTTGTTACTCTCCTTGCATTGCAGCATCTGCTCTCTCCAGTTTGCTGATACAACTGCTTCTGGGGTTGCAGGTTAGAGAAGTGGTGCTGTTTTCATTTTAACCAAGTTATCTGTTTTGTGGAACTGTTCTGCAAGCAGCTGTGTCAGCGCAATTGAGGGAGTGTAACAAATTCCAGCTCAGAGATGGGAATGAGCAGAGACATCGTAGAGATTTTGCTGATATGAGATGCTTCTTGTGTAAAAACAACTCTAAGGTAAAGTTGCTGCAAGTGAATAAACTGTAATTACTACCTATTTGCTTTAACTGTAGTTCTGTGCTTCTGCTATTTTGACCCAAAGGAGCTTTGTTTTCCAGGGATAAAAATTAACAAAACAAACTACCCAAACCCATGTTTACTACCAAAATACTACTACTACTACTACTACTACTAATTAGTAGACTTAGACGCTACTTTTTCTGGCTGTTTTAACATTTCTCCAAGATGAATGTACCATAAACATCCATCACACAAGCTATGCTTGTCTGAAGAAGCCTGGAAGACAGCTCTTCTGTAATACTAGAGAGGAAGGGGGAAATTTCTGTACACTAAGTCAGGTGCTTTCTGCTAAATGCCTTTAGCATACAATGTGATCAAGAATGGAAGAGGCACCTGGGACTCCCCAGGTCGTGCATATCCTAGGCCTAATTTTTATGACAGTGCCCCTTGACAAAGATGCTGATAACTTACAACTTAGGTTCTAAGCTAAACAACTTAGGTTGTTTTGTCCGTGCAAGGTTCTTTCAAGGTTCATTGCCTGAAGTTTCCATATATTGTAAATTTTCATGCTAAGCAGTAAACATAACTGTAAATAGTATAAAGATAGTTCTGTGTACAGCCATAGGTGACTTTGAGTAGCTGGAGGTTAATAGCACTTGATCTTCCTGCTAACCTCTGCCAGTCATGAACTTAATCTCCAGGTCAGGCTTGGGTAGGATTACATTGCCAACTATGTAACTCTTCTTACATACATATCCCCTGGACATATTTAGAGACAACTCAAAGTTTGATAACATAAAGGATGATGAAAGGTAGAGGAAGTGAATCGGTGATCGTGGCAAGTTTATGTATGTATTAAATCTGTCCACAGTGATATCATTAGGACCAAGCAAACAGAAACACTGGTTTGTGGAAATGACCTTCTAAGAAAGATGAGTGAAATAATCTTATTCAGGTCCTTGAAACTGTTCCCTAAAATGGGTGTTTGCCAAGAAAATATATTAGTTGAACTGAAATTAGTTACATTTGAATGGAATTCTGAAAAGGTCATCTGCATTGTGAGTTGATGGTATTTTATTAATCCACTTTAAGGAGGTTTAACATTAGCTATATGAGTTTTTCTTACATGACTACTTTCAGTCAGCTTCTTCTTGTGCAATATCACTGTGGCATTTATTGCCAAAGCAGTATGCTACAGCACGTGTAGAAGAAACACACCATACATCTGGATCATCTGCCATGGAGGATTTCCCCAGTCTGTCTCCAAAGGGAGTCACCAAGACAACCTCACAAGCACTAAATGTTTTGAGTTTTGTCTTCATGATTGTTAAGCTTCCTGATCTGCCAGAACCTCATGGCTGTAGTGATTAACAGCCTTGTAAGGATATCTCCGTGTAAGCTCTAGAAATTCGAACTGGGGCTATTTAGCAAAGCCCAGCTATCGACCTCTGCCAGGTCACGTAAGTGAGCTTCTTAGATGTCACTGTGCCTGCCCAGCTTTTTCATTTAAAGTGAAATGGAGAGCAGTTGACTTTAACATGTGATTTGGCAGCTGGAGGGGGGCAGTAAACCCTTAATGGATTCCAGTAGCATGAATTATATTATAATTTATAGACTAAATATATTCCTGGTCATATTTTCCCCTCTTTTCTTCTGCCAACATTGTCACTTCTCCTACCACTGCCCTCTTCCCTCTCTCAGTTGGATTTACAGTGCAGTTGACTGCTGTCTGTAACCTGCAGACTGAAGGGAGTCAGACCTGCATTCCAAGGGCTGGGGCTGTGCCATACAGCACTGGAGAAATAATTACATCTGCACTTAGGCTTGTGCCTCAGATGAGATCAGTTTCAGTGTGATAAGATACGGAGAATCTCCAGGTAGGTAAACAAGCACACAGCTTTGGATCTGGGGGTTAGTTCATTTGCAGCCATTTGAGTCATTATTCAGTAAAACTAATTAACCTCCTGCAGTTTTAGTAATTAATATTAGAGTGTCTAGTCCTGCTCCATCAGTTGGCTGTGTCATTTTCTAAGATAAGTTCAATACAGAAATAGGTCAGAAGGAAGCTGGCATTTGCCTGGTTTGCATTTGAGGCGTCCCCAAGAACCTCAGAGCTGTGACCCCAGCTGTCCCCAAGACAGGTCACACAGCTCTCACGGGGAGTTCTCTGCTCTTTGCTTCACTGGTCATGGGTTTGTTACACTGAGATACTCTACGGCCTTTGGACAGAGACTGTGGTGTGGCCATTCCCTGTGGGAAGGGGGTTTATAAAACAGATGAGGGAGAGCCCATGAAAGGAAAAGGAAATTACAAGTTTCCTTGAAACTTGATGTCTGTTGTCTCCTGTCTCCACCCCTGCCTCGCCTCTGGTAACTGAGGGTACAGCACTGCCAGTTCCTGCCTTTTTTCACAAGCCTCGTGATTTTTGGCATTGTCGTAAAACTACTGATCATGAATGGCTTTATTTTTGAATGTGCTTCTAGTCCTTCAGATTGCAGCATGAGCCTGGGAGTTATGAAGAGCAGGGAGGCAAAGCAAAACAACTCTGTGAACTGCTATTAAGTGTCAGAATTTTGAGAGAATCACGAGTTAGGAGGGGGAAGGGAGCCAAGCTGTGTTTCTGCTCTCTCGTGTTTGTCAGTGAGGGATGGTCTGTTCATGCTTGCCCAAGATCTGCAGGTGTGGCTTGGGAACTGCCACAGGAGAGACAAGAAGCTGTTTGCTGCTGCTGATATGTATATTTTACAGTTTGCCTTTGGAAGTTTATTTGAACAACTTTTTCCCAACTTGAAGAATTATTTTCTTCAAGAAAAAACAAAGCAAACCAAAAAACCAACGCCAAACCCAAACCAACCAACCAACCAAAACCCACCAAGTTTTGCTACTGACATTGTGGGGATAAAATCACCAACCAACTCCAGAGGGATACTGAGGTTTTTTGGATGGTTCCCAGTAGGAAGAACTGGTCAGCTTCAGCAGCTGCTAGCGTTAGGTTTGGCAGTGGGTGAAGATACAGAAACATACCTCCTGAAGTGGAAAGGGAGACACCCCCTTCATGCACCTCCTCTGTCCCTGTAGACCAGCCAGTACTGCTAGCCATGTCAAAGGTGGTAACTGTGCTTAACAAAAGGAGCAGTGACTGACACACCAAAAGGCTGTGCTGAAATTCATTGAGACCTAGACAGGCATGAGAATTGGGCAGAGGGGAACCTCATGAAGTTCAACAAGAGCTAGTGTGAAGTCCTGCATCTGGTGGGGAATAACGCCCTGCACCAGCACAGAGTGCAGCTCTGTGGACAAGGACCTGGGAGCGCTGCTAGACAAGTTCACCAAGAGCCAGCAATGTGCCCTTGTGGCCAAGAAGGCAAATGGCTCCCCAGTTCAAGAGAGACAGGGAACTACTGGAGAGAGTCCAATGAAAGGCCATGAAGATGGTGAGGGAACTGGAGCATCTCTGTTACGAGGAGAGACTGAGAGACCTGGGGCTCTTTAGCCTGGAAAAGAGCAGACTGAGAAGGGATCTTATCAATGCTGACCAATAACTGAAGAGTGGAGGTCAAGGGGATGAGGCTGGGGTCTTTTCAGGGGGCAAGGGACAACAGGTGCAAACTAAAAACCAAGGTGGTTTCACCTAAACATAAGGAAATTATTTTTTACTTTGAGAGTACTGGAGCATTGGACTAGACTTCTCAGAGAGGTTGTGGAGTGTCCTCTCTGGAAACCTTCAAAACCCACCTGGATGCATTCCAGTGTGACCTGGTCTAAAGGAACCTGCTTTAGCAGGGAGGTTCGACTAGATGATATCCAGAGGTCCCTTCCAACCCCCACCATTCTGTGAGCCTGTGAAAATCTTGTGTAATCAAATACCCTTTTAAGAGGTCATTTCTTCTTTTAAAGGGCAGGATGGAGCAGTCTGGGCCAGCATGGAAGTGTGAGAAGTGCTGCACCCTGCAGAACAACAGGAACATAAAGAAGGAAGGGGACCAATTTTAAAAGTAGTCGAAAATGGAAGGACTGTGGGAAAAGAATAGAAATAGGGGATTGGCTGGAATTATAGAAGTGAGTTGCAAGGCACAGGGCAAAGTGCAGAACAGACAGGAATTCTTGCAGTCTTGCAGTGGAGACCTTGCTGAGGGGCACACACTTACCCCACAGGCGGTGTCTGCCCTGCTCCTCCTGGACAGTTGTGGCAGACTCGCTGGTATGGTCTGTGGGCCCTGCTGTACTGCTGAGCACTCTGCCATTAGTGTGCTGAAATTCAGGAACCCACTTTTTTTCCCCGTTAGCTTAACATGAGAGAAATAATATTTTTAATACTGTATAAGGCAAAAGAAGACATCACAGAGCAGGGGGTGGGGAGGAGGCTGGAAGCAGTCATTGCTCTCTACTTAGATTTGTTTTTCAGTGTTTTCTGGCTTGATTTAATGGTGAGTTGGCTCTTTCCAGCAACTAGGCAGGGAATGAAAGATGGGAATGTGTTCCCAGCCTTTGGCCAAGTGTCCCAGAGCGTCCTGGGCATGACCTCTTCGTGTTTATTTTTGTCTCTCTATACTGACCCAGATGCCGGGACTTGAGACTTGGGCCCTCCTGGACTATTGAACGTTTGCCCCTTCTGGTACAGCCTGTGATGATCCCAGGAATCAGGCTGGGAACAGTACCTGGAACTGTTTTTCTCCCCAGCAGACTGTTCTGTCCGATTGCATTCCAGGAAATCCTGGGAAAAAAATCTGGGAGAGCACTGCCACCCAGTGGGATGGAGGCAGGGATGCGAGCAGCCCAGTGCACCAGTACTCCCCTGTGTACAGCAAAACGGAGAGGAAAAAGCCTTTCAGGCAGACCAGTAAACCACACCAGAAGGGAACAAAAGGGAAACTAAGTTCTGGTCAGCTTTATTAGAAAACAGCTACAATGAATGTTCGGTGGAACCAGGTTAGCATTTGTTTATCCCTGCAGCCTGTGCAGTCTCTTTTTTGGGAGTGACAGCAAGGCTTGCAAACTGAGATGGATTTATTTTCTGTCACGCAGAACTCAAAAGCTATCAAAGTGTCTTCAAGCAAACAAACCAACAAACAAACAAGTTTTAACTTAATCTAGTGTGCCAACCACTGGGGTAAAAAAAAAAACCAACAAACCAACAAAAAACAAGCACAGCTTTGGAATAAACAATGTTATGTTTCACTGAAGTTACAAATCTTTCATTCCAAAAGGCATTGTGGTTTGGTTTTTGGGGGTTTGGTTTTTTGTATACTTTTTTTTCTCTAGTAGGTGCTGCAAATCCAACTTAGCACAATAAATAGTTGGGCAAACGTCAGGACCAAGCTGAGCCAGTTCAAGCATGTTTCAGGGCAGTTAGAGCTGGGAAGTAAATTTCCCACCTACACATCACATTTCTTTGCCTGATTGGAGGTATTGTGTTGACAGCAGTAAACTACAGCTGGTTCCTTTGTTTTTCTGTGGGGGGAAGGAATTAAGATAATTTAAGGATATACTGTACAGAGGAAATGCATGGACTGAGCATATATACAGATACGCCCTGAAGGACCCCAGTGGTGATATTCCATTCATTGCTCCCTGCAGCTAACAAATAGCATTGCTACAGACTGTGCCACTGGGCACAGAGGTATTGGGTTCATTTGCAGCTCTCCTACAGTCAGACAGAAACTGCCCCTGGCACAATCCTACGGATGTGCGTGTAAGACTTCCTGAGGGTAACGCTCCCGTGGTGAGACACCCCCCGCGGCAGGACACACTCTTCTGTCAGCTTCTGAGTTTCAGGGTCCCAGCACAGCACTGTCGCAATGACCTCGTTCTTTTCATCTCGTCCCCCAGTTATAAACAGCTTGTTGTTGCAAGGAGAAATCCCACAACTGGCTCTCTCGTGGGTAAACTGAGTCACCAGGCACCATGTGTCCTCCTGGGGGCTGTAGGAGTAGAGTGCTTTCATTGCCCCACCTGGGGAGGAAATGGATATCAGTTTGCACTGCCCATTCCTGCAAGAGATTGTAAGTAAACCACACACTTCAACAAGGCTCCATTCCTGACATTCTTAAGAATTATTTATGCCCCAAAGCTAAAAAAAACCCAAGGTCACAGGATACTTTATTCTTTTGAAAGTTGTGTCTGCAGAAGGCCACTTATTGTTCATATGTCTGGAGAATTTAAGGCCAGTATGACCACAGTGCACCCAGCATCAGACCTTTCTCATACCTGCTGCTTCAGCTAAGGACACAACTGCAGGAAAAAACAATCTTGTTTAAAAGGACTTAGGCGTGGTAAGCTGTTGCTGTTAGAAGGCTTTTTTCACTGACTAACTTCAGTGTCCATCAAACCACTTTCTACTCGGACCTGTCTGTTTTCAAAAGTGAATTCCTCATTTAGAGGATTGTCACACTGAACTATCTTCTTATGGGTGTGCTAAACAGAGAGTGACCTTCAGTTCCTTCATGTTTCCCAAGTCTGAAGTCATTCTTGAAACCTTTAGTGCACCTTTTCCAATTTTGCAGGGTCCTTTTCTCCTGCAAAAAGGTCAATACCTTAATACTCAAGGCTGTGGAAATCTATTTCCTCCTGAGACTACCAACAGCTAAATAGTTCTTATTCTGAAACTTGCAGGGACTGGATGTGTATTCTATAGCAGCTGTGTAGAATAGGGCTGGGAAAACCTTGCAGCCATGGACTTATTGATGAGGTGCAACATTGCCTGGGAACCTACCTGCTGGTTAAGTGGGCATTTATCTATTGCAGTTATAATAAATGATGGTTTTGACAATACTAGTCTAGTACTTGAGGGGTGATCAGGTCATTGTGAGGTGACTAAGAAGTTGTATTCCACAGTTGGAGCAGACTGAAAACATGGATGTTGTCAGTTACAGTGATTCATCTGGTGGTTGGTTATTCATTGATAATTTGATTGCTTTGGATGCAAGTAACCAAGTGCTCTTTTATCTCCTGAACTTCAGGTGGGGCTGATTTCGAGTCTATTGAAATAGACTTGTTTCTCAGATAGGTAAATGGTGGATTTACTGGTCAGTGTTCCTGCCTGAGAGATGCTGAATGAAATTATCTGGAGTATTGAGTCAGTTTTTATTGGGAGTTGTATCAGCTAGCTCCTATCAGCTATGTCTTCTCTTTCTGTCATCCTGTACAAAACAGATGAGGTCCATTCCTGTGCTGAGAAGCATGAGTTAGTTACATATACATGAAGTGCACACATGTATACATACATATGTATGTATATCTGACATGCAGATATACAATGTGACATGCAGATTGTAACTCTCCCTTCAGAACACCATTTATTACTTGGAGATGCTCTCACTCTGTGCCAGCTCTCAGCACCATATTGATTATACTACAAGTGAGAAACTTTATGCATCAAGGCTGAGAGAGGGATGGGAAACTTCTTAGAGTTCCTGTTTTGGAAACAAATGTTCTTCTTTTGGTTTTCCCAGCACCATCTGGAGATGCATGCAGGATCCCTCCTTCCTCCCAGTTCAACTCACCACCATTAAATTCTTGCTCTTTTAGCTTTGTTTCCAGTTCTGGCAATTGACTGAATTAACCCCCCGTGTGACCTAGAGAAGAGATCTGGGACTTTGGTATCAGTTGCTTTGCTTCCATGATTTGCTCCTATTGCTCATATCCCTACATCAGTGCAGTGGGTTGTGTAATGAGCGGGGGACATGATATAACTATGAGGTCATGCCTTTGCCAGTAAGAGCCCGCTTTTGGATGGCTTTAAATTGTCTCTCTGGGCTGGCTCCAGCTTTTCAAGATACCTGCCACACTAACAAAAAGTCTGATTTGGTGACTCCTCACTGCTGTTTGTGAATGTGCTGGATTCTCATCCCTCACTAAACTCAATGATATGAGTCATCTGACCATTTGAACATACTCCATAGAGTCTGTGGGTAAAACTAACAGTCAGAAACAGGGCCTGCTCTGTCTAGACAAGAAGGCCCATTGATGCTTCACTTACCCACAACATAAATGTGATCACGGAAACTCGCTGCATTGATGCATTTGGCTTCTACTGGCATGGAAGCTTTCAGGCTCCACATGTTGGTCGCAGGGTCATAGCACTGAGTCTTGTCTGTCGCCAGCTTCCCGTTGGGTCCTCCCCCAATCACATAGAGTTTCTTCTTGTAGCTGGCTGCTGCAAAGGAGCTTACATTGACCATGAGGGGAGCAGCCTGTGTGACCACGAAAAATCGTTAGCAACCATCTGAAGTTGTCAGGCTGCTGCCTATGTGATGTGAGCCTGCTGAATTTCAGTCTAGACATCCCTTTCAAGATGATCAGCGGGGTTCAGAAGATGCAATTTGTGGGCACATGGGAAAAGTATATTTCAGCTTTTTCTTTAGACTGTAAAATTCTCAATAATGATTTGTTCTGTTCAAATGTTCTTAAAACTGCATCATCAACAATTCAAAAGCTGGAAAATGACAGAAATGCCCCAAATCTCCTTCCCATATTTATGTACATTAAAAAAGACACACACAAGAAACTTGTTCATACTGACTTTGCTACTTGCAGCTGTGATTGTTAGATTCCTCTGCATTGCTTTGTATCATCTAAAAACTAGGGGGGGGTCACCTGCCATTATAATGCCTAATCTCATTACTTTCATGGACTGTCTGCTTAATACTCTCCTCTCATTGTTTGAGGTACCGTTAAGTAGAAAGTTTTTTTTCCTCCATCCTATTTATCTTGAAACCTTTCAACTTAAATGCATGACCCATGCAGTAGTAATGCACAGGTTAATATATTTGTATATTATGTATCCCAGCAGTAGTTTCTCACCCACAAGACTCAAGAAATACCATGGAAATGTATTCCCTCCTGAGACAACCAACAGCTAAATGGTTCTTACTCTGAAATTTTCAGGGATTCATGGTTCATGTATATTATGGTTCTTGCTGATCTGTAGACTACTAGCTTCAAAAGCCAATAAGAAACTAGATGTTTCACAGGCAAAGATTAGTAGGCAATCCTCTGATTTTTACTTTCTGAAGGATATGCATTTCTGTAGAAATTATGGAGAGTTTTTGCAGACCAGAAACACTTAGAAGAATTGTTACCAGATCCTGTCACATTCATTTTTACAATTCAAAGCCGTAGCATTTTCTGGTTAAAATGATCCATGTGACTAAAATGTTATGTGATGCAGCACCTTACCTCTGACCAACAGTTATGAAAAGGGTCATATGCTTCCATGCTGTTGATTCTCTGCATGCCATCAAACCCACCGATGACATATACCTTGCCACCCAGCACAGCCATTTTATGCCTCCATCGCCCAATATTTAGGTATTCAATTTGTATCCATTTGTTGATGGAGGCGTTGTATTTCCAGACATCGTGCTTTGTTTCTTTGCCACCTGTAAATATCACAGAATAGCTTGTGTTTACTCAGAATCTCCAATATGTTTAAATTTCAAAGTGTTCTCTCACAAGAGAAAATAAGTCATTGGTACTTCGTGTTAGCTACTTAATTACCTACACCGATGGCCTGTTACACCAGAAGAAAAGTTCATTTAACTTACTTAACTTATTTAATAGTGAAGGAAACTCTGAACAATTTCCACAATCAAATATTCAGTATATTCAGTTCCTCACTTAACCAGACCACAACCACTGTCATTGTA
The DNA here is from genome assembly GCF_014839835.1 of Dryobates pubescens. Lineage (NCBI taxonomy): Eukaryota > Metazoa > Chordata > Aves > Piciformes > Picidae > Dryobates > Dryobates pubescens. The sequence goes on along the minus strand of NC_071624.1, from coordinate 4,802,070 downwards.
ATGCCAATGAATGACAAACCACACACAGTATGGTGATATGCAGAGATTTTTGTGCACCACCAGGGCTTTGCAGAATGATGTGAAGTCACAAATGAAGAAATGTGATTTAAATAAGAGAGTGGAGGAAGCTGCACCTGGTTGTGCCAAATCCCCTGAAGACAGGCCTGCACTGGGGAACTCCCAGTTTGTGCAGGGTAGATCCAATCAGCTAAGCTTAGTGGTTTATGTTGTGAAACCAAATACTCGACTCTGAACTCCTATCCTTCCTGCATAACATGTTAGAAGTTTTACCCTTCATCCTTGGGACCATATGGCTGGGATCTCATTTTTGTACCTCTCCTTCTGGTCTCTTTCTTTACTGACTTGGATTTGCTTCATATTTATAGATTGAAGGTCAGAACTGGACCCTGCAATCTCATTCTAGAGCTGACTTGCAAGTGAATCTTTTACTCACACTGAAGCAGAGAGCAGTGTTTTAAACGAGCATTTTTGTTTGCATATCATTTTTGGTGTAACTGCAATCTGAATAGATCTAGTTAAGCCTGAAACCACATTTTCAGACTGAGTAGCTTTTACCATCATCTGCAAGCTGATTAAACATTTGCTTCACTGGTGAATATACTGAAAAGAGAATTCATATTCCATTGAGAAAGTGTCTGCCTTCATTGGTATTCTGTACTGCAGCCAGATCACTGCAAACTGATGGGGCTCATCTCTGGGCCAAATAGCAGATTGAATAGGAGATAATTAGCATGCTAGAAAGAGTCGTTTGTAATGCTTTTGTCTCAGTATTTTTCACATGTATGTGTTGAATTTTATTTGCACTCAAATAGCTGAAATGGCTGAAGGGCCTGAATGCAGCATTCATGGTTACAATGGGGCTGAGAGACTGCAGGTGTTCCCTGACCCTCCCTTGAAATTTCTGTTTTACAGGAGCTCGCTGTTTCCTGCACAGGCTGAAACTCTGGTAGGAGCCTGAGCTGGACCGGGTGGGTAGATTTGCTGCACATCTTGGGGCAAGGAGATATTTTTGAGATAACTGGAGGCTGATTTTGTTTCTGGCTATTTTTTCCCCCCTCTCTAGACCACAGTTCTTTCTAATTTGAGGAAAAAATTGTAACTAAATTACTAAAAAGTAACAGAATGGTGAGTGATAATTCCTGCCGTTTTTAGTTACACTGCAAATGCAGTGTTTCCATCAGTCCATGCAATCGTAGCACTTAAACTGTTCAGGGAAATGGTGAGCTAAAAGTAGTCATAACCTTGTGCAAAGGACTTTGCTATTGTTCAACTACTAAAAGAGCAGGAAGGACTCCAAATTGTACCAAGATACCAAGGGAAATGAGCACATGGGAGGGGGGGAAGATCGACTTAGGAAAGATGCAAGTCAAGTTAGAAAAGAACCAAGTCACAGGAGCTAAAAGAAAACAAGAGTAGAAGGACATGTGGGAGGAGACAGATGTTTCATCAGGATCGAGACATTAATAATTTGTTTTTACTGAAAATAAACCACTAATGACTTTGGTCCACTCAGCCTTTTATTTGGGTGAGAGACAGAAGAAAGGCTAAGAGGGAATGGAAAGATTGATTCACAGATATGAAATTAGCCAGAGAAGGAAGAAGGAGGAACTGGGAGAACAGCAAGAAGAAAGCCATCTTAGACTCACTATAGCAGGGTGTTAGCCTGGCCTGGAGGCAGCCTGGATAGAGCATAAACGAAAAGCAGAGAAGAGACACCAGAAAAGAAGCCAGGAATAAAAGAAAGCAAAAATACTGTGACCTAGAAAAAGAGGAAAGGTTGAGATTAAAGACAAATGGAAAAGAGATCTCTCAGCTCAAGGGTGTGAAGCTGTAAGGGATGTTCCCTAGCTGGGCTGCTTGACTTAGATTCCCCTCTACAGCTGACTTTTAACAGAGAGCCTGCTGCCAGAGTAAAAGACCTACCCCATGGTGGGCTGAAAGGAAAAACTTCCTTTATTTGTAACGAGGGAAGAAATAATCTCATTCTTACCCCAGGACAAAGATTTAATAAACTTTCAATTGGAATGCGGTAATAAAACTATGTGGATTCCCAAAAGGAATCGATTATTCTTCATTTTATATTTGAGATCATGTCCTGAGTGTCTAGGGTTCTGCACACAAGTAGCCATGCATGTAGGTTAGTACTGTTCGAAAAGGAATCCTGTGCTAAAGCTAGGGCTCGGAAGAGCCCTCGCACATCCAGCACTTCTCTGGAGTGTGTTCAAAGCCAAAGCATTAGGAATTTCTGCAGTGCTGAATGCTCCTAAAGCTGTCTGAAGCATGCTCTTGAGATAAGCTGGAAATAATTGTGAGAACCCTCTGCTCCCCTCTTCCACTCCCAGTGTCTTGTTCCTTACCCGATATGTAGACTTCATTTTTTAGGGTAGTGCATGCAAACTCCACCCATTTTTTATTCTCATTCTCCGTCTCCTGCTCTGTGATTGGTAATTTTGCTACTTCCAGGCGGCTTCGCCTCAAAGGATCCAGGCAAGTCACTTCTGCTACAAACTTCTCATCTTTTGTACAGCCCCCTATGATCATAAACACCTCAGACTGGAACTCGTGCATCCTGGGCTTGGTTCTTTCTGTAATAATCTAAATGCAAGCAAGACAGAGTGAGCACACAGGGCACTTACACCAACCATTACAAAAAGGTCTGGTGACCTTTTATCTAATTACCTGTTTTGCAGACCACAACTGACTTACATTAACTGAAACAATTATCAAATGCTCTCTAAGACAAAAGCTTGGAAAGCATCCTAGAAGCACTCAGTAGAGGTTACTGTAGGCTTCTTTCAGCAGGATTTCTCCAATGCTGGACTTAGGTTTGTCTACCTGCTAGGATCCTTTCAGATCCTCTTGGGAATTCCCAGGGTAGGACCAAGATCTATGAAGGTGAGCAGTAGTGACAAGTTTGGATGCATGTGAGGCAGCTGAAAAGGGCAGATTTTATTTGGGCTGACAGAGTGAGGGAAAGGTTGGAGGCCCACAAGGTTTGTATATGCCCTGGGGAGCTAGAATTGGAGAGAGCAAGACTGCAGTTAGTGCTAGCAGAAGGTACACTCATCATTTGTCCTGAAGAGATATGTTAAAGTGTCAAAGGGATAACAATTTTCAACTGGGGGTTGTTTTACTTCTTTTTTTTAGAAACCTTAATTTTAAGCCAAAATTTGAAGATTTACTTAAAGGCAGCACCAGACCCTGAAACATGGTTAGCTCTAATTTACTGCCTGTTGGCTCAGTTTATCGATCAAGTCTTTGTTTCAGGGACAATGCAAAAAGTCACTTCCTGGGTAGATGCTCACCAGGAGCAAAGAATGCAGAGGGTGTTTGGAAGTTTGTGTTCCACTTGGAGGAAATACTTGCAAGCAAGTGGAAATGAGTGCACTAGAGACTCTAGGTATGCTGGCTCCGTGCTGAAGGATAGAAGAAATAACCTTTATGCTTCCCTATCACCCTAATTTTTCATCATGGAAGAAATGCCTTGCGGAAGGAATATGGAGCACATGAAGTTGTTACTCTGTTTATGCTGTATCACAGGGCATGAGCCAATTTGCAGACACTCATAGTATCCCAGGAGAGGTCTGCAGTTAACTGCAATTGTTATCTTCTCCATGCCCCAGAGAAGCAGCCTGTGGACTCACAGGTTAAGTGCTGTGACAGCAGGCATCTTGCTTGCAGTTTTCTTTCTCTTTCTACTTTTAAATGTTTATAAATTGGCATAATTAATCTATCTTTATCTATCCTTTATACAGACATAAATTTTGTATTGTTTTGCAAATTGTTAGGCACATTTTTAAAAAAGTCTGTCCCAGAAGTTGGCAGAGTTCAGAATTCTGTTTTTAACCTCTCTTATCACCATCGCCAGGTGTCAGCCCCCGGCAGGAGAGGCAGCAGGGTAGCTCCTGACGGCTGCCTCTTTGAAGATGAGTGTAATGAATGTTCAGCCCTGAGTAACACTCTTTATCTGTCCTGAGTGGACCTGACAGCACTGCTGGATGGGGCAAAGCTTCCTCAAGGAGTTCCTACCAGACTGGCTGGTGTTGTCCCAGGTCACTGCGTGCTCTTACACAGTCACCAGCACAAAAAGCCCTTGGTCTCCCCGCTGCTGACAGTGACTCATCCACTGTTAGTGGTGGATCCACAACATGCTCCTGAGGCCCCCTCTGACTCTCTAACTGAGAAGGTGCACACATTTTCTCACACACTTGCATAGCATTGCTCCTGTTGTGAAATCTGACCTCTGGTTGCTCTCCCCTCTACCCTGTGTTTTTGGGCCAGGAGATGTAACTGATACCTAACTTTCCAAAGAGGACAGGCAATTGAAGAACTGAAGAGCCACCACAGCCTACCTGTCCACAGCAGGCAGGACAGGACTCAGATGGATGCCAGGATGAACCTACCTCTTTGGGTGTAGAGACCCCTGCAAATGGGGAGGATAGGCAAACCTCTCCTCTGGGAAGAGACCATCTTCATGATGGGAGGTTCTCTCTTTCTGAAATATTTCCCCCGTAAGTAACAGATGGAGATGCTACATGTGCAGATTTGAAAGAGTCATTACAGATTGTGGCACAGTTCAGTGGAAGAAGCATTATTCCTTTGTTAGGTTTGAAATAACAGCTAAGAGGGTGAGGTGCCAGGATTAAGACTATTTGCCTTTGTACTAGGGAAGCCACCTGGTGTCCTGTTTAGTTGCACAAGTGTGTGTGTGAAGGGTCGAGCTCAGATGTTCATGAGCAAGAAGTTGTAAGCTCTGTTTTGAAACAACCTACTAAAAGCATCTAAGTTCTCTAAATCAGCAGGGTAACTACGGTGAGGCCCACCTTGACTTTTCAGTAGCACCAGTCAGTGAAACTTCAGTGTGAGTACATTTTTCTGTCTCATGGTACCGCTCTTTCTGATGGGATTTTTGATCAGAGCACAAGACGCTTAAAAGAGAGCAGCAAATACCTTGCTTTTTCACTTACCTCGTTGCCTGACAGATGGTACATTCTTGCTTCCTGGAGCAAAGGAAAAACATCTGGACACTGTCTAATGAGTTGATCAGCTTCAACAGTCTCTACAAAGTACCAGGGGTCCAAGAGGGGCAGCCGGACATTCTCCAGCACGTAGGGCAGGAGAGGAAACCTCTCTGACTCCTTGTAACGAACCCAGCTCATGACAGTTTCGAACACCTGCGCCTCTTCTGTGACATAGAGGTCATCACTCTTCAGCGTGCTGCAGAGGATGTCAGCTGGCAGCTCCAGGAACTCCTCGTAGTTCAGGACCTGGGTGAAGTTCTGGATAATGTAGTTCTGCACTTGTTGTTTCAGGCTATGCAGAGAGTGGGCATCAGCCAGCCTCAGGATGCCCACACAGTTCTCTGGCTGGAGGGCTTCAGTGAGAAAACTGGCACAAGCATCTACCATGCGCAGGAACTGGGGAGAGAGAAAGCAGATATAAGCACATAACTTGTATGACTGTATCACAGGAGAGCTATGGAGCTTTGGGGCTGGGCCACAACCAGCTATGCACAGCACAACTCAGAGCTGGGGAGACAAGAAATCAGTCATACGAGGCCAGGTATCTCCCAGAATCCACAGTGTGAAATGAAAACGTCTTCTTTCCACTGTTTTTTCTCCCTCTGCATCCACATTGCTGCTTCTCCCTCGTGCAGGACACAGAAGACCTGTGATAGTCATGAATTTTATTTCACAGAAGTAAAGGGTTTTCTACCATTGCCTTTCCCACTATGATGTCTCAAAGCACTGGCAACCAGAGTTACAAAGCATAGATAAGGTCTCCAGGCTTCATATGTGGCTACCCTGCTTCATCTTGCCTGTTAGCTCAGATCAGCTAGAAGAGAGTCTGGTTTTGGAGTGCAGGTGGCTCCACTGTCTGCATTTATGTTCCCAACATCCAAACTCTGATCATGTCTGAGGCTTTGCAAGGGTGGTGAAAAGTGAGGGCTGAGGTCTTGGAAGGTTTGGGCCAAAGTGCAGCCCTCCCAGCAGGTATGGGCATGCTGTCCTGTACTGGGGTACGTGGCAGGAGGAGGTTGACCATCAGCATATTGCTGATGTTGCCTGACAGCCAGGGTTGTTTGAAGGAGGTCTTTGAAGACTTTAGTGACCACTGTTTTCCTTTGGTTCAAAGAAACATAGCTGTGCATTTTACACACAGAGTCTGCTTAATCAAAGAACTTCCCATATTTGCATTCAATAGGGCATCACAACTACTCTCCTGCACAGTAGCCTCCATCTGAGGGTCACAAATGTGCAGATCTTGAACCACAGATGTCTGTGGGACATTTGCTGTGGACTGCATTGTGAGCTGGGTCACTGGTGGGTACTCAGGAACTGGGAACCCGGAACCAGTTTTGGGCAGAACTGGTAAGTTGCAGGGCTTCATCCTGAGCTTTCCATCACCTCTGCAGTTTCAGCCACAGACAGGACATCACTATTACATTTGCTTTTGCCACTGAGTGGTGTGAATGGCAACACACACGAAGATGGGTCAGAACTGATGCTGTGCATTTCCATCTGTGCTTTTTGGGTCCTTTTTTCCATTCAGCGTCAGCAACCAAACCATTTTAACTCATTCTGTCCCACTGGGGAAAGTTGCACAACAGTAACTTAGGGGCAAAGAGGAAGTGAAAGTTTTTAAACATTTTAATGTAGATTTGTCTCAGTAATTAGGGTAGAACCTTCCAGACCTGTTGGTGTCTTGTTGACGCATTTAGACTGTTAGCTGATCAATCACAGACGCTGTGTACAGACTACCTGGTTCCTGTTTCACATTTAGATGTGGTCAAGAGTTTAGAGAAATGCAACTGTCTGGTGAACAAGAGTACCAGAGGTCTCAGAACGTGTTGCTGCCATTGTAATCTAACAGAGCTTGGTGGCCCCTTGGTGCCTGTCATGCTCGCTCTGCCTGTGCTCTGGGCTAGGACAAGGCTAACATTTTGAATTCACCAGTGCATTTCCCTGAGGATCTGAAAAGACTTTGCCAGCAATGGGTAGTCCACAGACCAGAGGCAGGTTAAGCATTAGCCCTTTAAATGCTGGCAGTAATTAGATTGGGGGAAAAAAGTAGTATCTGAGATTTGCCAAGGTCACCCACAAGTCTAGGAATAGATCCCCAAACCATGTTCTCACCAGCCTATGGCCCAACCACTGTAGTGTGGGTGGCAGAGGGCACTGGGTAGCCTCCAGGGTGGGCACCAGTCCTGTGAGCATGGTGGCTGGGCAGCTGCCAGCCCAGACAGAGGAGGTGGCTATTGAACTTGTGTTGCAACTGTGCTCTAGGTGGAAAAAAAGTTTGTCTAGGTCACTTCAGGGTGAGGCTTAGCTGTTCAGCAGCTCCTGCTTCAAACCCTTCACATGCTTCCCCTGGGAGGAAATCTGTGCACAAGGCACACTGCAGGCTTCTGTCTCTCTGAACAGCCTTCCATCTCATTCTGCAGCCAGTTTTGGCTGCATTTGGTCGACATTTACTGGAAAGAGCTAAGGGAAGGATAGTTGTGTAAAACCTTTTAAAAAGTAGTTTCTATAGAAAGGTGGAGTATTCAGCCTGGAGAAAAGAAGGCTCTGGGGAGAGCTTGTAGCAGCCTTCCAGTATCTGAAAGATACAACAAAGATGGAAAGGGACTTTTTACAAGAACTTGTAGTGATAGGATGAGAGGGAATTGCTTGAATCTTGAGGAGGGTAGATTTAGACTGCATATTAGAAATTCTTTACAGTCAGATAATGGAATGGGTTGCCCAGGGAGGTCATGGAGATGTTGGAGGCCAGGCTGGATAAGGCCTTGAGCAACCTGTTCTAGCGGAAGGTGTGCTTTCCCATGGTAGGGAGTTGGAACTAGATGGTCTTTAAGGTCCCTTCCAACCTAAACCATTCTGTGAATCTGATCTACACTGGAATATCTAGAACTGTGCAAGTCAGTACTTTTCTTTGTTCTTTGTCAAGTCTGAGATATTGAAGAGAGGCACTGCCAGAAATTGTGCTAGCCAGGTAAAAAAGTTCTATTTGGAATTTGGTTTTCTCACGTCATTAATTGGAAAGGAAAGAGTTTCCTAAACAAAAACGTTACAATAAATTGCAGAATTTATCTTTTACTTGTTGATATATTTAAATGAAGCATTTGACTCTTTCAGCTGTCTCTATTGGTTCTTTTGCATAAATAACAGAGACAAGCTGGCAGAAGACTGGTAGTTGGGGTCAATGTTTTTTACAGACAACACATTTTCAGCCAGAAACCTCACCTGTGAGGCTTTGAGACCTTATAAATTTTGGTAGTACCTAAAGCTGCTGCATTAAGACTTGGGATTGCTGCTTTTAGTCAAACATTCCTGGTTTTGTAGGGATTTGTAATTTGCTTTTCTTGATTAGGGCATTCTCACAATTTTACCATTACTCTGACAGGGTTTGTAATGAAAAATAGGGAAGAGAAAAATGTAAATTCATACTTTTGATAGTTTCACAAAGAAGTGCTTGAGGGAGGATCCTAAGGAAAAAAGAAGAAAACAAGAAGGGTGCAGAATATTGTCCTGAAAATGAACCAGAGTGCTTTGAGTGCTACCTGTTTGCAGTGTTGGTCTGCAGGTGCCCCAGGTGCCATTAAAGCTACAGAACCTTTTCTACCTTACCTTGGGAAGCACTCTGTGATAACTTTCCCTTCTTTCCCCACAGCAAGCACCAGCTCCCATTACCCCAAAGGCCACAGGTTCATTGCAGAGTAAAACCTCCTGTGTAAGATTTAAGAATCTGAAGTTCATGATTAACCACAATGATTTTGGAGTCAGGTGCTGCTTCTTTCCTTCCTTAATGAAAAGCCTGGGCACACATACACACCTGGGCCTGGGCACACATACACACCTTGGCACTTGGCAGGTTATGCTGGTTGCAATTTGTTGGCAATTTGCAGCTTGGTTCCAGGCACCACAATTTGGTAGACCTCACAGGTGATTTATAGAACACGTGAATATCCCATGAAACAAAGGCTGAGTAACACTGCTTGAGTCTGACTTCCCCACAAATCATAGGTCATGACTAAAACCCTTTCCATCAAGAGTCCTACAAAGGAGGATGGTAACTTTGGCTGGTGACCTTCTATCTCAAGGCAATAGAGCGGAAGAGACGAGGTTAGTTTTCTGCTTTGGCCAGCCATGCCAGCCACTGCCCACTAACTCTTTTGGGCTGGAGGATGACTGGCTTTCACAGACTGACCTGAATCTTGTGGAGCACTGTCCCAGCAACACAAGCCTGCCTCCTGGCAGGTGGCACATGGGAGCAGCTTTTGGAGGCAATGCCCAGCTGTTTGCTGTGGCCAGCACAACAGCATTCCAATAGATGGCTGTGACTGACATTTTTTAACACAATGTAAGTAAATATGAAGCAAAAAGCTCCCATAACCCATGAAATCAGAGAATTTTGCAGTGTGTCAACCAGGGTAAGGCTTAGTGTTGCCCGAGCAACGAGACGGGTTCAGTGTGTTTGAGTTATCTGTACCTGGAAGAGACTGGCAGCTTCCAAGACTTTCTGTACATTTTGCTTTGTGATGAGCATCTTGCTGGTGTAGGTGTAGTCCAAGAGTATATTCATGGTTTCGGCATCAACTCCTTTAAGTATGATCTTCTCTTCATATTTCTCTCTTAAATCATTGCAGAACATGGCCCTGGAAAAAAAAAAAGGCATCAATCTCTTTCTGCATCCCATCCAGGATGAGGCATTCTGAAAGCATTTGGTTATATAGATTTCAACAGTTGGTCCTGTAGCAAAGTAACAAGAAAAATCACTGTGTTGCTTTCACACCTTACACTCATGAGTTTGATAAGGCGTACACACATGATAGATACCCCAGAGATGGATTCTGCAGTAGACCTGAAGCTGCATGGCAGCAGGACCTTCCCTGAGTAGTGCTCTTGTGTCCGGACTGATGCTGCAAGAGCAGTTGTGATGCCTCACTTGCTGGCCTCCTATAGACTCCCAGTCTTTCTGTTTCCAGTACGGGCCCAGCTCATTCAGCCCAAACCTCCAAGATGCTGTCAATCTCCACACTTCATTAACACTTAGATATGTACTTTATAAGCCCTGGCAAGGTCAATACCCTTGTGCTGCAGAACACTGCTTCCACTGAACCCTGAAGGCCCGGCCAGATCCACATGTCTGATAGTCTCACCTCTAAGCTTCCCAACATGTCTTTGACCATTTATTCTAGGGATAGGCCAGGGGAGAATCGCTTACGGATTTTCTTCTAAGAGGGTGACTTTTCCTCTAAATTTTGGGAACTCCTGGTAGGACTGTAGACCTGGTGCCTCTTGGCTAGAGAAGTGATTGAACAATAATGAATTAGAATTACTGTTAGCCAGAAAACACAGTCATTTCATGCATGTTGATACCACCTCTTCTTTGGTGGACAATACTGCATTTGAAAGGCAACCACCACACACACATTTGGCACTAATCAGATATTTTGTGGGGGATATAGATTAGAAATTTCTCCAAGAGCCATTTAAATCCACGTTGTGTTGTGATCTGCATTTTCCACCAGTGGTTGTATTTCTTCTGATGCTTGTCCTACTTTTTCAGAAGTTTGATCAGTTCACAGTATCACAGTAACTAAGGTTGGAAGAGACCCCAAGGATCATCAAGTCCAACCTGTTCCAACAGACCTCACAACTAGACCATGGCACCAAGTGCCACGTCCAATCTCCTCTTGAACACCTCCAGGGACGGTGACTCCACCACCTCCCTGGGCAGCACATTCCAATGACGAACGACTCGCTCAGTGAAGAACTTTTTCCTCACCTCGAGTCTAAACCTCCCCTGGCACAGCTTGAGACTGTGTCCCCTTGTTCTGGTGCTGGTTGCCTGGGAGAAGAGACCAACCCCCTCCTGTCTACAACCACCTTTCAGGTAGTTGTAGAGGGCAATGAGGTCACCTCTGATCCTTCTCTTCTCCAGGCTAAACAATCCCAGCTCCCTCAGCCTCTCCTCACAGGGCTTGTGCTCAAGGCCTCTCCCCAGCCTTGTTGCCCTTCTCTGGACACGTTCAAGTGTCTCGATGTCCTTCCTAAACTGAGGGGCCCAGAACTGGACACAGTAATCAGTCTCCTTCCATGCAATCAGAGAGCCAGATTTCACATCACTTGGAATCTGGCTCAACAGATTAGAGATACATGAGTGCACTTGTAACTGTGTTGGTGCAAAACATGTGCAGATGTACAGTGTAATTAGAAGTGCTCTTTACCCTGCATACCAAGCCCTTCTTTATTAGTCATGTATGATGTTGCCAGGACAGTGCAACCTGGGAAGTGGTTAGAGGTCCAAAGTTTTAGGCCACGCTTTTCTTGTAAAAGTAGTGGCAGAATAAAGCTGTCTGATTGACGCATGATACTGGAAGCAAGGTGTAAACAGATTTTATTGCAAAGCAGTTAGGCATGGTGAATGGCAAATGGGTGGAAGATACCAGCTGCTTGTTGTGCTAAGAGCGACCTGTTCCTTGCCTCAGCAGAGATTTTATTGCAAAAGAAAATTGGTATTAGTCATCTCAGTTATCCACTTTTGGATTAAAAGGCCTAACTTTTCATCAGGAAACTTGGCCAGAGAAGTTACTTGTCAGAAAAGATGATCAGCCAAAATTCTCATTTTCCGTTCACTTGTCTCAGCCTGTCAGAGGTTTTTGATTCACTGCTCTGCCCTGTGGTCCAGTCTCTGCTGCCAGTGAGATCAGAGTATTTGAAAGGCATTAGGACAAAATGCTTCCTGACTTTAGAGAGCACAAGACTGAGATTCTCCTTTACTTCTCTCCCTTTTGGCAGTGTCAGATGTTGTACATCTGGGGCATGCAGGCAGGTGGCCATCTGAAAACAACAGTCCTCAGTACCCACTTGTCCCTGGGATTGATAGGTGCCACATGCTTCATCTGAATGAGAAATAGGCCATTGTAGGATGCAGGTGTTGCCTGCTCTTGTTCCTTTTATCTCTTAAACTTGTGTCTCCAGTTTTGTATTTAGCCATCCTTGTTGGGGAGGTGAGAGCTTATGACAAGTCCCTCTCCAGCCTTCCTGTAGGATTCCTTCAGGTATTGGAAGGCAGCTATAAGGTCCATTCAGAGTCTTCTCTAGGCTGAACAGCCCTAGCTCCCTCAGCCTGTCCTGATAGCAGAGGTGTTCCAGCCCTTGGATCATTTTTGTGGCACTCCTCTGGACTTGCTCCAACAGCTCTGTGTCCTCTTTATGATAGGGACACAAGAACTGGATGCAGTATTTGAGGTGGGGTCTCACAAGAGCAGAGTAAAGTGGAAGAATCACATCTCTGCTAGCCACACTCCTCTTGATGGAGGCCAGGATACAGTTTGCCTTCCAGGCTGTGTGGATTCATCTAATATAACTGCAGCCTGCAGAAAACACACATCTAAAGCACCGTGCTCTCCCACCAGTACTTGTCTCTAGAAGGTGGCAGGGCTGAATAGCGCAGTACTATCCAGCAGAGCTGGCTTCTGTAGTGGTTTTCCTTCTGCTCAGATGGAGTAGACCTCATTCACACCCTCATACCACCACACAGAACTTACTAGTTCTCCTGGGGATTAACGTGCTCCTTCTGAACCTTTCTGTATTTACCCAGAGAGGTGTGTGATTATTTTCTCTCGGGCTCTAAATACGTCAGTTGTGTCTACCAATTTTGTTGTCTCTTTCCCTCATTCTTGTCCCTGTGCAATTCTAAACTAAGCCTTTGAACAAACATTTACTCTAAAAATACACATCTGAAGGGTATGCACACCTGAGCACCCAGGGCCAAATTTAAATACTTTAAAATGGGTAAATTTAGAAGGAGGAGGAAAGGAAAAAAAAAAGAGTCCTTGTACATGGCATTATGAACCTGAGTTCAAATAAACATGCTGGAGTTTGAGGATGCTCTGGAAAATATTGCTTCAGCCACTCCCAGACCCATTCTTCCACTACCTTTGGCAGCACAGGAGAAAGGAACTACTGCTCCGCCTTGGTCAATTCGTGTTTTTCTTCTATGCTTTGTTACCTTCATCTAGGTAAATGGAGAGTTGATGTTTTTACATCTGTAGATGCAGAACATGTCAGAAGTACTGTCTGTCTATTCTCAAGCAATGCTGAAGGAAAGACAGAAGTTGTTAACTTTTTTGGGCTGTGTTTAAGTCAGTTGCTGTGGGTAGCTTGCAGTAGAGCACCCAATGTTCAGGAAGGGGGTTGTGCAACATGCTCTTGCAGGGGAATGAAGCCCATGACTCACAGGGTCTCTCTGCTTTGCTCCTGTGCACAGGTGTCAGAGGCCTTGCAATGGCATTCAAAGCACAGGAATAGTATTATTTAAGAATTTCTTCTTTCTTGGAGCTCTTGCAGCTTCTAGTCAATTTTGGCAATATGAAACAAGCCACCTTTGAGCAGCAGAACTAAGGAAGCTCAGTTCCCAGCAGACTTGTGTCCTCCTTTCCCTCTTCACAGTAACCTCAGCTTCCTCTTCCTGAGTCCTCCATTCTCTCTAATTATTCTTCTCAAACATATTTTGCTTTCCTTGTCAGGACACTCAGCTCTGTGCCGCCTGCCTGTGCCCAACCAAGCAAGAGCATTGTGTGCTTTGGTTGGACACAGCATGTGTTGGCCGGCCCGGGCACGGTGCTGAGCACCATAGGGTCCCAGTCCCATCATCTCTCCTCTGCCTAGCTGCAGATTTTCATCAAACACACAGGAATTTCAGTTCTAAGATCTCCACCCTCTGCCAAATGTGACTGGAGGTAACCCAGAGTCATGACAAGAGGCACTGACAGACAGGCGGTGTGAAAGAACACAAACAAAGAATTGTTTTGGTTGGAAAAGACCTTTAAGTTCATGAAGTCCAAACGTTAAGCCAGAACTGCCATCTCTAAACTATGTCCCTCAACACCACATCTACACATAAATAACTCTCAACATCTACACAACTGTGGGAAGACAGGCCAAACACAAGCGTGCAGTGGGGAAGACTCTGCCAATGTGCAGTTGCCTTGGGATGAAATGACTTCCACTAGGTATCCCCCTTCCTTCAAAGGGACAGGGTTGGTGGAAAACTGACCAACAGTAGTTAGTAGCAAACTGTGTTGCCTGGTTTAAACTGTGGAAGAAGTCCCTTCTGATTGCAGCATCTTTCCTCACAGTTGGAGTGGAATCCTTTTCTTGTCAAAAGGTCATTATGGTAATTCTGATTTTATTTATGCATCTGCCCTCCTTTCTGGACACAGTGCTGTCCAGAATATTTAGGCATCTCTGCTTTCAGTTGCAGATATTTACATATGTGGTGTGTATATCATTTGTCTGTAGAAATAATACTTATCTCCATATTCACAGCCACAATCTGTATTAGAAGCAGATAGAAGCAGAACTGCTCTTCTAGACGCTACTGGCAAAGCTTACCAGACTCCATTAAAATTAGCTTTCTGCTCGTGTCACAAGTGGTCACAGGTTCTTTTTTCTCATGTTTCCTCTGTAGCTATTCAGTCATCTGACCACTTTAGCAGTAAAAAAAAAAAAAAAAAAAGTAAAGAAAGAAAGAAAAAAATCCCAGCCATGCAAATGTGATTGTCTGAATGACAATGGAAAATCTGTGTTAGAACTGATACTGAGTTCCTCTGTGCATGTAAATTTTGTTCTTGCCGGTCAGTAGTCTCAGATAGGTTATTTTAGTACTGAAAGAATTAAAAATTCAAGAGGGTGAAATGGTAGAACTGTTTTCAAGGAGAGATTTCCTTTTGCAATTGATTTGAGGTCACACTAAGGCAGATGGAGAATGCCCTCTCTTTCCTCCTCAGCAACTTCATGCAATATGTATCTTTACCACAGAAAAATTATCAGAAAAATGATCAATTTTGACAGACCCACTCCTCCCTTAACACAAATACCAGATGATCAGAATGAATATTCCTCTTTGCCTGAGTCGCAAAGGGACAACACAAGGGGCTACAGATACTTGGTTTAAAACATCCCTTTCTTATCCACTTGCCTGCCAACCACTCTGCATTTCTTTACACGCCTCCAGCAGCCTTGCTGAGTGCTCATATCAGAACTCCAGCAAATCCACAGCTTGGCACCTGCCTTATTTGAACCTCCAACTTAAAAAAAACCAAAAGAGCTGAAAAGCATCAGGAATTACAGACTCACTGCAAATGTGCAGAGATTAGCACCCCGTTTACACTCCTTGGAGAGCTACCATTCCAGCCTAAGAGGCAAAGAGAGTTTATTTGGTTTGTTTCTTACATGTCTTACCTGAAATAATTGCTTGCTGCAGCAAGGACCACTCGGTGACAGGAGAATTCCCTGCTGTCCACACATAGGATGACATCTGTAAGGGAATTTTCAAGCCGAAGGTTCTCCAGGCCATTCTGAAGCACCAGAGAGAGACCTGTGTCATCAAACTTGACCTTTTCGCCACTTGAGACTTCCACCAAGTCCTCCATTTTCTTTGAACACTCATTGTCCAAAGAGATCTCAGGCTCCTCAGAGCTCTTCTCCAGTGTGTCCCCCATTTTCTGGCCAGCACCGTCTCATTCTGTTGGTGCTTCAATCTAAAAAGAGCTCCTAAGCTTCAGGCAAGTCACACTGCAGAAGTTGGGCGGATTTCCTGTCCAGAGGTCTCTGCTTATCTATAGCTGTCACACACACATAACAGGAAGCCTTGCACTTTCTCATCCTGTTAACACAAACAAAGGCTGGGGTGGTTTTTTTTGGTGAATTTCAGGCAGTATCAACGTGTTTAGAAAGGACTTAAGATGCCTCTGGATGTGAGATTACAAGTGACAGGAAAGGCCTGCTTCCCACCCTCCAGCCAGTCCCTGGCTGTTATCTGGATCTGCTGGTTGTAGTGATAGGTGCACCATATGGCTATCAAGTGACTCCTGGCAGACTGGGCTGCTAAGGAGAAGAGGGTAGTATGTTAAATTTCTTTTTCCAGGTATGTCATTACTAATCACAGGTTTGGTTTGGGGGTCTGATAGTATCATAGGCTCACGTACTCAAAAAAATCCTCCAAGTGGCTGTTTCTTCCCCTCACAACATGTCAGCTGGATGTTTTTTCTTTCAGACTAAGCCACAGAATCGTAGAATCACAGAATGGTTTGGGTTGCTAGAGACCTTAAAGATCAGTTCCAAATGCCCTGTCATGGGCAGGGACACCTTCCACTAGACCAGGTTACTCAAAGCCAATTACTTACAATTTCTGATTGATTCAGAAGCATTAAAATAATAATGCGTAGGTTGTATGCTATGAATTTCACTTAGTCTACAGATTTCTATACATCTTATAAAATACAGTGTTTTTATTAAAACTAAAGATGTGGCCAAACCACTCATGTAGCTTTCATATCCATCTTTTACTTTGTCCTGTAAAACCGGTTGTCTAGCTTCACAGGGAAAAATGGAAGCTCAAAGAAAAGGCAAACCAATTATTTTTCAATCTTCATAGTACAAGTGACAGAATAATAGGCTTAGGTTGGAAGGGATCGTTTATTCCAACCTCCTCGCCATGAGCAGGGATGCCTCTCAACCAGACTTGGCTGCTCAAGGCCTCATCCAACCCAGCCTTGAACACACCCAGGGAGGAAGCATCTATAACCTTTCTGAGCAGCCCATTCCAGAGTCTCACCCTACTCATAGTGAAGCACTTCTCCCTAAGATCCAGTCTAAACCTAATCTCACTCAGTTCAAAACCATTCCCTCTTGTCTTGTTGCTAGACATGCTTATAAAAAGTCCCTCTCCAGCCTTTGGGCAGGGTACCTTCAGGTATTGGATAGGCAGCCATAAGGTCCTCCCAGAGTCTTCTCTTGTCCAGGCTGCCTCGGCCTATCCTTATAGCAGAGGTGTTCCAGCCCTTGGATCATCTTTGTGGCCCTCCTCTGGACTTGCTCCAACAGTTCTGTGTCCTTCTTATGATGGGGACATCAGAACTGTATGCAGTAGACAAGGTAGGGTCTCACTAGAACAGATTAAAGGGGAACAATCACATCTCTGCTGGCCACACTCCTCTTGATGCAGCTTAGGGTACAATTTGCCTTCTGGGCTGCATGAGTGCACTGCCGACTCATAGGAAGCTTCTCATCGATCTCTACACCAGTCTCTCCTTCTTTGGACTAGCAAATGTTGCCAGAACTATTTCACAGTCACAGCTTTACATGAAAGTGCTTGTAGATTTTCTGTAGATTGGGCTTCAAAAAGCAACATTGTTTCTGTGCATGGGAGCCACAATGATTAATATATTTATTGCAAATCAAGAGCTGTTTTTCATGGAAAAGATGTGGATACTGGAAGTCTTCCTCTGTGTATTCAGTGCTGGCAGTATTTGTGTCTCACTATAATTCTAGAATCACAGAATCACAGAATACATTTGGTTGGAAAAGACCTCCAGGATCATCTAGTTGAGCCTTTGGCCCAGCACTGAAGGGTCAACACTAAACAATGCCCCTAAGCACCAGGTTCACACACAGCTTAAACAGCTCTAGGGACAGTGACTCCACCACTGCCCTAGGCAGACCATTCCAGTATTTGAGAACCCTTTCAGTGACATAATATTTCCTAATATCCAGCCTAAACCTCCCCTGGCACAGCCTGAAACCATTTCCTCTGGTCCTGTCACTTGCTATCAAGCAGAAGAGACCACTGAAAATGCCATAGATTGCTTCATCAGGTTTGAATAAACAATTTTGCTTCTAATATGAAGTTTGGTGTAACCTTCTCCAGGACATAGAGCAGCAGATCTCACAGCTGATGGTCTTCTGGCCACACTGCCAGGCACAGTGATGTCCCATATGGGTCCACACAGCCAGTTCCTTGCCACCAACTCTGGTTAACAGTGGAAGCTAAAGTAGAGAGAGCTTAGGGAGCACTGTATGCATGCTGATCCCCACCATCTTCACTGCTGGAGGTAGTTTGTGTCACATTTACATCTAACATGCAAGCCTCAAGATAAACACAGATGATGGTGGGACTGTGGTCTGAGCACCTGGCAGTGAGGATGCTGCAGGCAACTGTGGGGGCTGACCCTCCAGCATGACAAGAGCAGGCAGAGCACAGGGTTCAAGGTTTCATTTCTGCCCAAGACTATATTTGAGCTACTTCGACTTTGCCAAGGTGAGAAGCTGACATAATAAGCTACACAATCTATTGAAAGTAACAGGGTAAATCTCCTGGCTTGCTTAGGAAACTCATGCTATGGAGTTAGAAAACCATACCCTCTCTCTCCCTGAGAGGAATGCAGGGCTAACCTCTAACCTTGGTAGTCTGAGTACTAAACAACCTTGCCTTTGTGATACTTCTAGGAATCCTCATGTAGCCAATCCTCATGTTTTTATTCTCTGTTTGGTTTCATCTTTTGTCTCTAGCTCATATATCTGAGCTCACAGTCTTAAGGGAAGCTTGACTTAGAAGAGGGAGGTGAAAACAGCATTGAGACACAGCCATATGTGGAGGCTTCTTGTATAGGATAATCAAGAGGAAGGAAAGCTAGAGGAGGGTAGATTTAGATTAGAAGTCAGGAAGAAGTTCTTCACCATAAGAGTGGTGAGACACTGGAACAGGTTGCCCAGGGAGGTGGAGTAAGCCCCATCCCTGGCTGCTTTTAAGGCCAGGCTAGATGTGGCTCTGGGCAGCCTGATCTACTGGAGGGTTTCCCTGCCCATGGCAAGGGGGTTGGAACTAGATGATCCTTGGGATCCCATCCAACCCTGACAATTCTGTGATTCGGTGAAAGCAAGAAGTCTCTCTCTTGCTTTTCCCTACCCCCTTATAATAGGATTTTCTTCATTTTGTGTAGACTGTGCAGTGCTTTGGCTTTTTCCTTTACCAGTGGATGTAAATATGTTCCTGCTGCCTTTTATGCTAACTTTTGGTAATTAATGCTTCCATTTTGAAAGCCAGTCCCATCTTTCCACCAAGTACTCCTCTAGGAACATAATCAGAAAATGAAGGAGACCCTTCAAAAATATCAGGTGTGCTTTTAAAATTGCAGTGTTTAAACCCTGTCTCAGGTTAGGATCTCTTTGTTTATCACAAGGACTTTTGACCTTAGTGAATTCATCTTATCAAGACTTTTCTCTGATGGTGAGAAGCTTCACATTTTCTTTATCTATTTAAGTGAAAGCTGAGATTCAGCAGCGATCACTTGATTCCAGCTGCTGAAGCTTTAAACAAAGCATTAATAGCTGCAAAGGCTGAAGGAAGAGTGTATGGGCTGTGAGTGCTGGGAACGGAAACCCTGCAGTAACTAGGTCGGCTGATAGCTGTGGTGTTGTCAGCCAGCTACCCATTAACTGCACTCTAGAAAGGATCTTAGTAGCTCAAGCAAGTGTTGACTGCTAGTAGCAGTGATCACTATCTGCAGTTTGTCTCCTTCACTGCCATTGTCAGCCCAGATGATGCATTTTTAACCCTTTTTTGACCCATTTTAAACAATTTTTCTTTTTTTCTGCTAAGTACTTTCCCTCCTTTCTTCTTCTATGCTGTTTTGTTTTTGTAAGGCTGCTTAATATTTACAGAATCCCCTGCTCAGGGATTAAGCCAGTAGCTAGTTTCATTATTTGGACAAGCACCAGGGCAGGGCTGTGGTGAATGTTGTGTCTTTGCAAGTGTAAGGGAACAAACCCAACCTCAGGGAGCTGCTTGCCTGAGCTGCTCCTTTGCCCAAGACTGCAGCAGCCACATGCTATTTAATTCTGGGGCAAATCCAGCTTGTTACTTTATGGTAACATCTTCCAAATGCATTCTCCTTTTTGGCCTTTAGAAACTTGTTCTGGCTGCACTCCTACTGTTCATTAAAGAATTACCTGCTGGCTAAATGAACCACTTAATCTGGTAAGAGCTGAAGGCTTGTCTGTTCATGACGTTTTTCTGTGTTGTCTTCAGCTTACACATATGAATTGAGCCAGCTGTGTACCAGCTTGAGAGAGCTGGCTAGAACTACTGGCTAAATAATGTATGTCATAGGATCATAGGATGTTAGGGCTTGGAAGGGACCTCCAGAGATCATGTAGTCCAACCCCCCTCCCAGAGCAGGACCATAGAATCTAGCACAGGTCACACAGGAAGACATCCAGATGAGTCTTGAAAGTCTCCAAAGAAGGAGACTCCACAACCACTCTGGGCAGCCGGTTCCAGTGCTCTGTGACCCCTCACAGTGAAGAAGTTCCTCTTCATGTTGAGGTGGAACCTCCTGTGCTGTAGTTTATATCCGTTGTCCCTTGTCCTGTCGCAGGGTGCAATGGAGAAGTGCCTGTCCCCTCCCTCTTGACACCCAGCCCTCAGATATTTATAAACATTTATTAAGTCCCCACTTAGTCTTCTCATCTCCAGACTGAACAGCCCCAGGTCTCTCAGCCTCTCCTCATAGGGCAGTGCTCCAGTCTCTTAATCATCCTGGTAGCTCTCCATTGGACTCTTTCCAGCAGATCCCTGTCCCTCTTGAACTGGGGAGGCCAAAACTGGACACAATATTCCAGGTGAGGTTTCACCAGGGCAGAGGAGGAGGAGAACTTCCCTTGATCTGCTGGACACACTGCTCATAATGCACCTCAGGATACCATTGGCCTTCTTGGCCACAGGGGCATATTGCTGTCCCACAGATAACTTATCCACCAGGACTCCCAGGTCCTTCTCCATAGGACTGCTCTCTAGCAGATCACCTCCTAATCTGTACTGGTGCAGTTTATTATTCCTTCCCAGGTGCAGGACTCAGCACTTATCCTTGTTGAACCTCATTAGGTTCTTCTCTGTCCAGCTCTCCAGTCTGTCCAGGTCTCGCTGAATGGCTGCACAGCCTTCAGGTGTATCAGCCAAGCCTCCCAGTTTGGTCTTGTCAGCAAACTTGTTGAGCAGCCACTGTCTGTTTGTCTGTCTGTCCCCTCATCAGTGTCATTGATGAAGATGCTGAACAGAACTGGACCCAGCACTGATCCCTGGGGGACTCCAGTAGTTACAGCTCTCTAGCTGGACTTGGTACCATTGACCACCACTCTTTGGACTCTATTGTGTAAACAGTTCCTAATCCATCTCACTGTCTGTTCTTCTATCCCACACTTCCTGAGCTTGCTCACAAGGATGTTATGGGAGACAGTGTCAAAAGCCTTAGTAAGTTCAAGGTAGACTACATCCACTGGTCTCCCTGCATCTACCCATTCAGTTATGACAGCATAGAAGGCTATCAGATTAGTCAAGCATGATTTCCCCATGGTAAATCCATGCTGACTGCTCCTGATCATCATCTTCTCTTTCAAGTGCCTAGAGATGACCTCCAGAATGAGTTGCTCCATCATTTTTCCAGGGATGGAGGTGAGGCTCACTGGTCTGTAGTTTCCTGTCCACCACTTCAACCACACAGTAAGTTCACAGAGCTGTGTAGCATCACAGGCTGCTGCTGGTACCTGTGTATCTCAGTTCTGTACATGTTTGGTGAGCTGAGTTCAGAGACTGCTTTGCATCCTTCCCTGTCTTCCTTACCTTTGCCCTCCTCTGTTACTCATTTATCACATTCCCTGCTTAAATGTTCATCAGTAGCCAACACCAAACCATTTTCAATTGTCTGTTCCTAAACCCAGAATTTTCATTGCTGTGGCATCTCAGTACTGTCTACCTTGACTATGTCAGGTGAATCTGTCCAGACTGGCCATGGATACTGGCCCATCCTAAAGAGTGAAAGACTCAGGCAGTCCCTGGGAAAGTCATGGACATGGAGCTGTGATTAACAGGAGGGCCAGAAGAAATCATACTTGGGACACCCACCAGCAATGGATTGAGAGCAACGATCTGAGGCATTCTTAAATAAAAGGCAGTAACAGAGAAACCCTTTCCTGACAGTTGTTGTTACTTGATTTGTTTCCCACACAGTCCTTGTGCTTCAGCTAACAGAGCCCTTATGAACCTAGTGAGTCTGAGGGGGACCAGCAAAGAAACATGGGACCATATGACAGTTGTACTCCCTCTTCTGAACCAGCACCACCTTCCATTTCAAAGCCTACTCCTTGAGCCTTCTCATACCCCTCCCTGTGGGCAGCTACAATTGTTCAAAGTCAGCAACCAGCCATGATTTTGTGAGGTTGGCCTGTCTTATCCTGTCACTCTTGAAAACCACCTTCTGTTTTGAGAGGCTCACAGGGTTTCTCAGCTAGTGCTGTATCTATGATCTTCCCAACTTTTGCTCTCAGCCTGGTTTTGTTTGTATTTTAGGTCACTGGCCTGTTTCTAGAATAACTGCTTCTTTCATGTATTGTTTTTTTAGAGGCAGTGGGATAGTCAGGCATTTCGCTAACATACACACACGCTCCAAATGGTGCTTTCTCCTTGTACGAAAGAGAGGTCCTTGCTGACCAAACTGCATGCCAGATTATTTGGTTTTGGTATTCGAAGACGGTTGTTATCCTAATCATATTAATCCATGTGTGTTATTTGCTATAGAGGTCAGTAAGCCTTAACACTGACATGTGGATGGGACAGCTGAGCTTCAGTAAACTTTGATCTCCTGCTCATAGGCTTTTGAGGGAGTGGTGGAGGAAGACTACTATTTAAGTAAGTGTTCATTGTGTTTGAAGAACATTCTGGAGGTGCAGTATGGTCACTCCCAAAGCTGCAGGCAGAACAAGCTGAGACATCACTTAGCTCTTTATTTTAAGACTTTATAGCCCAAGATGAGATGCATTCAAATGAAACTGGAAGGACTGTAACCTAGGGATGGGGCTGAAGATAAAACTCCTAAGAAATGCAGTAAGTGCAGGCTATAGTAGTTGATGAGTGATGTAACCCAGCTTCCCCATTCAGAATAATATTTTCCATCTCCTGGGAAGAAAGATGTTCTTTCCTCAGCACCTCCCATTACCACAGGTTTTTCATGAGAGCACTCAAGTGCTTCCCCTTTTCTTCCCTCAAGATAATCTGGTTTTGATACAAAATAGCAGCAGTTATTTCCATTCCCAGTTGTATGCAAATAAAGAAATGAGATTCTTAGCTTCTACTAGAAGTGGCTCATTTTCTTTTAACCTAGCCCTGAATTGCTCTCGAAAAGATTTTAACAGTGTTACTTACAAAGAGATTTTGTCATCAACATTCAGACATCAGACTCCCTCCTGTTTCAGTTTATGTAAGTAAGTATGGTTAGGTCACTTGTCTAGTGCTGGCTGCTGTGCCACCCACTTGAATTTTTAAAAGCATCTTCTTTGTATTATTAGTTCATGGCTGGTTATGCACAAATAATTATTCCTCTAAGTAAATTATACTTTTGATTTCTGTAAGTGGCCACAAGGAACTAGGCCTATGCTAGAAGAAGTAGAGGTGTGTTGTCCTCAGTGGTATTTTTTGTCTTGTGTTCTTCGTGCAGCTCCATCTTCTGCTGCAGACAAACTCTGGTATCCAGCAGGTCAAGATATGAAGCATAGCCTCAGTAAGAAGCAACAGCACTACAGTTCAAGCACTTGTTCCGTGGCTTGATAAAACATGACTACCAAAGTAGCTCTTGAGATGAAGGATAGCTGTGCTGCTTGGCTAGGGCTGGGTAATGGAGGGAGCTGCCATTTATAGTGAATTATGTGTAGGTCTGTGATTTAGTGCATGCTTGATGGTAATGAATGGTAGGGACACTGGCTGGAGTGAAACTTCAGTTCCTGAGTCTATTCATAGCATGTGCTAAGTGGCCCTGTGAAATACAGACAGTGTGATCCCCAAACCATGGGAAATAAACCTAGTCTCCCATCTTACTGAAGTCCAAAGCAATGCTGACTTCTATTTTTCATTAAGGCTTGTTGGTCTCAGCCAGTTCTGTGCACACATACCTAACTGATGAGTTCACATTCCCAGTGACGCTCCAGAGCTGTGACCGAATTTTGCTTTGGTTTTTGGACTGCCTGCAACTTAGAAATGCTGGCCCCAGAACACTGTGGTCCTTACATTCCTTGTGATGAGTTTTTGCTGGTCTGCAACACAGGTTTCCTTCTCCAGTTGTAAAGACTCTCAACCTGTTGCTTGGGAAGACCATTAAGAGGAGAAGCCAATGTGTGCTCCGTATCCACACACTTGCTGACTAGCCTCAGGCTCCTTTGTTCCCTTCTCTGCAGGACTGTCTATAAAACCCAGATGGATCCAGAGTAAAAGAAAATGTTCAAGTGAAGTCCAATCTAAACAGGCTGAAGCCAAACAAGAGTTGGTTTTTGGTTGGGTTTTTTTTGCCACAGATGGTAACAAGGGAAGGGAGCATGACACTTTGCAAGAGAGAGTTGACATTTTGCAGCAACTCACAGAACCACTCTTTTCTTTTGACTGCTGTATGGCTGTTCCTGCTGCTGGCTGATGTGAAGTCAGTTAGTAGCTTGCCTAATTACCTGAAAAATACAGTCTCAGGCTGCGTCAGAGGAGGTTTAGGCTGGAGGTTAGGAGGAAGTTTTACACAGAGAGAGTGATTGCCCACTGGAATGGGCTGCCTGAGGAGGTGGTGGGGTCGCCGTCGCTGGGGGTGTTCAGGGCGAGGCTTGACAGGATGCTTGGTTGCATGGTTTAGTTGATTGGGTGGTGTTGGATGATAGGTTGGACATGATGATCTCGAAGGTCTCTTCCAACCTGGTTTATTCTATTCTATTCTAAGTAAAATAAAGCAGCAAAATGTTGCTGTGCTTCAACATGAGTTTTTCAGTGGAAACTCAATTTTTATGTAATTCCTGTGTCTCCTTTTCTGACATGAAGAAGGGCAGAATCAGTCAGCTCCCTGGAAGCCACCTGCTGAAAGCTCAACCTTGCTCAGTCTAGGGGAAAGAAGCAAACCTGAAAGAAGAAAAAAAATAATATTTATAAATAAACAAACAAGCAAACACGTAACTTCTGGTCAAAGCACAGTCTGTCCATGCACACGCTCTCTTTACAAAGCCAGTACACACTTCTGTCTGATATCCAGTTTAATTTTTCCTTCCACAGCTATTTTGTTTAGCTCACAGCTACCCTTTACACTTTCGGTTTGATGGTGAGAAGAATGGCCAACATCTGATGAACCTGAATGCTAGTTTAAATAAATAAATAAATTACAGCACTCAGCTAGTTCCACCTCATTGCCACAGCAGCTGAAGCTTCAGCAAGGTTTATAATACTGCTAAAAATTGAGCAAGGTGTCTTAATTGTCTATTCTGCAAGAAACCCAGGCTTGTGAGAACCTGGTCTTTAGGCAGCATCGTCAGACAACTTTCAAGACAACTCAACATTAGTTACATAGGAAGAATCTTTAGTCTTAACTCTGTATGGTGTAAGCTGAGGAGCTCAGGAAGGTGCATAAATCCTACTTCACAACTTCCAGCTACCTGCAGTCTGTGAAGGAATTAAGCTGATAGATTGTTAGCTAAACAGCTGAGCAGGTGGAAAAACATTAATGTGAGCAGAGATGATGCTGTAGAAATGAAAGTTTTGCTATTGATTCCCTGAAGTAAAAATGGTTACTGCATTTTACGTAACTGAATTACGAATGACCTAAAGTTAGAAGCAGTGTAGGTGAGTTGTTCATGTCCTTATGCAAATAAAGGCATTGCATGGAGTGCAATGATTTAACATATAAAAAGAGGAAGTACTGAAAAAGTTGTAGTATTTCCTGTTGAGGATGGGAAATTATCTGAGTATGGTTTAGCTGCCTGTGTACTGAATTTGAAGGTGTTACACTGTTAGGAGCCTGCTCATTTGCTAGTTTGTTTTTTAAGCTAATCAGAGTCATTTTAGCTTAATGCAATCCTAACTTTGTGTCTGTGGGTACAGCAGATTCCTAGCAGCTGTGGCCAGAAAAGAACACTGAACTTCTAGGCCAAGCCCTCCTTCTCCTGCATGATACGGGCCAGGCAGCCCCACACTCTGTCAGAATATATGCCTCGGGTTCTGTTCTCCTCAGGCTCCAGAGAGTGAGGAACCCAGCCTGCTCTCCAGGCTGGTCCTCCTGCAGTCACATTTACTTTATCTTCGCTGGCCAGCAAGCAGCCCAGAATGCCTCGGGAGACAGCAAGGGCTGTGCCACGCTGCTGCTAAGCTGTGGTGTGCCTAGGGCAGGAGCATGCAGGGGAAGCTCCAGAGAATGGCACAAGATGTGCTCACACAAACTGTGATGTGCCTAGGGCAGGAGCACGCAGGAGAAGCTCCAGAGCATGGCACAAGCTGTGCTCACACAAGCTCACGGGCTCCAGTTCACTCGTAGCGTTGACATACCCCGAGAGCCTGAAGCGTCGCCACTGCAGACCTTGGCAGGAGTAAGGAGCACGGGGAGGTGCTGTGAAAGCTCCTCGGTGGCTGTCATGTCCGGGGCTCTGCAATCCATCAGGGAAGCTGTCTGGAATGTAGGGCATTGGGACAGCTGCACCAGGCCAGGCGAGGAGCTCAGGGATACCAGAATGCTTTGAATTTGGAACCGGTGACAGATACTCGTGCTGGCTGATATCAGGGCCAGGAGGTGGAGCCCAGCTCGCCAGCTGCTTCAGTGTTACTGAGCGTCCCGGAGGGAGCCGGGGTGCACCTGACTACGTGTGAAATTTTGGATGTGTGACACTGGAGAAAGAAGAGACCAAAGTCATCTTAGACTAAAGCAAGCAGGTAACGTCTAAAACTTTGTCGCTTGTAATTGTAGATTCTTAACTTTAGAAATGCTACTGTACTTTTTTCTCTCAGTCAATACCGATTTAAACCCATTTCATTTTCCCATTAAAAAGGGAGTGGAGAATTTTCACATTCCAGTGCCATTACCATGATATCTGCCCTAGGGAGAGAGAGAAGAGCTGCAGGATGTAATCTTCTTGTTAATGTGCTTCTGTGCTAGAAAAAAAGATGGGCAGTATTACCTTTACTGGTTTCAGGAAAAAAATAATATAAAAACCAGACATATAACAAGCATGTAAAGAAATGAGGCATGATTTTGCCTTTTTATTGCTTCCTGCTTACAGTAATGACCTGTTCCTCATTTCAGATCTCCTTCCATTTTTAAAATGACAAAATATTGTTTATTATTTAAAATGTTAATCTAAAAGGCTAAGGAAGCCTGTCATACCATAGGCATTATTTCACATCTGCTTCCCCCCCCCCCCCCCCCTTTCTTCAGGGCTCAGTACCATATTGATCTATGCCAGAAAAGTCTAGTAGATGGCTATGACATGATAAAACAATCTGGTTATTATCAGAAGCTCACCAACTAACCAATCATATTGTTACATTCATTTCTGTCTAATGATATTGCTTGTGAATAGATGGGAAGGGAAGGCTTAGGATCAAAGAGTAAACCACAGATTTCACAATGCTTTCGTGGCAAAACAACGTGTTGATTTAACTACTGCACTGGAATCTTCAAACCTTCATTAACTCTGTTTTTCACTTAGGATTACTTTGGCTAACATTTTCTTTCCGGTCTTTGTCCAGGTCTGTCTATCTGAAATTGCTTTAGTCTGGCTTAGATCTTAGAGCTGAGAGCTTTTAGAGAAACACACAACTCTTTTCCATGGCAGTGTTTCAGGTCCAGAAATAGTCCCATTTTAGACCCCAGAGCAGGTGCTCAAAAGCCTGTTTACGAAGAAGGGGGTGATCAGCGTGTTGATCTAGACTGGAATTCTGAGTGCAGCTCCAAAGCAGCTGTATCTGCACAGCAGCTATTTCCACATCCCTCCCCATTCCTCCATGTTCAAGGAGCCATCACTTTCAGACAAGGCAGCAGCACTCAGGCTGGAAATGCTGGGCTGCTGAGTCCCACCAGGGATTTCTGGATACTAGGAGGCTTTTCCCTGGGCTATTCTGATGGTTATGGAAAGCCTGGGACTTGAGGATGAACCTGCCAGTTGTCTTTCTGGCATCTCATGGTTGAGGCATCTCAAAGGATGAAGGCATCCTTTGAGAGCCAAGTCTTGTCAGACAGCTTTGCACCACAGTGCAGAGAAGTGCAGTGACAGAGAAGCAGTTGCATGTGTCTTAGAAAGCAGGCGTTGTGCCATTCAGCAGATCTAGCTCAAAACAGAGGAAGAAATCCTGGAGCTCCTGGTGAACTCACTGTTTCTCAATTACCTTTACCCAGTGAAGCTTTGTTGATGACCAAAATGAAGCAGTATCCAAAATTATAAGATGACAAAGGACATCTAGAGATTTACCCAAGGAACACCCCTAAGGCACAGCAGCAGACTGGTGTGAGGACATCCTCAGCATGCAGAAGAGCTGGGAGCTTGCTGTCCCTGTTAGAAGTCACTATTAGCTTGCTGTCACTATTAGAAGTAGCAAGGGTATCAGTCCAAGATAACTGATTTGCAAGCTGAGGATCTATTCTTTGACCTATTGCCAGAGCAGTATGTATTGCACCAGAACCAGCTGGTGGCATGGATCTGCAGGCATAGAAGCCACTGGTAGCTTTGCAAGTCTGAGATTCCCAAATCTGACACATGCCAGTTCAAAATAATGTTTATTTGTAACATGCCTTATTTTCTGCTTCACTTCACACAAAGCTTTTCATGGTCACTTGGGCTGGAGCAAGGATTTACTTAACTGGTGAAATGCCTGAAGGTCTTGGGGATGAAGAGGTGCAGTGCTCCTGCCTGTTAATTGGTCCTGGCATTGGCAAATGCTTTGAGGAGAGAGCTATTAAGTGTGGCTGAAGGGCAGAGCTGGAATTCTGCAGTAGAGTGTGTGGCATAAAGGGAAGGGCTGTGGTGTAGGGATGTGTAAAAAAAGTACTCCTGTGAGAAAATAATGTGAACAGTTGTGGGACTGTGGTTGGGCGTGAGCTTATGGGACTGGGTGAGAAAATTGTGATACCACCACAGCAGCCCAGGGAACTATTTTTGCAGGTACCAACCTCACTTTTCCTAGTGATTTCTCTGTGGAGAAGCAGCAGACAAACACCAGCAGACACTGTCTGTATCTCCCTTGGTTAGGCATTGGTTTCATGGTGTCTCAATACTGTTAGTGCTGTAAAAAAAAAAAGAAACAGTTCAGTGTTTGTAGCAGCAGTGATGCAATGTTCATTCTTCTCAGCTCTGCAATTCCACTCCCAGAGTCATCTCCCAGGCTTGGGAGATGGAAGATACTGGGTGGAAAAATTTGACACACACTTTCTGCACAGAATGCTGTTTGGCATGGGCCTTGTTTTGAGGCACACACAGTGGTCAGTGGCTACTGGGATGAGCAGGAGCAGAGGGGATTTGCATGGGCTAGGAACATGGGCTGGCCAAGGAAGGACTGCACTGTAAAGGGTGATATGCAATACTAATTGCAGGGCTAAACTGGTACCTCTAGTAGTGTGATTATTTCAGATTTGTGCCATCCCAGCACTTGGTCATTCCCAGCATTTCTCACAGATCTGGAAATAATGTTTTTGAGGAGTTTCAGAGATCAGTACCTTTGAAATGGTACTCAAACCACCCTTCCCAACATTTCCCCCCCTCCCATTTCACCCATTATTTCAAGGGAAGTGAGACTGGGAATTATCCCAGACCTGTTCCTTCTCTTCCCTGTCTTCCAGGAAACATAATCCTTGGGTTCTGACTTGTGCTAGACTATGCTACATCTCCATCAGAAATAAAAATATATGATTATATTTGCTCTGTGTACATTGTTGACAAAGTCAAATGAAATGACTCCTCTTATCTGTGTGTTACCTAATTAAAGTCAGCTTTTGGCCAGCATTTGGCCTGGTTTTTAAAACCTAGTTCCAGTGGTTTAGAACTAGAGAAGTATGAAATAGGACATGGTTTAGTGGTGGACTTGGCAGCGCTTGGTTAACTGTTGGACTCGATGATCATAAAAGTCTTTTCCAACATGAACAACTCTATGGTGTTTTCATAAGTGGGTGTTTGTGTGAAGCACATACTCTCATCCCAGTGTCTCCCTGGCTGAGCAGGAATGAGCACTGACCTGCAGGTATTGGGATGGCACCCAGCCCTGGCACTGGACATGTGGGGATGAGCACAGAATTTGGAGAATGACCCACTTCACTCTCCATCACAAGGCTGACACTCATCTCACTGCCTCACTGCTGCAGACAAACACCCCAGAGGAGCATTGCTGGCCTGAGCAAAGGGCTAGGATGTGCAGCATGTGGGGACAGAGGAAAAGGGGACCTGCAGCATTGGCCAGGAGGCAGGGAAAATGGAAGAGAGGAAGCATCTGGGGAGAGAGAGCACTGGTTTGCCAGGGCCCTTCACTGCCAGAGAGCTGGCACAGGAATCGGTGTTGCAGGTGACATTTCTTGGGGCAGGTGCCATTTCAAACATGTGATGGGAAGAGGAGAGGCTGAAAGGGAGTGGTCCTGTAAAAGTGCCTTCCACCTGAAACACTTGTACCTGTTGATTATCCCAGCAGACCAGCTCAAGTCAATGTGACCCACAGGGCTTTTGGCAGGAGGGTGGTGAAAGTCTGTTCAAAGTCAAGGGAAGGATTTCAGCAAGTTTTGATGTGCTCTCTGCACTTCTTTGAGTAGTCTTTTATCACTTGAGGAGACTTTGCTGTACTTCTGTCTTCATCTAAATTCAGTCTCCTCTTTTTAATACTATTTCCAGAAACCTCTTCATTTTTCCTTATTGCACCTCAGTGCTTTTTCCTGGCACACTCAAAATGCAAATTCCACAATGATAACTGAACCCACTCTTCTGCTCTTGCTCACAAATGTCTATTAACATCACCTTTCCTTTTGCTCAGTACTTACTGCTGTTTGTTGTCCTACTGAATAGCTTCTGTCATTATGTTTTGCACCTACCTGCATCACGATCTGCAGTGATGTTGTCACTCAACAACACCTCTTTCTTTTTGAAGCTTTCTGGGCATTATGATTTCTTCTAGCAACATCAGAATTAGTTCTCTCTCCTTGTGCTGAGAAGGATTTGTTCCATCTCTGCTCCATCCCTTGCACAGTTCTTCATAACTTTTCTTATGTTGCTCATTCACAGAATCATAGAATGGTTTGGGTTTGAAGGGGCCTTAAAGACCCTCTAGTTCCAACACCCCTGCCACTGGCAGGGATACCTTCCACTAGACCAGATAGCTCAAGGCCCTGTCCAACCTGGCCCTGAACACTTCCAGGGAGGGAGCATCCACAATTTCCCTGGGCAGCCTGTTCCAGTATTTCACCACCCTCACTGTAAAGAATTTCTTCCTAATATTTGTCTAAATCTCCCCTCTTCCATCTTAAAGCCATCCCCCCCGATCCTATCGCTACAAGCCCTTGTAAAAAAGTTGTCAGTTGTTAGCCTGCATTCGGGTGCATTCAGGGGTTTTAATGTTTTCCACTGCTTAATGTTGCCTTTTTCTCTCTGATCAGCAATCAGGGTAAAGGATATGGTGCTTAGACTGTCCTCACCTTTGGTATTCTTCTTCAGAGTTCTGCTCTCAGTTGCCACATCTCGCCTTTATCTCTTCTATCCTTCAGCTCCCAGTCCTTCCCCAGACTGGTTAGAACAAGTGTCTATTAGCAGTCAACAGCTACTAAAAGGAATAGTGCATATTCTTTAGTTTTGTTTTCTGTGTGTATGAACTACTTTAGAAAAATTCAGTAAGGAGTTACAATGCTCCCCAGGGCTGAGGAAAATTCTCAGGAGCATACTGGCACACAGCTTCCCACTTAATGTCTCTGTTTGGAGGAATGCACTGACCTGCTTAGGTGGCACGCCGCATCGCTGAAATGTGTCTGAAAAGTGCCTGGCAGTGGTGGCATTCAAGTTCAACACCACCAGGCAAACACATGAGCATCGGTGGATGCACGCCAGAATTTCCACGCAGCCTTCTAATTTTAGATTTTAACCTTTCCAGTCTCCTGCAAATGCCTTCAGAATCTCCAAAATCACTGACCTCTTCAGAAAATACTGGCCCAAATGTTTTACAAGTGCTTTACGTTGTTAAAAAAAGTATTAACAAAGCTTTATAGAAATGAGTAATCCTTAATGATTGGTTTCAGCTTCTTGGGCAGCGTGCAACTGCTTGTTTTGAGAGAAATGCTAGGCTCAGCTTGAGAAAGACCAGCCAATCCCTCTGCTAGCAGAGGAATGAAGACCAATAAGATGTAGCAGCAACTCAAGTATCCCTAATTTCAGACATCCTTGGTGACGTTGCCTTTCAGAACTGGAAGTGCCTGGATGAGACTGCATGCATACCTGTGCCCATTATGAAACAATTGATTGCTCAATGAATATTTTTAATTAGTATTTTGCTTTTAAATGCTCCATTTACCCTCTTCACACCAGGTATTTTTGCCACGTGCAGTTTTTATTGGAGTAAACATACTCCCTTCAGATAGTTCCTCCCAGCCAATTCAGAGATATCTTGACCCCCTTTTTTTCCTTCCTGTGACTCATTCCTTTGATCTCACTTCTGTTTTCTGAAGTGCACTCTACACAGTTATGTTGACCCCAAGATTTACAAGGACTGGGGCAGACAAGAGGGTAAGAGATCTATTTTAAGTGAAATATCAGCTAAGAGATCTATTTTAAGCAGAACCATTTTTTTTGGTGATATATTTCTTAGATTTAGTATCTTCCTAACAAGTAAGATTGCAGGTCATTAATCTTTTTTATATTCAGTGGGTGAAGTAAGTTATTGCAGCTCAGCTGTACTGTCTGCTGGTTTTCCCTTTGCTGTTCATGTTGATTGGGGTCCTTCTTGCTTTTCCAGACAGAGAATGAAAAGTTGACTGAATGGTCTCACTTCTAGTTAACTCTGTTAAGCGGTTCTGAGTGTTAGCTCAACAGGAAAATGGTTGAAATCTTCATTTTTTTTAAGATCTTCATGAAAACAATTTGCATACAAAAATAATTTGACATTTTCAGAAACTTTGTCTTTTAATTAGCAATTCTAACTGATTTGGAAAGCTGCAATTCACCTGACCCCATGGAAAAGTGGAGCTCACGTACCCTGTGAAAATCTGAGACAGGTTTGTTCCGGAGAGGATCAGTCCTGGAATCCTGAGCAAATGCTGCTTTTTTAACAGCTGCAGTGAAGGAGCACCATCAGCTCCTGCAAAGAGCAGGAGGCTGCACACACTTCGTGTGGAGGGCCCAAGGAGACAATGGGAGGAATATCCTGAGATCAGAAGGTTTTGTAGGTTCACTAAAAGGTGAAGATCTGTTATGCTTGGGACTGATATCTAACACTGAGGACAGCAAAGAAGTGGCAGCTAGGTAGAAGAACTGATGTTTCTCCCCTTCGCTCTACAGTAAGGGACAGGAAGGAGAGGTCATGCTTCTAGGAAGAACATAGCCAGTTACCTGCTTACATCAGCTCCACAGTATTGCATAAGGGCTTCATTTAGTACCTAGTAATGAACTTAAGTGCACGTCTCTGCCCTTGCCTCGCTACTCTGCACTATGGGCTCTCAAGTTTGCTTATGCTAAAGGGCAGAGCAAAAATAAATTTCCATACTCCCAGGCATGTTCCATCAGCCTGTGTTGGAGCATGGGCTGGTGTCCAAATACTTTGGATATGAAGTGAATTTGGGCTCCAGGACAGGCTCAGACCTGCTCCTGAAATTGCATGGCAATGACACCAGGGTACTTCTTTTATATTTGCAGTTGACTGCCGCCACTGTGACCTCCAGATGCAACAGCAGTGATCCTCATGTCCCAGTTTCAAACTAACCTTGGCTTTCTCTGGTTAGCAGGGGAAGGGGCACCCACTTTATGTTCCTGTTGAACGGGAACTGGTAAAAAGCTTGGAAATTCTATACAAACTAAGTGAAGCTGTAGCTCAGGTAGACAAAGATTCTCTTTATGCCTGGGGTTGTTTTTCTGTTGGTAGTGCTGGGGTTTTTGTTTGGTTGTTTTTTTTGGTGGTTCTTTTGGTGTAATCGTTTCAATTTTGGTCATGTAGTCTGAAAAACTACCCAGGGAGCTGATGCTTTCCTTAGGCTCGGAGACGGTCTCCTCCTGGGGGAGGGCTGTGATTGGGCTCCCCAGCGCTGGCACGAAGAGGTGTCACCGTGAAAGGTGCCGTTCCTAGGCACCGCTTCCTCCTCACCCTCAGCTTCTGCGTGCTGACGGCGCGGGGCCGGTCAGGAATACTGGGGAGGTGGGGAAGGGCTGTCCCACGGTCCCATCACTGGGAAGGAGAACGGTAAGAGCTGGCAGTGGCGAAAGCTGCCGCCATACACCGCTGCCGGGGGCTCACGTCCGCTCCGTGTCTTTTGCCGCTTGTCTTCGGTTCCCCCAGGACGCGCGCAGGGCTGTCTGTCCTAGACAGCTCCGGGTCCGTGCCTCGCCGCCGGCAACAGGGCGGGAGAATCCGGGCGGGGCAGCAGAACTACAGCTCCCAGGGCCGCGCGGAGCCGCCGTGACATCATGTGCGGTGGCTCGGCAGTCACATGCCCCGCCGGCCCCTTTGTTTTGGAGCGGCGCTGGCAGCGCGACCGGCGGCGGCAGAGAGGCCCGAGCGGACCGCACCGCCCCGCTTCCCACCTGTCCGGACCCGACCTCCGGGTGGCAGCTCCCGCGGGGTGCAGCGCAGCACGGCGGGGCCCGTTCCCGGCTGTAAGTGCAGGGCAGCGGGTCAGCCTGGGGGCTGCGCCACGGGCGCGGGGCTCGGGCGCTGGCGAGACCCCCGCGGAAGAGTTGGAGTCTCCGGGGAGGGCGCGGGCGCCCGTCGCGGTGCAGCTGTTGTGGGACCTGGACGTAGGGCTGGCTGGGACCGTTAGGCGCCGCGGTAGGGACAGACTTTTGCTGCCCTTGCCGGGCAGTGTGAGACGATCGCCGCGACGGTGCCGTGGCAGGGAAGGGCCGTCGGCAGCGCCGGTGTCCCAGAACCTGACTGCTGAGTGTGTTGTGTTTTGTGTGTGTGTTTCTTCGCTCTCTGCGCGTTCTGCGTGCGGGCTGCGGGGCCCAGCGCAGAGGTGCGACGCGGGGCACTTGTCCCAGCCGGCGGAGCGTGGCCTGGGGCACCGGCGGCCACAGTCCTCCCGTCGCCGTTTCGTAACGCAGGTCTACCCTGCGTTCCTTCGTGGCCCCCGGGCAGCAGCGGCGGCGGCGGCGGCGGCGGCGGGGGGCTCCGTGGCCACGGATTGGGCGGGCGGGCGGGGGGGGCGGGGCCGCGGCGTGGGGCCGCCCGGGGATTGGGCAGGGCTCTCGGGGCGGCTGTCGCTAGGGCGGCTCGGGGTGAAGGTGATCTGGAGGGCGCGCTTGCGCGCCGCTGATGAGGACTCCGCGCATGCGCAGGCTGCCGACCGAGGCGCGGGGGCGAGCCTGAGTTGGGTAGTTGATCCCCGCGGCTGGGTACTGTGTGCGGGGCTTAAGAGTGCTTCAGTTTCCCTGGCGGCTGCGAGGCTGGCCCACTGCTAAGAGCGTCCTCGCCGCAGGTGGCTGTTTCCTCTGCTTTCTGCTGTGCTTGGTGCAGCTGCATGCCCCGGGCGGAGAGTTGTGTGCGCTCCCACCAGGCGCTGCCATTTTGTGCTGCTGCAGACGCCTCCAACCCCGCCGGGGAGTAAACAACCGCCCTTCTGCCCCGGCCGTGCCTTGGTTGGCGTGTTTTCCTGGGTTCGTTGGTTTATTTTTATTTTTGTTAGTTTGGATGACGCTTTGTTCCCTTATTTTGCAAAAAGGGGCAGCGACGACTTCGGAGTGTGTGGGGATGAACCCCTACGTGTCGGCAGTCGCCTCGGGGGCACGAGTATAACGGCCCGGTGCAGGTGTTGGGGACGTCAGCGGCTCTGTGCCCCCCAGCTCCTTCCGCTGGGATTTGGGGGGTGTGGGCCGCGTTGCCCCGATCCGCGGTAATACGCACGCTTGCAGGTGTCCACGCTTATTTGTTAGCCCGGTTTCCACACCGCCACATGCTCGGAATTGTTGTTGCTGTTGGTACCAGCGGGCTCACGGGCTGTGGGACCTGGGCTGCCCCTGTCTGATTGCTGCCGTCTGTTTGTTTGTGAGTCGCAGATTTGCAGGCAGTTGGCTGAACCCCCTGGAAGTCCTTGGAACGCGCAGCCAGGCTGTGTGCCTGTGATGACTGGAGCTTTTGTTCTGTTTTGGTTGTGCTGTGGGTTGTTGTTGTTGTGTTTTGTTTGTTTTGCTTTGTTTTTAAACGATATCCGAGCGTGCATAAAATGAACAGTAAAACCAGGGTGGAAGCATAGTGACTTTTTGACGGTCCCTTTCTCATAGGTCAGTGGCAGTATCACACAGTATCAGTACCAGTGCATTTTTGTTTACTTTTCTCCAGTGGGTGTGTGCCCCTTTAGGTGACTTTTTCCACTTACAAAGTGCTTACCTAAAGACTTCTGCACAGTTAAGAGCTGTTCCTTTTCACGGCTTGTTTTTTTTTACTTAATTATCATGAGTCTCATGTTCAAACCAGTTCCTGTTTTTACTGGGTGATTTTTGAGTGGACTTAGTTGGTTTTTTTCTCTGTGTGTCATTAGCTTGATTACTATTGAATTTTGGTGTTTGGAGTATATGTTTTTTGTCAAAGTAGTGTCTTAAATTAGAATGAAAAGCTTAAGACTAGTGCAGCTAACTCTCTTACCACATCAGTCATTGGCTTGTTCACTTCAAATTCGTGTTTGAGTTAATCAGTATTAAAAGACCTTATTCACCTTAAAGGCATTCAAACCCTTGATTTATATTGTGAAACAAGAATAATTTATTTTTCAAGTATGTAAGTATCAACAACTTT
The DNA here is from genome assembly GCF_014839835.1 of Dryobates pubescens. Lineage (NCBI taxonomy): Eukaryota > Metazoa > Chordata > Aves > Piciformes > Picidae > Dryobates > Dryobates pubescens. The sequence goes on along the minus strand of NC_071624.1, from coordinate 4,765,461 downwards.
TTGGTCTTTTTGTATCACAATGAAGAATTGTAGAATGTTAGGGATTGGAAAGGATGTCCAGAGATCATGACGTCTAACCCCCCTGCAAAGCAGGAAGGGAAAATAAAACGTTGTGTTTGATTTTGCCAGAGGGAAAGATTATGGTGGGGTTTTTTTTTCGTTGTTGTTGGTTTTTTTTCCTCTTCCTTTAAAGAATGAGCATGTGTTGTGGTTTGGCGGGTGTGTTGCAGTAGATGAACCTGGGGAGTTTTTCTCTGACTTGTGTGGTCACCAGGCATCTGAGATGAAGCACATCTGCAGATCATCTTATCTAAAATCACAAGTGAAATAACTAGAATAGGCCAAACCTCAGTTGCAGTTCCCATGCCTCATGATGGAACTACTATTTATTTTACTACATTTGGCTGTGCTACTTGGTGGTGCTGTTACTAATACTGTACCAGGCTGTGCAGGTGCTGTGCCAGCGGCTGTGCCCTGAGCATACTGGGTACCGTGGGAGTGCACTGGAGCCATGCTGGTGGCTCCAGCATTTTCCTGGGATGGCTGCCTGTTTCCAGCATCTCCTTTTCTCCCATCACAGAGCGTCACTGGTCTGGCCACGCAAGTGCTGGTGCTGAGGTGAGACGACAGTGGGCAGCGGGTGCAGAGTGGAAGCCACCTCCACTGGCAGCAGCAGAAGGACAGCTCAGCTTCAGGTACTCAAAACTACACCCTGAGGGTGAGCTTTGAAGGTAGAGCTCAGGCACACCTGATGACTAGTTGTTACTGGAGGACCTTGCCCCAACTTTTGCTGCTTTCTGTCAGGTCTGCTAACGGACCAAAGGAGTTCTGTGACATACAAGTGACAGAAAAAGAGCTCTACCAGAAAGTTAAGCCATTGCCAAAGCTGTGGGTGAAGGGAAATGGGTAAATACACGAGCGTGTTGCAGCGGAGAAAGGAGTGCAACGTAAAAGTTGCGTAGGAGGATTTACCAGTAGAAGGTGTCAGGACAAACACTTTATACACCTTGCTGATCTCTTAGTCTATTTCTTGTGTAGACAAGCCTACAAGCAGATAAAGGAAGTAGAGAAGCCTGGTCTTCTGGTGAACCTAGCTTAGTTTAGAGGTGTGCATGTGCAGGTAATATCCATGTTAGAGCTGCCTGTATTTGTAAAGCATTTTTAACACCTGTTGCTAGGAAGTGTGATTTAGTTTTCCTTACCATTTTTTGAATGGCCAGATTCTGTGGTTTGCTCAAGATCTGTATTTGTTGACCCTTGCTCAGGAAAGTAAGCAAATGTGTTTTGTAATTGTGTTGTGTTTTGTTTTCTTTCATAGAGTACCTTTCAGTAGTAGAAACCCAACGTTTTTTCTTTTGCTTGGTTTTGTTTTACTGAAGAGATCTCAATATTGAATTCCCTCACCAATTAGTGCTTTGTACCACAGGCTCTGTAGGCATGCATAAGGACCTTTGTATACACAGAAGGTGAAGACAGGTATATCCTCTTGTGTTTCTCCCTTCTGTGTGCTAAACAGCTCAGCTTCAGGCACGGAGTCCCTTCCACCTGTCCAGCTTTGGGGTGAAACACGGGACAGACAACTAGAGGTGGTGACATTTTAAAGCTGCCAGAGCAAGATTTACCAGAAGGCCAATCTGAACATGTGATAGCGTTACTGACAGTCTTATAAAATTACTTTGCTTAGGCAGAAGTAATTAACTGGGTAGAAATAGAAGCATAGTACATTCAAAAGCAGTAACTTTTGCAATGGAGTGCAATTCTTTTTCATTTCTACTCTCTTATTTGTGATACTTACCTCTTTGATTAGTTTTTGCTCCATGGATTATTTTTTAAGTCTCCAATTTCTTTAAGCCATTGGGACATGTAAGGAAAAAAAAAATCCTTTTGCTGACCACTAATCTTATGTTGTTCCAAGCATAAAGCAGACATTGCTTCCTTCAGTGAATAGTCATAACCCAGAGCCCATAGTTCCATTTACTAGTGATTGCATAATATAGTGTGTTCTTAAGTCTTAACTTCTCGCATAACAAGGAAGATTTAATCTTGAAGCTTGTTTTTTACTGCTGTGTTTTGCCCTTTCATGCAGTATCTCAGTGTCCTGTTCCTGATTTCAGATCAACTTTACTTTGGAATAGCTCCATTAACTGTAGTGAAATTCTCCTGGTTTAAATCTGTGCCACTAGAATCAAGCCTTTATATTTTTGTTGTTACACTTCCCTTTTCTGCTTCATTCTGCTCACTTTCTCCTGCTGAGCAATATGAAATTAATTGCAGATCAAGTTCAATATAAGGGTGTTAGTGAGAGAGCTGGTGAGGTGGTGGTGGTTGTTGGTTTTGGGTTTTATCCAGCCTGCGTCACTACCGGGTAAAATGGTTGTGAAATACATGGGATAGAATGTCAGCTGCAGATGAGACTGCTTGTTTGTGCCTCGTTAAAGTCTCCCTGAAGCAACTGGTTATTAGATAGGCTCATTGCATTAGTGTTTTTCAGGCATTGGTCACAACTGATCCTAGTTAACTAAAATTAAAACATTTGTAGGGTAATTGAGGCATACCAAAACTCTACCTTGTAAATATGTGCAAAAAACACCCTATGGAAAATGGTAGTTTTAAGTCCTCTTTTCTCAATGAGGAAATGTAGAGCACGCATTCTTTTCTTGCTCTTTGTTAAGATGGTGCCTTTTAAAGGTACTGTGTAAAAACCCTGTTTAGAAAAAGCAAGCTCATTGTGTTCTATATTAAGCGATGACGTAGCCAGCCTTGGTCTGGGTAATTGCAGCTCCAAAGGTGCCGGCACATCAGGAAATGAAATTGCTATGAGGAGCTTCCATTTGCTGACTTTGTAAGTAGGGAATGAAGGAAACTGAATATAACCTCTTGGAAGCATGAATTCCTTAAACTTTAAAATAATTCAGTGCATGTTCCTCCAGACATACAAATAAATATTCCATGTTATGTGGCATGATAGCTACGTCAGGCCCAAGAGGGTGTTTTAACGAGCCTCTTGCAGCCTCTGTATTTTGCTGGACATTGACTCAGTTCAGGAGTGGCAGAAAGTCTTGTTGCTGCTAGGCTGGTTGATCACATTGCCTTCAGTAAGCACTATCTGCAAAATCAGCTTTTTCTTCACCTATGAACTTTAATATTAGCATGTGCTAACATTTGAGTACTTGATTTTTGCAGCTTCAGTGCTCTGGCAATGTGAGCGTGTCCTTGTGAACTTGGGGGAATGGGGTATGCTGTGTATTTGAAACGGGAAAGCGTTTGAGTGACAGGTTCTGCTAACCATTAGTTGCCAGTAACACTTGGGAGAATGGAAAGCCTCCCCATCCTCAGTAAGGTACCTCTCCTTTTCTGTTTTCAGTAGTTTTATACAAACACGTCGTTCTTTCTGCATTACATTTTGAGTACTAGCTGTTTGCATGTATTTTAATTTGAGAATTAGGTTATCAGTGAACTAATTTTTGGATGGTAGGAACAAACAGATTAAAAACTTAGGGTCAAGGTTATTTATTTAATAATGGAGTGTTATTAAACACTACTATTAGAAGACTTCACTATGATGGACTCTATAACAAACATGGAGCTATTTCTTAACTGAATTTTTGTCTTGAAAATTGCAGTCTTTATTTCCCCCCCCACCTTTTGACTTGTGCTGTTATAGTAGTATTTGGAGGCTCCAGCTGAAATAGAATTATGCTGAAAAATGAGAAAAGCCCGAGTTTTGGATCTTTATCCAGGAAATCTTTGGCTTCTGGCAGATGGGTGATACGCTGGAGTCAAGAACTCGTTTTTTTATTATCCTGAACACTGAAGCAGTGCCAGTGATGCTGGGACATTCAGAACTTGCAGTCCATGACAGCTGTTTAGTGGGTGTATCTGACACGTAGCAGGTTGACACTACATTGTTGTTCCCCCCCGTCACACTGTCACCTCTAGTGAAGGTCAAAAGTTGTACCAATTCTTAGCGTGACCAAACAAGTACCTTGTCTAATTCTCCTGATAAAATTCAGACTATACCAGACTGAAGTGTTTTCGTTTTTCAGACTGTAGCACTGCAAAGGAGAAACTCTGCAACTTTTTCTCGATGATTCTATAGCCAACTGATGTAACAATGGTACTAATACTGGGACGCAGACTGAACAGAGAGGAGAGCGGGATACGAGATTCCCCTGCAACCAAGCGGAAAGTGTTTGAAATGGACCCAAAATCGTTGTCAGGCCCTGAGTTTTTTGACTTCTCCTCGGGATCATCCCACGCTGAAAGCATTCTCCAGATCTTCAATGAGTTTCGAGACAGCCGCCTGTTCACAGATGTCATTATCTGTGTGGAAGGAAGGGAGTTCCCCTGCCACAGAGCCGTTCTCTCAGCCTGCAGCAGCTACTTCAGAGCCATGTTTTGCAACGATCATAGAGAAAGCAGAGAGATGTTAGTGGAGATCAATGGCATTTTTGCTGAAGCTATGGATTGCTTTTTGCAGTATGTATACACTGGCAAGGTGAAAATCACGACGGAGAACGTGCAGTATCTCTTTGAAACATCGAGTCTCTTTCAGATCAGTGTCTTGCGTGATGCCTGTGCCAAGTTCCTGGAAGAACAGCTGGATCCTTGCAATTGCCTGGGAATCCAGCGCTTTGCAGATACGCACTCGCTCAAGACACTCTTCACCAAGTGCAGGAATTTTGCTCTGCAAACATTTGAAGACGTGTCCCAGCATGAAGAATTCCTCGAACTGGGGAAGGATGAGCTTATTGATTATATTTGCAGTGATGAACTGGTGATCAGTAAGGAGGAGATGGTGTTTGAGGCTGTCATGCGCTGGGTGTACCGCGCGGTTGAGTTGCGGAGGCCAGTGTTACACGAAATTCTGACGCATGTCAGGCTCCCGTTGTTGCACCCAAACTACTTTGTTCAGACTGTGGAAGTGGACCAGCTGATTCAGAATTCCCCAGAGTGCTATCAGCTGCTGCACGAAGCCAGACGATACCATATCCTTGGCAATGAGATGATGTCTCCCAGAACCAGGCCACGCAGGTGAGGAATTTTTTTTCCTTTATTTGTGTAGGAGAGGGACGTGGGTGGATGTGCAGATGTTTGATATACACATGCCCAGGAAAAAATCTCTTGCAGATCACTTTGTTTTGCATTCTGGAGCCACTGTGGTTACATTTTTGTACTTCCCCATGACATGTGGAGCTCACACGTCTTGGAAGTGTACATAAGTGAGCAGTTTTGCACAGATGACTGTTGCTATGAAATAAACAACTGTTCAGGTAAGTGAAGTTACACTGCCTTGCTAGTAAAATGCTATCCAAAGGTTAGTGTTTGCTAGGTGAGATCTTAAGTTGCTTCATACACCGTTTCTCGAGCTTCTCTTCGTAACAAACCCATGTAAGTACCCGGCATGCTGTGAAGGATATGGCTGGGGACGCATATTCAGAGCATGCATTTGCCACATCACAAACACTTCGTGGATGGAGTAGTACATGGCTTTGTAATAGACCATAAACAGCAGAACAACAGGTTGTTAACTGTAAAGAAACTAAATCTTGCATTTTTAAAGAGCTACAAAGCAGTTCCTGAAGTATTTCATGCTTATTCTATGACAAGAGAGTAATAATAGTTCAGAGTTGGTGCTGCTTAGTAATGTGTTACACAAATAGGTGACTGAAAATGTAAGAAGAAATGAGGAAGAGTCCATTAGTGGCATTTATGAGCAATGGTGGTTATGGTTATTTTTTTCCTGAAAAATATTTTCTCAGTAAAACTCTTAACTCCACATGATAGCTGACATGATAGTTTATTGTTAAGTCCCACTGGTTTAAGCTGTAGTTAGAAAATCATGTTTTCTATTAAGATAATGCAACAATCTGGTCTGGACAAATGGATTGTGTTAGAAGTTACTCCTTTTTTCGTTTACTCTTAGTCATACGTGGTTGCAGTGCAGTTGTCTGTGCAGAGAACTATTTTTTTTTTGGCAGGTGTTAAAGGCTTGCCTACAGGGAGGGGGGAAAAAAAGCCTTGGCAATCATTTGTCCCATCAGTTGGCTTTTGAGCCTTCAATCCTGACATGAGAGAAGAAATCGTCTTAAATGCCACGAAGCCCTGCTGGCAGGTTTTCTAGGCTGTAAGCTGCTGCAGAGAGTCTTTGGAAGCTCTTGGTTCACTACAGTTTGGTGCAGTGGTAGTGACTGAGGCATTTTGTACCCTGAGTCTGGGCCTGAAGGAAAAGGGACTGTGGGATTTCAAACCAAAGACCTTGTTTCATAAGCAGTTGGAGGGGGAGCTGTATCTTGTGGTACTCAGTGTGTTCCTACATTTATTGCTCAATTTGATAAAGCAAATACTTAGACCCACATTCTGTCAGGGTGCATAGCATGTGTGTACTTGAGAATTGAATACCCTTGGTGTAGCATTCCACTTTGTAAGTGCAGTACCTTGCCTGGTACAGGTGGTTTCTGAAGCTGTGGCGAGGATGCTGGCATTTTGTGGGTTTTGGTGGGTTTACCGTTCAGCTTACTAAACTGCACTGTGAATTGAAGTAGGCAGGAAGAAGAGAAGTAATTTATGACAAAAACCCAAAACTGGCTGGCCTCCCAGCAGGAATTTTTTCCCTTTTTCTATATTGCATTCATGGAATAGTTCTTTGTCAGTTTGTTTCTGTTGCCTGTTTGTTTCTGTTGCCTATAGCAAAAAGAGATCCTGTTTTAAAACTGTTACCAGGTCCCCCTTTCCCCATGTTTCCATCACATCTTTCCTGGGCACTGCTGGAGGTTTTGCAGAGGAGAGGACACTAGAGAGCTTTTCTTCTTTTCCTTCCTCCAGTGTCTCTTTTTACATAAACTGTTTCTGAAAGGAGACAGGCTGCAGATCAGAAATTCCCACAGCAGTGCTTTTGCTGAAACTTCTGGAAATGGTGATTCCGTGTATGGTTATGTGTGCACCTACGGGTGAAGAGCGTTCTGCCCGTGGTTTTTAAAAGAACAGTGTCAACTCCAACTTAGTTGTGTGGGGTTTTTTTCCCTTTTTGAAGCCAGGGAAGTATTAACTGAAGTAAACAAAAGTTTAAATGCGGCACAAGGGCTGCTTGCTTGCTCTTTTCCCACTAGGCATGGTTGACAAATGCAGGACTCTTAGAGCTTTTGAGTTACATACTTGCAACGACACAGTGACATCTTGAGGTTGTCTCTCATGCTCCTTCTAAATCTCTCGTCCTCTGCTGACTGTGTTGCCCAGCAGAGCTCAGAAGGAGAACAAGCAGTGAGCAGCAATACATTTATATAGAAAAGCAAAACAGGTTCTTCCTAGTGTATGCTTTGAATTGTCTTCAAATTTTCATGTACCTGTGGATACCTCAATGACACAGTTTCTGTTAAGCTCTTGGGTAACAATATAGGAGTGTTCTCTCCAGGTAGAAGTTACTGCATCTACACATTTTAACATGTCCTTCTTGATTGCTTTTAGAAAGTTTTAATGTAATCCCCATATTTTTGCCCCAAGGAGATGGGTTTGATTTCACTTTGCTCTCTGCATCTCATTTACTACTCAAAAGTGAATTAACAGGGGGAATAAAAGGAATGATTTACCAGAATTCATGTAATTTGTCTCCCAAACTTCTAATGTTGAGTGTAATCTGTTTGAGCTGCTGAAAGTTCTGCTTAGCTGACACTGTGCTGGTTGCCATTCTTGCCCCTTCTAAAGGTCTTTATGTACCTCTGGACCCCTTGGACCTGCTGTTTGGAATGCTCAGGGTTATATGATACTGACAGCTGTCTTCATGCCCTCTCTTCTGTTTTATGCACTTACTGATGACAGGATGTGTCCTGGAATATCTCTCTGCTGCCAGCTCTAGCTCACCTTGGTTGCTTTTCTTACACTGGCTCCTCTGAGGCATACAAGGAGGGTTTTGAGTGCCACTGATGGCAATCACACCTTTCTCTAATGTCCATTCAAATATCTCCTTAGTTCTTTTCTGGAATTAGCCTCTGTCTGTATGTTTGCTTTGTGATTCACAGGCACTAACATGTTGAGGATGTTTTGAGGATTTTGTGGGTTTGAAATATGTATAAAATTATTTTCTTTAAAGAGCCAAACTCCATCATAGCAATTCATACAGCTCTCTCTGATCAAGGATTTTTGAGTTTTAAAATAAAGGTGGATAATCTGCTACAGGAAGCTTTTCAGTAAGTAAGGGGATGCCTTGATTCCAATCTAGAAAGTAATCAGACAAACCTCCTCTGTACATATGGTTAGCTAGTCTATTTGGACTTGCTTCTAAAGCAAATTATGAGATTAACATCTTGCTTTTAAGGAAATTGCCTTTCTGGGTAATGCTTTGCTGGCCCTGGAACTTGCCTTCCCTTACCCTTTGAGAGATTCTTTTCAGAGTTGTTCCTCAGAAAAGCAGAAACCAGTAAATATATAGAAACCAGGAATGAGCATGACTTTAAAGCTGAGAGCTGAAGAATTTCAGCAGCCTAGTTGAGGTGTGTAAGTGTGCTCCCTCAGAGACACATCTGTGTTACACAGCCTTACAGAACGCTGTCGTTTAGCCTTGTCTTGGCCTTTCTAAAGTATTCTGAGTAGACATATATATATAGTGTGTTTACATTATGGTGTGTGGTGACAAGGAGATAGAAGGCTGACTGGTTTTATTCCTGATGTTTCAAAACAGGGAAAATATCATCAGGATTTATAGGTTAATATGTGGATAAGTTAACATGTTAGGAATTTTGAGGCAGGTCCTGTAACTTTTATCTCAGAGGCAGTCATAAGTTCTTTGGGTTTTTAAAGAGGGCTGTAGTACTGTGCAGTGGTATGAATGAGATGTTCTTTCATAGTGGGATCAAAGTTAAAACAACAAAAAGGCTTAACAAAAATGAAGGAATTCTTGCATTCAATTTTACTTGATAGACAGCAGTCCTTGGGATAGCTGCATCAGTGTAAAATCCTTTCACCTAAAAATGCCCTGGAAAGTTTTTTAGTAAATGCTTTAAAGGAATCATAAATTTGAGAGGATGAATCAAAGTTGTTGGTAGTTTGATTTGCACATCAAAAGGTGGTTGGCTGATTCTCTACATTTAAATGTGAATTAACATACTACAAGTTTTGCTATTCCTGTGACTATAAAATGTAATGCAGAAGCGTCAGGTTAGTAGAATGAGTGTTTGGAATGGACTTTAAAGCCTTATTTGTGTACATTGAAGACTGTATAATGCTTGGTTTTTTCATGTTAACATTTAGTTTCTGGTTTAGGCTTCAATTTTTATATCAGCATTCAGCATTTCAGCGTTTCCTTCTGTGACTACAGTTGTTTTGTCCTAACTGTGCATTGGCTGTAAAGTCTCTCTCTTTTCCCTTTCACGATGCCTTCAGCTTTTTGGTTTAGGTTATTTCCTGAAAAAAAATTACTTCTGCAGTATTTAAGCCATGTAAAGTATTGTGAATTTTGTAAAATCTGGGGGAGGGGACATGGGGACTGGTTTCATTGTGAAACAAATTACTCATTGTCTCGGGCCTTGTTTGAACTCTTCGTGTACAGGGAGATATGAGAAATAACAATATTAGAGTAAGGGATTTCTGCATTGCTTAATTGCTTGACTTTTGCATGGAATGTTGTGCAGTGCAACTCCAACACGGATCACTCCTTGGTGTGGTAACCTGCTGTGTAATGAGAAGGCTGAAACAGTGTGGAAAACCTCTTACCTGTTTGCTAAGTGACTCTTTATTCAATATTTTGTCTTTTTTTTTTTCCCCTATAGAAATTAATGCCAGAGTAAATTTTCCCATTTGCACAGTTTTGAAGACAATGTTGCTTGGCCTCCACGTAGTAATAAATATCTTCTACATCTTAGTTTTCTGTGTTCCCTGTTTTAGATCAACTGGTTATTCTGAGGTGATAGTTGTTGTTGGAGGCTGTGAACGAGTTGGAGGGTTTAATTTGCCATACACTGAGTGCTACGATCCTGTAACAGGAGAGTGGAAGTCACTGGCTAAGCTTCCAGAGTTTACCAAGTCTGAGTATGCAGTGTGTGCTCTACGGAATGATATTCTTGTTTCAGGTGAATAATCCTAAAAAAAATAAAGACTTCTTTCTTTCCTTTGTTGTTTGTTGGTTTGGGGCTTTTGTTTGTTTTTAGCATGGTAAATCTTCGTACAAGTTCAGCTGAAAATCACTTTCTGATGTAAATGGTGAACACCAGATCCAAACCAATCTTACTGCAGACAAAAGTGTGTTCTGGGATTTTTGTTTAGTATGTCCATTTTGTTTAGGATGTCAATTGTACTTAAAAGATTGTTATGGTGGTTAGGTGTGCTGCTTTAAAATAGAGTAGTGGCCTGGTCTGCAGCAGCAGTTGGAAAAATTGCATGCAGAAAATCCAAGCAGCCTTTTCCCAGCAGCATTTTTCTCTGCTTCAAAATGCGCTGTGTGCTGGTTGAAGACACCAGTTGCCTAGGAGCACTGCAGCACTGGTACGTTGCTGGGGACTCTATGGCTGCCGAGACTCCAAAGGAAAAGCAGTTAAAGCTGCTTCTCATTGTGGGAATGTAAAATGGAAACTCCTTTTAGCATCCGTTTAGGGCTCCTTTTATATCAGCCTTTCACAGTGAAGTGAGCAATAGACAGAGGGTTTTAAACAACTCTCCTTCAGCCTTTTAGCAAGTGCAAATTGTGGGGTCCAGCTGATGGTTTAGCCACCAAGCCCCCCCACATGCTGGTTTAACCAAAGGGGTTGTCCTCTCACATGGTGGTACCTCTGTCACTTGAACAAAAGGTAATGAAAAGGAGGTGAATGCACAAACCAGAGAGGTATTGGGGAGGTGCCATGAGGCACAGGAGCTGTTACGATTCTGAGTGTCTCATTCAACCCCTAACATTACTGTGATCCAGGTAATGACACTAAAGGAGATCTGAAGAGCACAGGCAAAAGTCATTAAAATGCATTCCAGAAATAATCTAACGTGATCTCAACTTGTTACTGGGAAAGCACACAATTAAAGTCACTTGCTTGGTTTTTCAGTGTTTGAAATCTGCTGAAACTGACTTTCTCCCAAGATACAGATAGGCTTTTATTTCACATGAGAAGGATACAAAGTTTTCATTGCTCACCATGGAATGTTAATAGTTGAATTTCTCATTCAATAATGAATTCATTCAAATGGGCATCCTTTTGTTTATAAAGGTGGAAGAATTAATAGCCGGGATGTTTGGATTTATAACTCTCAACTTAACATTTGGATCAGAGTTGCCTCCTTAAATAAAGGCAGATGGCGTCATAAAATGGCTGTTCTTCTTGGTAAAGTAAGAGAAGTATATTTATCTTTTTGTGTAGTGGAAATACTTGTATACAAGAAAACATATTTAGTATTTCATGTTTCTTATCTGATAATTAAAAAAAATACATATTCATGTAGAAAAAATACTTTAAACATTTTTGCTCTTTGTCATTCAGACACTATCCGTGGACATGAAAATCTTGGTACTCGGTGTGGTTTTGCTTGTTTGTTTCTTTTGGGGTGGTGGTGGGGTTTTGGTCACTGAAGTGTCTTATCCCCAAGAAGTTCTTTTAGTTGGTGTTTGAAATTAACCAAATGTGCTGTGAGGAAGTGGAAGGTTTTGCAGTGTTTTGAAAGCATATATTCCTTAACACAAAATCAGGAGCTAGCTGCGATCAACCTACCCATGGGGATTCCATTAAAAGCTCAGGAAATGTGCATGTGGTGTCCCTTGGACTCCTTAGAGATGAGACTTGCAGCTGGAGGGAAACTTGGAAGAAGGTAAAGACAACTCATAATGAGCGCTCTGCTTAAATATGAGAGAAGCAACAGGAAAGAAAAGTTGACAATCTGAGAGGAGGGAGTATTTCTTTAGGCAAGTAGGAAGAAGGTGAAACACAGAAAAGCAAAGGTAAATTCAGATGGACCTTTGCTGCTGCAGTTGCTGAAGGCAACCTGTAAAAGAGAAATGCAGAGAAGTGTCCTTTATAACAAATGCCATTCAACTAGGAAGCTTCTTTCTCAGGATCAGTAATACTGTGCTTTGGACATGTGTTTGCATTGTTAGTCCACATGTGACTAAATGGAACTCTCCAGGGAGTTTTTACCTCTGGGTATGGTCATCTTCCTGTGTATACATTTAAAAAGCAAGGGAAGTATCCCTTCACAAACCTACCAAATTAGGATTCTTGCAGCTTTAATTTTTAGTTAAACACAGTAACTCCTTCAAAAATGAAATGATGATAATTCTCACCACTCTGCACAGGTGTATGTTGTTGGAGGATACGATGGGCAGAACCGCCTCAGCAGCGTAGAGTGTTACGATTCCTTTTCTAACCGGTGGACAGAGGTGGCTCCCCTTAAAGAAGCTGTGAGCTCTCCAGCAGTCACCAGCTGTGTGGGCAAGCTCTTTGTGATTGGAGGTGGTCCTGATGACAACACGTGTTCTGACAAGGTCAGTTAATTGTATTTGATTGCATCTTCTCTCCGCGGTAAACAGTACTGCCGGTTTGACAGTAGATCAGATAGAGATCTGTTTTGCTGAACGGAGTATGGAATTATTATAGCACCAATGATCCAGAGTAGAAAAGGTTAACTCTAATACTCTTACTGTGTACAGTCATGGATATTATATTTGCTTCACAAGTTCTGTGAATTCTTTAAACCTGACATGAAGGAAAATAATGTTGAATACATTGCATATGTAGCCATTATTGATATAGGGACCTATGTGCTGACCTTATTTTGAGGGGGAGAGACTGCCCACCAGGTACTGTTTCCTTAACTCTCCTTGTACAATGTGTGTGGGTGTGCCAGGTTATTTCAGTTAGGCTTTTAGTCTGAAATGCATCTTTGTTTCCAGGTTCAGTCTTACGATCCTGATGCTAATTCTTGGTTGCTCCGTGCAACTATCCCTATCGCAAAACGATGTATCACAGCCGTGTCTTTAAACAATCTGATCTACGTTGCTGGTGGGCTTACCAAAGCAATATACTGCTATGATCCAATTGAGGACTACTGGATGCATGTACAGAATACATTCAGCAGACAGGTAATTAACACTAAAAGACCTGTAGACATCTGTATTGTTTTTTTCACATGAACATCTTGGCATGAAATAAATCTCTGATTCCAGTCTTGCTTTACTTCATCTATATAATTGAAAGCATCACAGAAGAGGAAGTGTCTGAACCAGTAGCTTTTCAGCTGTCACTGTTAGCCAGTCCAGGCGTTGTTTGGTTAGTTACTGTTGGAGAATAGCATAATAGTGTCATGGGTGATGCTTTAATTGTGTAGCAATTGATCTGTTGTCAAGTTCTGCTGCATGTTTTAATTTAGGCTGAAGATAGTAATTGTCTTATTATTGATAAAAGCCTTTCAATGTAACACAAAATATTGATGGCTGCTTTTACAGTGTGAAAAAGCCCCACTGCAGAGCATAGAAAGTGTCTGACTTAAGCAACAAGAGGTATATCACTTCCACATCTGGAACACTGAGCAGAGTTTAAAGATGTGTCCCCTTGGTGCTAAAGTGTGTGTATGTCATTTTTTCCCTGTGTTTTTTAAAGCATCAGTCACACAGATGCCATAGTCTAGTCGTGTTCTGGCTTTTCCTCTTCCTCTGTTTTGATTCTATGTTTTCTCTTTAACTGAACATTTTATCCCTGCCTGCTTTAAAGGAAGAAAAGAAATCCTCTAAGTAAGACATAATGCTGTGTTTTCCTTATGCATTCTTTCTTTTGCTCTCCCCTCTTCACATCCCTCTTCTTTATCTGTTGCTCCTCTAAGGTCCTCCTCCTCCTTTCCATTTCTTGCATTAACAGTATCTGCTGAAAACCTTAGCTTTGTTCTCTCCCCCTGTCCTCGTCTCAGGCGTTTAAATGGTAAATGCAGTGTTTGTCTGTGTTCTATCGCATCCCTTGTCTGAGCTATGTGTAGTGAAGGCTTAGACCTGGCAGAGTCTTTCCTGTAGGACTGTGTTGCTGCTTTGCCCAGCGAGTGTGCTTTATGCGTAGGCCCTTTCAGGAGAGGATAGTACAGGCCAGTCTGCCTGCAGGTGGGAGTCACAGTGCTGTCCTGCCCTGGGGTAGGCATGCAGGAATGGAAGTTTTGGTTTTCAAATAATCATGTATTCCTTTGTGTGTTCTTAAACAGGAAAATTGTGGTATGTCTGTTTGTAATGGAAAAATCTATATCCTTGGTGGAAGACGAGAAAACGGCGAAGCCACAGACACTATTCTCTGTTACGACCCTGCAACGGGCATTATCACAGGAGTGGCAGCCATGCCCAGGCCAGTATCCTACCACGGCTGTGTGACCATACATAGATATAATGAAAAAGGCTTTAAACTGTAATCTTTTTCCTGAAAAAAAAAGAAGATGATGGCATGAATGAATCCAGTGGTCTGCTGCAACACAGGCTTTTTAAAGATTCCTGGAGTGGGAGAATCCCCTTTCCCTGCCTAAGTGTCATATGAAAACTATATCCTGTGCCTTTAGATAAAGGGTTAATTTAACTTGCAAAACGAGACTACAAATCTACACGGTAACCAGAGGGCAGTTACATTTGCTGTGGCTCTGATACAGGAGCAGTAACAGTACATTGTACTGGTGTTCAGAAAGTTTGCCCTATGTATGAGATCTGTAATGAAAATCTTGGAAGCTTTTTGGGGAAAGTGCCTTCACAAGCATTTGTGTCTGTGTCCTGAGAAGCTGTATCTGCAAGGTGTTTCAGGTTCTGCTAATTGGAAAAATAGATAGACAAGGAAATGTCAAAGAATGATTTAGGATAATTGCCTACAGATCAAAAAAATGCCTATATCATTTGTAATTCATAGCTTATTATTCTTACAAGCAGATTGCTTGCCTCAACCAAGTGGATTTTATGTCAGATCATGCATGGTTTGGAATTAAAAACGACCACAAAAAAATAACCAACCACAAAAAAACCCCAAAACACACTGCAGACCTTGGAATCCTTGGGTAACACGTTTTTGTGAAGGAGAAGCTGGTGCTTCAGTGAGCTACTGCAGCACACTGCAGTGATGACTGTACCTTAACACTATGGACTTCATTCATAGTGAGGCTACATGTTCATCAGAAGTACAAGGCTGCGTGACATGGAAACCTAGTGACTGCTGGGGTGCAGGCAGCTGTGAAGCAGATCTGGAATCCCAGTTTTTAAGTTTTTGAAAGTATGCCTGGAGTCTGAAAGTTACTGGGTTGGCTCTTTGGTCACTGTGAAGTATCTCTAAACCATCCAAGGAATAAAGGGTGATGAGTCCTGGATTCTTCCGCTTTTGTGAATCATCTGGTCATAGGAGGTAGGGACTTGGGTTGCTTATCAATTGTTTTTTTGGATCTCTCATCTGCAGATGGCAGAGTACCTGCCAAGGATTTCTTGGCCTTTCTTCAGACAATCACTTATTCTGGTACAGTTAAATTACTGTATAAGCTGCCTGGTCATAGATAAGAAATTCTGGAAAGGTCCCTCCTGTCACCAGAAAATTCTGTGGGCTGTCCATGTAGCCATATGAGGCAACTCCCACATGTTATGGATAATTTTGAAGCCTAGGACCCTGTGTGTACACCTGGGTTTGTTTGTTTGTTTGTGGGGGTTTTTTGCTGGTTGGTTGTTTTTGTTTTGTTTTAAAGTTAAAGGTATTTTTAAGTCCTCCCTGTATTTCTATACTAGGTCTCTTTATTTCCAGGATGCAGTTGTGTAGTTGAGGCACAAGTTCATAAAAAATGAAATAGCACTTGAGAGTAGGAAAATGAATAGAATTGTCTGCGTACCAATTTCCTGTTAATCACCAAAAACCTCAGGAACTGCCTTTCAAAGGAATTCTGAGGACAGCAGCCAGTAGGGAAGCTGGTCAGTGCCAGGGCAAAAAAAAAAACCAAACAACATAAGGCCCCTGGAGAAACGGCCCTGGCCTCAGGATTCTGGCCTCCCTGCTTGCTCAGGAGGGTGAAAACAAGCACCATCTCTGGAATGCTGTTTGTTCCATTGGACTTTCTTCATCTGTTTTCCCAGAGTATTTCTTCATGACATGGAAATTCTGACCCTCAGTGAAGCTATGCCAAACTGGGAGTCATCATTTTCAGCAACATATGGTCATGACTTTCAAAGAGCACTGGGAGCTGCACTTTGATACATTCACTCAAAACCTCAGGAAAGGACACAAATTTCAGTTTCTGGCTGAATACCAAACACTGCTTTGTATGTTACAAATACTCATAAAATACACATTTCTGCCTATCAGTGATGTCATTAGGAGTCAGTCACATTGCCCTAAAAAGAAAGTCCTCCTAATGGTGGACAAATGCATCAGATAAATTAATCCTTTTCTAAGTGCCTTCTGTTTCTGCCCATCAAGTGTTACTTCAACAAGGTAATTTCAATACCTGTGAATAAGGTCCCTTGATAGCAATGGGAATTGCTCAGTAATGATGTTCTGTACATAACTTGTGCCATCAGTGTAAATGGAACTGTAAAACATGACAGCACTTCATGAGGATGCCATTTGGAAAATACTCTCCTTGCCTTTCATTTCCTTTGTATCAAGACTTGTAATGCCGATTGTCATGCTAAACTGTTTTAAAACATTCTTTATTCTGTAGGTGTAAGCCAGTGTCATTTATGTATAGGTATCTTTTAATCTGTGTTCATAATACTGCACTGCTCTGTAAATAACAAAGATCCTGCTTTCTGTGGTTTTGAAGACTCATTTTATAGTTATCTTTTCTTAACAAATTATGTACCGTTACTTATTACTTTGAAAATGACAGTGTCTAATGAACCAGTAAATGCAGAAATGTAGATGTAGAAGAAAATCTCTGCTCACAGCTCTTGAGAAGCCTGAATTCAGTGCTGAACAGTTAGGTGTGGAGCATTGCTAAGATGGCAGTTACTCATGCAATGATTTCCGTAAAACAAGCAGTGATTTTTATTTCTTTTTCTTGTTTACTCTGTAAATAATTTGTATTTACAGCCTGCTGTGTTAAAGCAATTATTTTTTGATGTACTAGAAAAGAAAATTCAACTTTGGTTTAATGAAATGTACCATTTTTCTAGAAGGATGCTTTAATTGCATTTTAAATGCATGGAAATTGCACTCCTGAGCCACCTGTTCTCCAATGCATTTCACTTAAATATAGATGAGTCCCAAGATTAAAACTCTCAGTGTCTTGCAGATCTAGCTGCTTGCAGTTTACGGGCTTGAGCAGCAAATTGGGTTTCTATGTCTCAGCTAGGAGAGAAAAACGATTTGTATCATCTAGTAGAATCAACAGTTGTCCATCACAAATGGTGAGAGGTTTGGTAGCTTTTAAGTGAAGACACCTGCACAAAGGCATGGGCAAAGGGCTCAAGTATCTTCAAAGTCACACCTAAAAAACAAATTCTAAGTCATCCATTATTTTACTTCACTAAACAGGTAATTGCCTTTTAAATATTTTAAAAGTAAATTAAAGGTTTTCCTTCTCCATTTTGGTGTCCATGTGATGAATTGCATCTTTCTCTTCAAAAGAAAGTTGATGTTTCCCTGCAGCCTGGCTTTCAGGGGGCTCTGGATATATAACTTCAGTTATTGCCTTATAATGCAGCCTATAGCCTTCCCCTTTTAAATACATGACATGTTTCCCTCCCTTTACAGCCATCAAGCTTGTAACAATGCTTGGTAATCGTTCAGTTTTACTTGTAGACTCCTTTCTTGGTCATGCTTATGTAGACATAATTTGAGGGGTCTCTTCCATTTGTACCATCACTATGTGCCTGGTGTGCTTTTTGAAGACGGGCACCAAGGGTCCAGAGCTGTACTGTTACGTTTTTTAAGTGGCACCAATGCAGTTCTCGTCAAAGACTGCTTCTGTTGCTATTCTCTGAAGCACACATAGCTAATGCAGTTTGTTGATATGGACCCTTACCATAATTTACTCAAGCTTTTTAAATGGTAAATTTAAATGCAAGTTTTTGAGAGAGGCTGATGATGTAGGGAAAGGGGAGTGCTTGCTGTGATAGAAGCTCAGAGGAAGCTGAGTTCACTACATTATCTTAGGCAATTACTCAGTTTATCCTGCTTTTGTTTGATTTGAGCTGCGAGGACAAAACAAGCAGCACTCCCACTCCCTGTGAGTTCAGGTTTCCCTCTTGCTCAAAGCACAGTAGTGTACTGGAGCTGTCAACTTGCAGTGGTTGGGCAGAACAGTGAATTTACTCGAGTTCCATAGAGATAGGAGAAACTCCTTGGGGCACACTGAGGTGGCAGGAGGAAATGCAGAGCACTTGGGGTTTGTGCATTTGTCTGGGCTTGCTGAAACCAAGACATTGTGGGTGCTCATTAGTTTGCAGAAACACAGGTGGTAAAAAAACTTCATGTTTGTCAACTTGCTGAACTCAAATGCAGTGACGAAGGTGCACTTACGTCACAGTCCTCCAGTGGCAATGTTCAGGAAAGCCAAAGGTTCGTTGTTTCTAATTGCCTAACTAGGCAAGTGTATGTATTTTGGTTCTTTTACCACTGAGGATGGCAAAAGCTAATTCCAGAACGTGAAACTTAGATTATGAAACTCAATAGACTTATCACTGTGAGGCAAAATGAATGTTTTCATCTGAATGTAATCTTGTGGAAACAAAGTACAAATGAAATGGTTTGTTGTGCCTTGTTTAAAAAGCTGAGCAACGTATACTCAGGAGTCTACAAGGTAAGCTGAGATTTTAAAGCAGAAATTAGCTGTCTGGCTGGGGGCCCAGCAGTGGGGCTTTTTTTCCTGTATACCCAGCACACAAGTTTCTTTAGTGTTGAATTATTTCAGGTGGTGTTAATAAATGTGGATCTTGCTCTCAGTTTATAACAATTGTGTCAGTGCTGTGAGCATTGCCACAGAACAGCAAGCAGCCTCCTGCCAGCCCCAAACCAGATGTGTGAATCACATTCTCTGTGTGTATCACATTCTCTGTGTGTGTGATGCCTTGCATCAGCTCTGTTATGCATAAGGTCACGTTACTCACAATGTATGGCTCTGATAACTACTGTCTAAGAATGCTATTTACAGCAATGTGTTTTCCACTGCAGTCCTCCACCCTGTGCTCATATATATCTGTACCTGTGAGTAATTTTCTGCTCATTTTGTGATTATGCTGTTATAAGTAATGCACATTAAAGCCCCTCTGTACAGTGTGTTGATAATGTAATTACAGCTTGCTTTGTGGTATTAGTTTCAAAGAAAATAATGTCTTAATTTTGAAAATACCTGTGCCTTGAGTTTCACCTGTATTTTTATCTGCTGTGAAAAAGAGCTTGGATTACTTCTCCCAGTTTATCTTCATCGAGCTTGGTCTTACTGTCCAGACTGTTGATGTCCTCCTCAAAGAAATAAACCTTGCCACTCACTGACTAGAATAGTTAAACCTCTTGTTTAGAGGATGCCTAGAGTGCTTCCAGTGCTATGGCAGATTTAGTCTAGGGAAATCAGCTTTTGGTTTGGGTTTTTTTCTTTCCCTATTTTTTGTTCCTAGCACTCTTCAGTGACAAAGGATTTGAGTTCAGATAGGACTTCCTGTCCTTATCATGTACAGTTTCTCGTTTCAGTCAATAGACTCCAACACTTCCAAACACTTCCAACTTGTCAGCCATGAACCTCTTGTTCAGTATATGCAACATGAAGCAATAATATGGTGCAGCACAGCAATAAGCAAATCAAGAGACCTGAATGTAATCTACTGTTACTAACTTTGTCAGTGTAAATGCTGGACCTATGAGTCATTCTCCTTTTGGTGCACCTGTAGCAATTTGGACTTAAGACTAATAGGAGCTACTTGGCCCTGGAAAGAGAATTTACCTCCTGAACTGTTAATTCAGATGATATTTTATCTTCACCTGAAATCATGTTTTGCCTTTCCTTTTTTTTTTGCTGAGGAAAACAGCAGTTCATGTTACTCCTTTATTTACTGAAACACAGAAGGCATAGTTCCACAAAGGGCCGATCATTGTCTTTGAGAATGACTTGGTACAGCAGAAAGGACATCTGAACAAGACAAGTGCAGACCACTTCTGTGTGCCAGAGTCAATGTAGCATTATCTAACATTAAGGTCTTCAGGTTGTGCTGACAGTAGAAAAAGTGATTTGTAGCACAATTGCAATAGCAGCTGTTATATTTAAATATATTTCTTGCATAATTCTTTGACAGTTTTTTAAAGTTCAGTGTACCTAATAAACATTTGCCTTTTGAATAGTTCACTGTGTTTTATTTAGGCTACGAAAAGTACCAGGGGGGTGGCTTGATGGTGCGCAGATGAAGCTTCTTGGGTTTATTCTGGGTCATTTAACTTCAGTTCTGCCCCTTTGCAGTCTCTGTATCTATCCATCAATCCATTCCTCTGTCTCCCAGTCCAGGTGTTTTATTTTCCCTGTTCTGATTATGGAACTTAAAATTGACATGAATAAAGGCTGTTGATAAGGTGGTGCTGAAGAGTAAGTTTAGAATGGGAGAAATGATAAAGCAGGGGTTGGGATGTGAAATACGGGTTAGTCCTGGGTATTGCATCAGGGAAAGGATGTGAACTGACATAGAAGACAAAACTAGCGTGGGAAATTGGGAAAAGATAACATAATGCTAGGAACAGGCTGTCTGGGGTGGGGTGGAGTTTCCCTCTCTGGAGATACTCAAAACCCACCTGCATGCATTCCTGTGTGATCTGGTATAGGTGATGCTGCTCTGGCTGGGGGGAGGACTAGATGATCTTTCAAGGTCCCCTCCAGCCCCTAATATTCTGTGATGGTGACTAGCAGCAATACAGGTTGGAAAGAATCCTATAGAAAGTTTATTCTCCCAAAATGAGCTACTTGGATATCTTGAGGTCCCATTTGCAGATGGTAGAGTTATGGTTCAGATTGTAATGGGAGCGGGGGGTGGGGGAGGGGAGGCTGCTGCAGTTGAGCTGATACCAAGTATTTGGTTTAGTACTGGTTTTACAGATTTCATCCTTCTTTTCTAGTGGAATACTTGCTCTTGGTTTCTCTTCCCCTGACATGCATTCTGTATCTCAGACCTAGAACTTGCCTTTCCTGTAAACCTAGTGTTGCCTTCTTGCCCAAAACATTTCTTTTAGACATTGACACAGTCCAATACAGCTTTCATAGCTTTGTTCTGTAGCCCACCACTGAGATACAGTCTGTATCACAATTCTATTCCCTGTGTCATGTATTCAGATGTGGAATGTTCTGGACACACCAAAATAAAGCCTAAGCAGCCATGATGTTAAATGTGCTCTCTTCCTCTCACAGAGAAATAAAGAGCAAGCAGCTTTTTGTAGAATTGGTGCCAGACATTCTGTATTTTAATTTAACTTAAATGGATGTGATGGTACTGCTATGACTCTTTCTTTAACCTGCAGCTTTAAGATACAGAAAACAAGTAGCTGTACTTTCTGCAGCTTGGAAACAACCCCTGCACAGAGATGAGAGTCTATGTTGTGGTTTTGAGGTACATAGTGATTTTCAAACACCTTTTAACATGAAGTACAACCTGGCAAGCCAACAGCGTCTGCTGCAGTTCTAAAGTATGGCCAGGCTTGTTTACAGCAACCAAGTGGCTCTTGCTCTAGTGCCAAAATTAACTTATGACCAAGTTCAGTGCTTGCAGAAGTTTACTTTCCTGAAAGAATTAATGTGGTCTGAAAGGGAATCCACAGACTGGAAATATTTTAGAGGGCTGGGAGCCCATCTTAAGGCATCCAAAGTCTTAAACATGTCAGCAATGTTTTAACAGCCTCTTCCTCTTTCCATTAGGCAGGAAAAGGGAAGAAAATAAAACTGAACTACATTATATACATACATTTTCTGATGAGCATGATGGAAATTTGAGTACAAGAACAGCCTCCATCCATTTGCCATAGCTCACTTTTGTTTCTTGCTGAAGTCAGAAAGCTGTTGTTGCGGTAGTGGCCCTGAATCAATAGAAAAAGAGGACTTCAAGGACTAAGTATTCAACATTGAGCATACACTTACTAATTAGTGGCCTCATAAATAAGTCTGTAAAGAAATGTGTGAGCAGGACATTAATTGAGGCTCATGTGTGAGCTGTGGGACTACCACAGACCAAAGCACTATGCCATTATCTGCACCTGACAGAGGGATTGCAGCCTGGCCTAAACCAGACACAAACTGGGGTGCCAGCTACACTAATTTGGGTAATTTTAGTGCCAATTTGACAGTCTACAAACGAGGGGAGAGTAGATATGGTATAAGGCTTGTTGGAAGTCTACCGTTAGTGACATCAGTGCAAGAACTCCCATTCATGAACCCTGCGTGCACAAGAGGCACAGGCAGGCCACGACTGCCATCCCACCCGCGGGGGCCTACGATGCTCCCGTGCACTTCTGCGCTGTTTGGATCCTGCAGCTAGGTCAGCCCATGCCTCACCACTTGGGGTGGTGGGCTTTGGCTCATCATCGTCCTTTCACTGAGTATCTGCTGTATTAAAACGTCTTCCTCCAATTTCACAAGGTTATTGCATCCAGTTAAATCAGGATTAGGCTACTCCGTTAATATATCTAACGAGAAATATTCCCGTGTGGCTAAACGCGGATTTTCCTGGTGCGAGGGTAAATGGCTGCCCCACCGACCCAAACAATCTCCGCAGACCCTGCCGGACAGAGGCGCGGCCGGGACTCCGGTTCCACTGCCTTTGCCCGAGAGCCCTTTCTCCCCTCTCCCCCTCGCCCGGCCCGGCCCGGCCCCTCGCTGTTCTCCGCCTCCTCCCGGCGAGGTGACACCTGCCTGCAGTGGCAGGTGCGGACCCCCTATTGGGGCTGTCTTCGGGCCCCGGCCCGCCCCTTCGCCGCTGTCCGCCTGCGCGGGCCCCGCCCCGGCCGCTGACGGGCAGCCAGGCACACGGCCCTGCGCTCATGGCGGCGGCGCTGCTGTCGGTGGCGGCGGGACGGGGCGGCGGGGGCCGGCGCTGACCCCCCCCCCCGGGGCGCGGTCGGGGACGGCCGGTGCCGGGCGGCGGCGGTGCCGGGCGGCGCGCGGCGGGGCGCGGGTGAGCGGCGGGGCGGGCGCGGGGGGAGGGGGAGGAGCGCGCGGCCGCGGCGGCGGCTTTGTGTGCGCGGGCCGGGGGAGGGGAACGGCGCCGGGCACGCACGTGGGCCCTGCCGCGCGGGCTCGGCCCCGCCCCGGGGCGTCCCGGCACCGGCCCGGCCCGGCCCTTTCCCGTCCTGGTCGCGGCCTCGGCGTTACTTGACGTCCCGGCGGGGCGCGCCGGCGGCCGCTGTCGCTCCCGCTGCAGCGGGGCCGCGCAGGGGTGCGGAGCAGCTGCCCCGTCCCCCTGGAGGCGCCGCGCCGTCACCTCGCCGTGAGGAAGCCCAGCAAGGACGCGGGTCGGTGCCGAAGTACCTGTGCAGGTGAGGCCACGGTGTCTCGCCATGTCTCTGGAGCGCCCAGCTTGGCCATGCGGAGCGTTCCTCGTCCCGAGTGACAGAAGTGGCTGTGCTGAGCGAAAGCTCCCATGGTCACTCATCAGAGCACAGCCGGTGCCTTCTGCATCCCAGCACGGACATCGCTGGCAGCAGGACGCAGGAGGCTTTTGACTTCAGTGGGCAGTGGTTTGCCAGAGCATCACAGTTCTGGTTGTGCACACGTGGGGCTGCAGGGCTCAGG
The DNA here is from genome assembly GCF_014839835.1 of Dryobates pubescens. Classification (NCBI taxonomy): domain Eukaryota; kingdom Metazoa; phylum Chordata; class Aves; order Piciformes; family Picidae; genus Dryobates; species Dryobates pubescens. The sequence goes on along the minus strand of NC_071624.1, from coordinate 4,741,803 downwards.
AGGCATTTGAAGCTCCTGACCTACAGAATGGGACTGGCTTGGAGCTTTACAGCTGTGGTTAACCTACAAGAGCTGGGGAAGGTTGCTTTGTCTGGTGTTAATGCTTTTGTTTTTCCTCACAGGGCGTAGCGGAGAGAACATGTCTGGGATCAAGAGAGTGATTGTGGAGAAGGATCCCGACTACGAGGAGATCACCATCACACATCCCAACAAGCGTCACAAAGCTGCTGAACAGTCAGGTAGGAGCTGCTGAAGTGACGGCATCTCCTGGGTGGAAATAGAAATGCTGTCTCTGGATGTTCGTGCTGTCTGCAGACTGGTCAGGAAAGGGCTGGAGGAGGTCCCGAGGGCTCACACAGTGGACATTGTGGTACTTTTGTGCAGCCAAAGGAAGATGTGATTGTTGTACACGGAGCTATTGCTGCCTGCTAAGTGAAACATAAATAAGGCTTGAGCATGCAGACTTTGGTGTGTGGTAGCAGCTAGAGCATGACCTCTCTAGGGCCCCCTGTGCTTTCATTCCTGTTGTTTGCTGAAGTATTTGACAGTGCATCTTCCCAGGAGTTAGCCAATGCTGGGATTTGCTCCAACCTGTGCATCAATTCTGCAGCTGAAGTCAGCTTCCACAATGTTTGGCAGTCTGTTTACATTTTGTGGGATACTGCTCACAGTAGAGCATGAGAGGGGCTGGGGAAGAAAGAGTTCCATGACCCTGTGATAGGTGGACTGGTTTTTGGAATATGGCAGGTGTTTGCATGAGTAGGTAGGTAAAGTGAAATGGAGCAGTATAAGATGGAAGGGAGGAGGAGGAGCAGCTACCCAGCTGAAGGAAAGGTGGATAAAGAAGTGTAGTGGAGAGAGTAGCTGGGTGAGCAGGTTTGTATTTGGCACACTTGAATATGCTTGCTTTGGGAACCAGCCTGTTGGCAGAGTGCCTAGGACAGGTTGCAGTTGTCTCTGGGCAAATAAGAGTAGAGCTTCTTGCCCCTGGGACAGGGAGTAGGCTAGTGGGTTTTGGCATAGCACAGCTAGTGAGAGGATTGTGATAGGAGGAGCTGACGAACAGGTAGGTGAGAAAACTGAAGCTATCTGTGGGATCTGAAGACAGTCCAGGAACACAGACGCATGCCATAGCTGTCAGATGAAGAGGGCCATATGCTGGTTTCATGGGTGATGTTTTGGAAGACCGTGTACAGCTGGACAAGTCTGAGGAGGCTGAACTGTGGGTTGAATGTGTTGCTGAACAGGTCCTGTCTGCCAGAGTAGTTAGGGGCCCTGACCATGGAGCTGGCTGTGGCAGAAGAGTGGCACCACTCCCAGCTGCCTGCTGTGCCTGACTGCTTAGAAGTCACCATGCTCAGTGGTGGAGTGTCACAGGGACTGCAGACAGGTGTTTTTTAATCCACTTCTGAAGCAACCATTCAGAGGTTTTAATAATTAGCAGGCAAAGTCTCAGGGGTTTGGAAAACTGTCCTTGCAAAGTGAACTCTTTGTCCAGGTGATTGCTTCAAACTGGATTCTTTCTTCCTGTCAGAAGACCTCCAGATTTTGATAGAAGAATTTCTTAAGTATACAAATGTCACTAACACAGTCTTAATTGGGGACTGTGATTAATGCTAAGCTGGGCAAAATATGAAAATAATGTGTTCTTAAAAGCCTCTGTAATATAACCACAAATTCTGGAGTGCTTTAATTATCATACTGCTGGTGTTGCATGGCATCAGTCTTGGGAAGAGATGCTGTTGTCCCCATGTGAACTGTACATCTCATACCTTAATCTGTTTAGGTTTATTTTAAGTGTATGTGAACTTCATAAGCATGGTGTTCAAGGCTGGAGGGAAATGATCTCCCTCTGTTTTTTAATTCTGCATTTCTCATACTGGTTCAACCATAGTTCTGTTTTACTGTAGGCTTGAACTATTTGTAGTCCTACTATATATATATACACACATACACGCAGCACACATACACACACGTCTGTGTGGGTATATCTGTAAATAAATGTTTAGGATGTGCCTGATAAATATAGAAGCATCTGTTGCCTTACTCTTGTAGGTGCATGATCAAACAGTAAGTTTAAGCCTGTGGGCTGGAAGATACCAACAGAGTTTTGACTTGTTTTGGATTTCTTTACTCTTTCTGTTGGGATATTGGAAACCTCTTCAAACAGAGGTGTACCTTTCAGTAAAACACATGCTTCCTCCAAAGCTCAAAACAAAGCCTTGGTGTCTCCTATTCCATGTAGAAACAATGTGGGCCATTTCTGTGATCTGCTTCGCTGTGTGGTGATGGCACTTCTGTCACAGGCTGGAGGACCTTTTCCAGACTTTCTTCTGGAAGTACAATTCCTGCTTTTCCAAGGTCTTACTTAGAACTTGATGAAAATAGATGCTGCTTGAACCCCTCTGATATAATGCAGGTGACTTAAAGGAAGGACAATATTTAAGTGTGTGTCAGGAGCAGAGCAAAAAGAACTGTTCTTCCTGTGTTCTAGAAAAACACAGTAAGATGCCAGTTCAGTTCCTAGCTGCTGATTTGCCGTGAGGTATTTGCACAGTTTGAAACAGTGGACTACATGTTTTCCACCAAGGTCAATAAACCCCTGCTGAAAGGCTAAAGTTTTTTTTGCCTGCTGTGCTGGAAGAGGATTTAGTGATAGGTTGACCAGTAGTATTTTGATTTGCGTGTAATAAAGGCTTGTAGGCACTCCAGAGCAGGCTGCACTGCATGCCAGTGCTGAACATACGAAGTATTAGTTTGCCTTGTTATTGCTGCACGATGTGGTGTAAATTTCCTGGATGTGAATCGGGCCAAAGAGAGCAGAAATATGTACACAGTGTTCCAGCATTACTCCTGTGCAGTCGCAGTGGTAACTGCACTTGGCTGTGTCACATTGGAGTTTTCATTTCTCTGTTTACAGCTTTACTGAGACAGAAGTAAACAAACTGGTCCTGTTCTTCCCATCTTCTGTTACTTGTCATCTCAGACCTAAAAAGGAAAAAAATATCTGTCTCCATAAACCATCCCTGAAAGATACATGTGGTTTTTGTTAAGACAACTTTCTTTTGCAGAAAAATGATCCTTCCCTTTCCTTGTGTGTGCACTGAACTTATTATCCCATCACTGCTACAACTACCTGAAGGGAGGTTGTAGCCAGGTGGGGGTTGGTCTGTTCTCCCAGACAATCAGCAACAGAGCAAGGGGACAAAGTCTCAGGTTGTACCAGGAGATGTTCAGGCTGGGTATTAGGAAGAAGTTCTTCACAGAGAGAGTGATTTGCCATTGGAATGGGCTGCCCAGGGAGGTAGTGGAGTCGCTGTCCCTAGAGATCTTCAAGAAAAGACTGGATGAGGCACCTAGTGCCGTGGTCTAGTTGATTGGATAGGGCTGGGTGATAGGTTGGAAGAGACCTCCAAGATCATCCAGTCCAACCTGGCTGATTCTACGATTCTCACTCTGTGATTTGTGATCTTTGTTCTCAAACAGAGCATCCAAAATAGAAATATAAATACCTTTTATTCTCTGTGCGGCCCTTTACAGCTCGAGATGTTGCTGTGCAGAAGATTGAGACCATTATAAAAGAACAATTTGCCGTCGAAATGAAGAGTAAAGAACATGAAATTGAAGTTATAGATCAGGTATAAAGGCTTTGTTCTTAAAAATACAAAAGACCTCGGTGTACTGGGGCCTGGGAGGGTTGCTTCAGTGGGTACCCATTATTGTCTGCTACCTCTTCTTTTCCTAGCGCCTGATTGAAGCAAGAAGGATGATGGATAAGCTTCGTGCCTGTATTGTGGCTAACTATTATGCATCTGCTGGTCTCCTTAAAGCTGGAGAGGTGAGAATTACTTTGTGAGTAATAAGAATTGAGGGAATGTTTGCCAAGGATGGTGTATAGTTTACTGGCTGTTTGGTTTTCGGATGTGATTTTCCTGCAGCGGTGGAATACAGACTGCATTTGGGGTGGCAGTAGGAGAGGAGACCTGTGCATCACCAGCTGGGCCTCAGGTGCTCAGCAAAGATGAGTCTTCAAGGAGCAGTTGAGAAGTCGTTCAGCAGCCTTTGGTTCTGTTTGCTGAAATACTTTGTTGTGTAAAATTTTTTTTTTATGAGTTGCTGCATGAGAGCACCTCACTTCAAACACACTGCATGGTCTTTGCAAAGCTCTGAAAAGTGGGGAGCATATTTTCCTATTTAACAGGAGGAGAGAGGAAGCAGATGGATGTTGGATCTTCTCAGGGGGAAAGAAAAAAGAAAGATAAAAATCAAGATTACTCAAGACTCAGGCAAGGCTGTGAAACCACCTTCCCTTTACCCTGACAGCCAGTTTGTTAATGGTTTGGTGAACAGACCAATGGCTGCAGTAAAGTGGGCGGTAAATGAAGGAGGTATCGCAGAGAGATGAAAAATTCACAAGGAGATTACAAAAATCCCAAACCCTATTAGTTAAACCCCAGTTTGGAGCATTCTGTCCTTAATGGGATGGTAATTGCAGGGTGTTCATGACACATGCAGACTTCTGATTGACAGGTAGTTCACTACCAGTGTGAATAGTTACCATCTTTTCAGTTTGGGGAGGTGATGTAATTTCTAGTAGACCTGAGCTGATTGAAAGCTGTAGATGGGTGCTGCACACCTGGCTTTTATCGTAATCCCACGAGAATTTCTCTTCAAGCAATGGCTCATGCTGCTGCTCCTGTTCTTCTGGTGGGTTAAACCGAAACGGTCCAGATTGTTTTTCCTCACTGAACTTGAGTTAGGCAACTGGATTTGAAAAAAAAAAATCCTGGTGGTATTGAAAAAATTCTTGGTAGTGTTGGGAGGCTTGGAGATCCCTCTTGTACCCTTGATTTTTGTGTAGGCAGCTGAAGAACGCGCGCTGGGGTCTGATCTGTGAAAGCGCTTTTATCCAGCGTCATCCTGTGCCGTGCAGGGTTTGGTTTTTTTCCTTGCTGATTTTCACACGTGCCAAAAATAACGACTTTTGTAACTGTTTCGAAGTATTCTCAGAACTTCCTGGAGCATCCTTGCTTTGTTCAGATTTCCTGTGGCTTGCAGGAGCTCATGGCTGGTGTAGCTGTGTCTTTGATTGCTTTTTTCCCTTAGTGCCCTGATTTGCATGCAGGCTAAAGCAGTTCTTTTTTTATTTTGAAATCGTTGCTGCCTTCAGTTTTCCTTCTTGTCTGTTTTTAATGTATGGCTAATGTGTTTGACTCAGCAGTGAATGCTGTTTTGTTTCTGCTTCTGGTAGAACAGCAGTCTCTGTAGTTTAACTCGGAACTTCTGGGAGGATGATTTGCAAATCATAAACACAAACACTTAGTCAACCCACTGCTTCTGGCTTTCGAGGCTTATGCTTCCATATGACTGAGAGGGGATCTAATAAATGCATATAAATAGCTGAGGACTAGGTGTTGGGAAGGAAGGGACAGCCTCCTCTCACCTGCACCCTGTGATGGGACAAGGGCCAATGGATGTAAACTACAGCACAGACAGTTCCACCTCAACTTGAGGGGGAACTTCTTCACTGTAAGGGTCACAAAGCACTGGAATAGGCTCACAAGAGAGATTGTGGAGTCTCCTTCTCTGGAGACTTTCAAGACCCATCTGGATGCATTCCTGTACGACCTGTGCCAGATTCTATGGTCCTGCTCTGGCAGGTGGGTTGGACTTGATCTTTGGAGGTTGCTTTCAGCCCCTAACATCCTGTGATCCTGTGATGTTGTGTGTCCCCTCACCATTGGATATACTCATCTAACTTTTAAGCAGATAATTGAGTTGGTGATTGCTTTGCTCATGTACTTGACATGACGATTGGAAGGAAGGCACTCATATGAAGCTTCAAAGTCCAAGATGGGACAATGTTTAACTCCATTTCTTTCCACCACTTCTCAAGACCAGCTCTGTTCCCTCAGAGTGGGACTGGTGTCTGCCCTCTACCACACCGGCAGAATTTTAGATCAGGGAATTTAATGTGGATTAAAAATAACCCTGCAAAGGAAAAACTAAACCAAACCAACTGAAAAACCCTGAAGAAACAAAAAATCCCTAATGAGTTTCTTGATTTGTTTTCCTTTGTGACCTGTGCTCTCCCCATGAATGACTGTGCCAGCCTGGCTGACTGGGGTGGCTCAAGCAGGAAGGAAGAAAGCTTCTTTTAGCTGGTGCTGCTTGCAAGAAAAGCTGTCAGTACAACTCCAGTGTGAGCCTGTGGCTGCAGGAGCTGGAGTGAGTCGATCTGCTGGGGCTCTGCTGCTGGCAGAGGGGCATTTCTGCCAACTTGATTCATCATCAGACCAAAGTGACAGGGAGGACTGGTGGCTGGGAGAAGTGGCCAAGGGACACTTGCTTTGGGTGGTGGGTGTTTTTGTTGCTATTTATGAGGTTAAAAGCAAATGCAGGAGTGGGGAGGCAAAAAAGCACCTTTGTCGCAGTAATGGAAAATAAGAGATTTAAGTACTCCTCTGCCCCATTCTCCACCTTGTAGGTTTAAGAGGACCTAAGATGAGCGCTAAGATCTCCATTTTGAGAAAAGTTTGCAAGCATGCCTAAGGACATTATTCTTTATCCTCTGTTAAGCTTGGGGAGCAGACAGGGTGCTAATACGTGTAGCTTGCCTTACAGGCATTGACAAGGCTGCCAGTGAGTATCAAAGCTAAAGAGCCTGATGCATTCTGTACCCTGCTTGCCTGAAAGAGTCCAGCAGCTGTGGCCTTCCTGTGTATGGTAAAAGACCAGAGGTGTCTGCACAGGAAGTGAAGGTGATATTTTCACAGGGGCATTAGAGGTATTTGAGCAGGATGCAGTGCTCCTTTCTGAAACCAGGTGTGTTTCTGAGACCAAAGGATCTTGAAGGAACGCTTGGTGTGGGGTGCTGTTTCTGTAGAAGCTTCTCTTAGTGTGGCATATGTTTTCCCTGGAGGGCAGCTGATTAAATATTTGCTCTTTCTTCATCCATCGACTTTTTCTCTTCTGGTGCAGCTTTGTTTTCGTCTGAGCTGCAGGGGAATAATGACCAGATCTGCCTGACCTCTTTGTTGCAGGGGACCAGGTCATGTGATGCGACAATTCTTAATCACCCTTCAATCAAGAAATTCTTGGAATCACCTTCTAGATCGTCATCTCCAGCTAACCAGGGCTCAGACACTCCATCTGCCAACCACTCCGAGAGCGACTCGCTCTCTCAGCACAATGACTTTCTCCTGGACAAAGACAATGGCAACTTGGATGCAGACGAGCGGCTGACAAACAGCCTGGATCAGAGACAGAGCAGAAGTACTGGCCGGGTAAAGTAAAACTCGAGTGGTGGTCAAGTTGTTGGAGGTGTGTGCTCTGTCGGACTCGGTGCTGGCACCAGGAGCTCTTCATGTTTTCACCCACCTTGCTGAAGATCTGTTTCTTATCCTCTCCAACTGCTTGCTCCCACTCTCTCAGCCTGGCTTTGCTGTAAGGCTAACTGAAGTGTCTGTATCTTGGGTAACTCATCTTCACTCAGTCTTGTTCAACAGGGAGGCCAGCCAGGCAGCAGTGACAGCTTTGTGTCAGCACAGCTATCTGCTGCTGCCTTGGTTGTTAGCTTCTGGGGAAGGAGGTGTTTCAGAGCTTGAGCAAAGGGGTTTGCTTTCTGATGGAAGTCAGGTCAAGAAGGGCAGAGCCTGGAGAGAAGAGCAGCCTGTGTCATTCCTAGCAGTGTTTTTAAGAGGTAATGCTGCTGCCTGGCCCTAAATACCCATGGGGACTGCATTGCTTGGAGTGATTGAACCCCTGGAGTGGTTTTGCCTCCTCAGCAGCCTGTGGTGGCACCAGTGGAGTAGGTCACTCTGGGAGTGTGGGCTAGTAGAGCCCTGGGTATGTGGTCAGAGTGGGCTTTCTGTTGATGGTGCTGCTTGCTGTCATGCTAATATCACTGCTTAACTGAAACAGAAATACTTGAGTTAAAAATCCCTTCTTTCATTGTTCCCCCATACTATTTTCTGGGTTATTTTTGGCATGGAACCATTCTCTTAATGGCTCACTCTGAAGCTGCCCATGGGCTGCAGTTAGCTCCACAGGGGAGGTTTTCACTGGCTGCAGGTGAAATGAGCCTTAGTAGGTGAGATGAAATTGTTTGATTTCCTTTCAGTTCCTTTTAGCTGTCAGGCCTGCCAGAGGAGTACAGCCTCTAACCCAGTCTGGGGCTGGACATATCTCATTGTTTGTGACTAGATGATGCAACTAAACAGGATGTAATAATAGGTGGCAGAAAGAGCAAGAATTCTGCCTCCACTGAGTAACATGACGCCCTTGATAACAGGTATTATGTGGTTTGCTGAAGCCCTGCCTGAGGTCTGTAGCAGAAGGCAGATAAATGATGTATGATGTGGACCCCCCTATATCATAAACCACTGGACCAGTATGATATGTTTCTGTACTGGGGGCATTGATGAGCAGTTGTGTTGCTTGGGTGTGGCATGTTGGTACATCTTTGACCAACACAGCCTGTGACCCAGAGGTGGCTGAGGGCGTGCTGAGGAGCCATCCTAGCCTTCTGTGCCTCCTTGCTCCGGTTTGGGGAATCTGTGACTTAACAGAGGAGGTGTAGCAGTCTGTAGTGAATTCACCACTCCCTGTGCTGACAAGTGCTCAGTGGTGTAATCTGCAGGAACTGCAGCACCAATTCCATTGTTCACAAGAGAATGGCAGTCCTTATTCTCTGGACAGCTGCTTTGTCCGACAGAGTCATGGAAAAGCCTCTCATTCTCATGCAAATGACAGCGCAGCCTGTGTTAGCACTGTGGGTGGTCATGTCAGCGTTCTTGGTCAGATATGTCAGCAGTCTTGGCCACTGTTTAATAGCTGAGGTTGTGTTACAAGGTTTCTTAGGCTAGAATTATTATGCCCAGATATTGCAGTGGATTTGTAGGTTTATCTAGATGTCAGTGATGTGGTATGCTGACTCCTGTCCCTGTTGAGTTGGAGCTAAATTCTTGTCTAGAGCTCAGCTTCAGTTCTTCACCATGATACAATGCTGGAGTCCCTCAAAGCAGCAGAATCTGGAAATGAGAAAGACTTACATTTTCAGAAGCCACTTCTGGGAGATTTAGCTTTTTTCCTGATTGGTGATTTTTCTGCTTAGCATGATGCCAGTCAGGCAGTGCTTGAGCTTTTTCAGATGGTGCAGTGGCAGTGCTTTTGAAACCCAAGCTGAGGTCAGGCTCGGATCCATGGTATGTGGCATATGTACACTCAGTTAAGCCATGCCATGTGCTCTTGGCTAGGTAGTGTTGTCGTTGCGTGCCTGAGTCGCTTCAACCTGCCTAGGCAGCGATTTCAGTATTTTTAGGGATGATTCATTGTTGGTCTTCCATTTTGCTCTGCAGGTTTCCTTTTTTTAACAGCAACTTGCTTTCTAGTGCCAAACAAAATCATGTTTAAAAGGAATGTTTGGTTTTTTTTGTTTGCCTTTTTTTTTTTCTTCTTCTTCTTCCCCTACCCTCAGGACAGTTCAGGTGTTTCAAGCTCTCAAAAACCAGGACAACGAAATGCCGGGCTGTCGAACGATGAAACTTCACGACTCTATGTGAAGAAAACGATTGTGGTTGGCAATGTCTCCAAGTTAGTATCCAGAGGCTGAGGGAGGGGCCTTTATTTCAGGTTTAAATGGAGTAGGAGGTTAAAATCAGGAGACAAAATTGCTAGGCTGTCACAATACAAAGCATTGTCCTTGAATTATCACTGTCCCAAGGCTGCCCTCCTTGAGTGTCTGCATGAGTTTTGTTTTGTGGGAGAATCTGGTATTTCAGTAGTTGTTTTATTTGTTTGTGTATATGGAGATTTTAAGATCTGTTTCTCTCTAGGGGAGGTTTTTCAGCCTTTCCTGACTAGTTAGAATTCTCCAGGTTTTTCCATGGAAATTTGGAAAAGCAAGTTGTCCTAATGACTCATTCAGTGTGTCCACAGGGACAATATGGACTTTTAAAAACAATTTATAATGTTTTTCCCCCTCCCCCAGAATTTAAGGCAGATAAATATATGTAAGTTTGGAACTTTGAGTAAATCCCTGAAGAAGGCCATTCATTTAGGAAATGATGAACAAGTCCAGATTTCAGTTCTCCAGTATATACCACCGATGTCAGTCTTTGCTGATGAGACTTATGTTGTTAGAACTGCATCTTGAAAAATCTGCCTAAGCCTGGACCCAGAACCAAGTATTGATTATGAAGTTTCTTTGAAATGTATATGAAGAACTGTTATTTTTGGTATTTGTGGTAGCAGAGTCGCTGACGTTGTATTCTGGTGCAGTTTTGCTTCCTGATGTCTCAGAATAGGTTGGGAAAGTTATTTAACAGAGGTAGAATGTTATAGTGAAGTCTTCCTAATTAAGAGCCAAATATTTAAATGGACAAAATTTCATATGGCCTATGTGCAGTAAAGTAGAGATGTATTAGAAGCATAGAATAGAGCATGGGACCCTTACTTCTTTTTGGATAAACTGTTGGGAGTAAGGAATAACAAGCAGAACTGTACAGGGGGCAAGGTTCACACAGGCATTTTGCCATCCCCACAGTTTTTGCCAGAGCTTTCCTGAAGTACTGTTTTTTTGTTTGGTTTTTTTTTTTTTGGTATTTATCTATTTGAGATTTTTATCTTCTGTTTTGTTTTGGTTTTATTTTTACTTGTAATTTCTTTGCCAGGTACATTCCCCCAGACAAGAGAGAAGAAAATGATCAGTCGACCCATAAATGGATGGTGTATGTCCGAGGCTCTCGGAGAGAACCCAGCATAAATCATTTTGTCAAGAAAGTCTGGTTCTTCCTCCATCCCAGTTACAAACCTAACGACCTGGTAGAAGTGAGGTAATAAGGAATGACTCCAGTCACTATTCCAGTCTTCATGCTTGCCAGGCTTACAGAGCCAAGTTTCTTAGAAAGTTCCTTTTCTGGTTTAGTATTCTGTGTCTTTCTTCAGCCTCTAACTTGGTTTGACTTACTTCAAAATAACAGTAAAAATAAAGGAGTTTTCATGTAGCAAATGTGCCAGACAGTTTTGTGTTGTGTTTTGTTATGGTTTTTTTTTCTTTTACTTTCCTACTGAGAAAAAGCTTTCAGTTGTTGCATTTTGTGTTATTCATGTGAGTTTGTGCGTTTCCTGTACACTGTCTGCTTTGCAGGTTAGATTTCTGTTGCCAATAGAGGTGTCTCCTACCTCCTGTTCATTCTGGTGTGGAAAGAAAGAGGAGGCTTAGAAAACTGTCTTGCCCATCATTTTAATGATACATATGCATTTGGGCAAGAAATCATATTCCTCTCTCAAGTATTGCTCCACTGTAGTGAGATCAGTGGCATTTGCTGTATGCTTTAAAGAATTTCCTGTGAAACATGGTGGTGCTGGTGCTAGAGAAACAGAGCAGCTTCTCTCTCTTCTCCCAAACCTGTACTCAAAGCTGTGACCCTAATGACATGAGTGGAGTCAGTTCTCTGTTGATTGCTGCAGGGAAATGCCCTGTCAATCTCTTGTTCTTGCTCCTTTGGACAAGAGGGTGGGAGGACACCTTCAAAATACTTTGTGTCTTCCCAAAGAAACAGTTCTCTGCAGCATCCTGGGAGGGAGGGTGTGGAGACTGCTGAAGTGCAGAATGGCAGCTTAATTCTGGCAAAATTAAACTGCTGAAAGGCAACTCTGTGAGAACTGTTGGTATGGCTCAGTAATGCTTCTGAGAAGGCAACCCTGAGCAGGACAAAAGCAAACTCCTTTGTATTTCTTGTGAAGCATTCTAAATTACACTTGACTGCTGCCTTTTTGTCCCTTTCTCAGTTCCCACTATCTGATGCTAGTACCATTTGTCTTCTGTTTTAATTCCATCTGGTTAGTTGGTTTTTTGGTGCACAGTCCTAGTTATCATAGTGAACATTCATAATCCAGACCAAAAATAGCCTGCCAACCTCTTGCATTTTGTTTCATTTTGAAACTACCTTTGAGATTTACAGTAACAAAAAGCTAAAATACAAGCAAAGTAAGGGTGCATGTTAGAGTCTAATTATAGAGGTTAAAAGCCCTTCTCTTTCATCTTGGAGAATGGTAGTGGTTGAGTTAGTGTTTCCTTGTTGTCTGTGCATTTGTTCTCTTGGTGTTACATGAAGTGTGTGTCTTCTTTGATACAAGGTAGAGAACAGCCAAGGGGGATTGTGAAGTGTTGTGTTGAAAACTCACTTCATAGCTGTGTCCTAGGAGCTCACTTGGGTTTTTTTTTTTAATTACTATTTTCCATGTGGCATTACAGAGCCTTTTGTGGGTTTTTTTTAAGATGCTTGTTTCCCTTGTCCTCTTCTCCAACAGTGTTTTACCATTATCTTCCCTGTCCCCTTGTGCAAAATAAAAGTATGTTTTCAGCTGTCCAAAGCCATAAAATTCTTGTTTCTGTGATTGTATTCTCTCTGTGGTGAATAGCAGGCCCGAAGATAGCTTTAGCTGTCAGCTAGAAAAGCAGCCTTTGGCTTTCTGAGAAAGAGGTAGGTGAAAGCTTTACCACTTCTGCATCCAAAATGTGAATCACCATTTGTTTCCAGAGAACCTCCATTTCACCTGACCAGGAGAGGCTGGGGAGAATTTCCTGTGAGAGTCCAGATACACTTCAAGGATAGCCAGAACAAGAGGATTGATATCATACACAATTTGAAGGTATTTCAACAAGGCATGTGGGAGAAAGGCAATTAAATAAGTTGTTCTGCATAGTCTAGAACTGTTCGCTTGTGTGTATGCTTGCACCTCTCTGTTGTGTGTCTGTCCTGCAGGGTATTTGCATGTGAATAGTTGAGCTGGAGAATTAGCAAAGATCCAGGAAAGCCTCTTAACTTGGCTATATTGAAGTTGATGTGGTAGCCAAGGAACCCAGCCTTTCAGAGGCTGGAACTGATTCTTCTCAGAGCAGCAAGGCATTACTTGTTGTTTCTCTATAGTTTGAGATCTTTACTGTACTCTCACTGCCTGTACTTAGACATGCTGCCACAGGGCTGTTGGTAGACTCATTGTTGTATGTGTTCTGTTTCTGCAGCACTTGCATAGGCACGGGCAGAGATTATCTCTGGTTAAGGGTGGGCAGGGAGGGGCTGTGACTCCCCAGTTGTTCCTTGTTCCTTTTGAAGGGAGCTTTCTTTGTCAACTCATTCACATGTACAGCAACACCCAGTAGGTTCTATAGTGTGCAGTGGTCTTGGAAAATTAGGCTGTTGCTCTTGTTTTCCTTTTAATTAGTGTCTCTAATGTTAGTGGAATTAAGTCTTGAGCTGGTTTAGTTTCTCATTGTTTTGAGCAGCCTGATTAGTTTTATTTAAACTCTGCCTGTGTTAATGGATTTTGTGCTAATGTAGACACCTCACTGCAGCCGCAGACGGAGACGGTAGAGGAGGTTGGAAATGTTCCCCTGGAATTCAGTGACATTTTAAAGCAGATGATGAGTAAAAGTTATTTGGAGAAATATAACTTGGGGAGAAATGGGTAACAGTAGGATGGATATTGTGCAGCAAAAGAAGCCCAGCCTGCAGAAAGCTGAACCAATCTGTGGCACACAGGAACTCAAATCTTTTCGGTTCACATACTGAGCTTGTGGCTGCTGTGGGATGTTGTGAGTGAGCTGAGCTCTCTTCCATGGCTGGCAGCCTGTCTGCCCTTGAGCTCTGGGGCACTGTGAGCCTGTCAAACCCAGCTTCTCTCTATGGGTGTCTTAATAGACACCTCTGGGATTTGCTGCCTCTTTATCATCTGGTACTCAGTATGAACAGTTATTTAATAAAAAATTGTTGTGTCAACATAGCTTTTGTGCCAGTCAGTTCAAATCACTCTTGTGTTTTTTCTCATTATTGTTTCCTTATATTGACATCAGGAATGAAAATGGACATTCCTCAAAGGCTTCCCTTAGGCTACAATAGTATTTCCCCAGCAATCTAATTTCCTTCACTTTTTTTCTCCTTTGCACTTTAGTATGGGCTTCGGGTCATGGTTGGCTTTTTGTTTGCAGAAGAGAGTGTTCATAACAGAGCACACAGAGTTCGGACCCTCTGACCTCAAAAAAAGATTGGAAGTACTGCTGCTCAACTTTGATAGTTTCAACTCTGTTCAAAGAAATTGTATTGTAAATTCCAGATGATATGTCACTTTGCCTTGGTTAATATAAATGTACTGTATTCTTTTGCCCAGTTGGACAGGACCTACACAGGCCTGCAGACCCTCGGCGCAGAAACGGTGAGTCAGCAGGTCATGGGATGGATGGTGTACTTTGATTCCCTTAAGGATGTTCAAAAAGAAAAAGACAGGACTAAGCAAACTCAGACCCATTTGATTTCACAATTTCTGGAATGTAGATTTTGCTCTCTCGTTAAATGAAATAGTTATGACACCTTGTCACTATTCATGACAGCACTGATTTTTTTCCCCTTTCTTGTTCAAGGGAGAGTGTTTCCAACTCCTCCTTCATAAAGAACTTAACTTATTTCTTTGTGTAGCTTCTGGTATCCCATGCCTTGATTTGCATTCTGGTGTGCTGCAGTCTCATACATAAAGAGCTAAAGTTAGAGAGATCAACCAACTAACCTGCTGAGATTTTGTAATGTATTAAGTACTTGGAAGTTTCTGTGTTTGTCACAATTCAGTATCTTCATGGAAAATGATGGTTTGCTATATCCCTAAAGTTGGGTTTTTTGGTATTATGTTCCCCTTGTATTGTAGTGAATGGAAACTTTTAAGGATGAAATTGCATTACTTCAGCTATTCAGTCTGTGGAGAAAACATTAATGCGAGATGTCTACTGTGATGAAAGAACACTTTTGAAGAGTAGATAATGTGGTGTGTTCTTCAAAGCCCTATCAAAACAGACAGAAAAGGCAAGCTGCAGTTTTGTGCCTGTCCCTAAGGGGCTATGCAGTCCTTTCTTAGTGCTCAGAGCTGAGCTCTGTAGTCCTTCAAGTGTTCACTACTTGGATTTCCCCACAGACTGAGAGAAGGGCTGTATTACTGTGGGGTTAAATGCTGCCAGATTTTCATCTTAGCTGGACATCTGGGAGGTGTTCCCAAAATTAATGGAAATGTTATGCAGAGGTGGGGGAAGGAAAGGGCAGAGGTTTCTAGATACTAAAATAAAAAGAGAAAGCATAGCTGTTTTCACTTTTTATAGCCTTACCTAGCTACCAAATATTAATGTTGACATTTCTTGTGTTTCTGGAAGGTAGTGGATGTGGAGCTACACAGGCATTCCCTTGGCGAGGAGTATCTCTTCTCCCAGTCTTCAGAATCTGAGCTTTCTGATGTTCCTACATCTTTACCACTGCCACTGAGCATCCCAGCACCAGTCAAAGCTTCTTCACCAGTTAAACAGCTGAGGGACTCTAGCCCAGATGCTTCTGTGGAAAAAGGTAAAGCAAATGGGAGCCAGTGAAGTTCCCATTCTGGGAACTTCTGCTTTTCTGGATACTTCCTCCTAATTGCTCTTGTGCCTTAAAGGCTGCCAGTGCTGCCTGCTCCTTGCTCACCCCAGTCGATCATTTCTTCAATGCACTCTGAAATGTAATTGATGTAATGTTATGGTTTATTTGGGTTTGGCTGGCTGGCTTTTTAATGTGTTTTTCCTTTTTTAATCTGGAGTTTGTTGAGCAAGCTCTGTTTTGCATTACCTAGTGAATATAGAGCTTTATATAACAAAATGCAGTTGGAAAAAAGGTTGTTGAATTACACTTATGGTTTTACTGTAACCAGGCTCTTTTTCAGAGGGTTTTTAAGATTTCTGAACATTTTGGAAACTGTAAACATTTAAGGAATTGGTCTAGTGGTAGGTTCAGTTGCATACCTTGGTGCCTAACGTGAGCTGGCTGTGGTAGAACAAAACCAACTAAATGTGTTGTTGAAGACAGAGGGTGAAAAAGACACAGTGTGGGTTTGTCTGAGGGATGGCACTTGTGCACGTTGTCGTCTCATTCTTGCTTTCTCCTGTCAGACGAGGAAATGCAGTACCTGTTGCAATGGGGCAGGATTTGATGCTTTTGGATCATTGGAATTGCCTGAAAGATGCCAGTGCTAGCCCCCTGTGCACACTGTTAGGATTTTTAGTGTGTGTGGAATAGGAGTGTGCCGTGCCTCTGTTAGCATTGAGCTTTATTTGCTGAAATACTCAATGTCAAGACTTACATGATAGACCTTGGTTAACTGGTTAACTGTGAAACAAGGGTGAGTTTTACGGTTTGCATGTTTTGGTGTGAGAGACTTGGTGGAAACAGCAACTCTGTATTGTGAAATACAGTTGCATGCAACATGGGCTGAGGCCTTTCTTGATTTATCCTGACACTCCTGTGTTCAAGGAATGGCTTTAAGCTGGTGTCTTGTGTAGTACACTTTCTGGTAGTGGTCTGCCTCTGTGAGAAGAATGTCCACTGTATGAGGAGTTTTCTTCTGGCCAAAAGAGTAGAAACAACCAAATTTTAAATGCACAGCCTTTTTATATTCACAGGAGCACAGGCAGCACCTTTAGGTGAGCAGCTAACAGGAAGGAAGTGACCCTGCCTCTTTCTCACATGGACAGACAGTGGGTGCTCTCATCAGCTGCAGGTTAATTTATCACTTTTCACATCAGATAAGGTGGATTCCTTAACTTGGGTCAAAAGGCAGCAGGCAGTCTTCTTGTGCTCAAAACATTCCTCTGTGAAGGAGCTTCAGCCTTAGCCCTGTGGAGCACTGACCAAGGACGCTTGAAACCACCATCAGCTTTCGGTCAATGGAAGGGTTATTCCAAGAAAACGTGGAAGTGGCTGATCCCCTGCCACAGCTAATAGCCTGTGTGTGGTAGAATTTTATTCTTCTGTTGAGAGACAAACCCAAGAGGCTTGTGCAGGAGAAACCCCCCTACCTCGCTGTGTCGCTGCTCAGCAGTGACCACCAGTTGCTTTTAATTCCTTCCTTCAAGAATGTTTGTCATACTTGAGCTTTGTTTGAAGAAGCACAGTAAGGAATCAGATGTCTCAGCCTAAGAACTATTTCTCTTCTTTTCCCTGTTTTAATCAGGATTCCCTGGGAATGCTGAAAGCGAAAGACATGCCACGTTTTATTCCCTGCCATCTTCGATAGAACGGACTCCCACCAAGTTAGCCACACAGAAAGTTGCCTTTGGCTCCCATGGAAATTCAGCTTTTCAACCCATTGCAGCTAGCTGTAAAATAGTGCCTCAAGGTCAGAGTCCAAGCCCTGCAGAGTCACCAGGAAAATCCTTCCAGCCTATCACCATGAGTTGCAAGATTGTATCAGGTGAACGATAGTTTACTTATCGCCAGTGCTTCATCCTGGAAAACGAGAGTGAACCAGTCGGACTTGTTTTGGGTCCTTCCCCTTGTTTCCTGCCAATCTTTGAACATCAGGCAGTAGGAAACTCCAGAATAAGGAGCTAAACACACTTCTTAATGTTCAAGGGGAAAAATGCAAGCATGAAATGCTTCACATCAGATCAGAAGCAGGATGAGAGCTGTTTTTCCCCTGTTCTTGAATGTTCCTAAGTACGAAAAAGATATTCTTTTAACTGGTCAGCTACCCACAGAAAGGCCCAGACAAGGGCACATCCTCCATGTGTGTAATACTTGTAGAGGGGAATACTCCCTTCATTTCCTTTCTGCTTCCAGACAGCTGGGATGGATTAAGAAGAGATTTTTCTTTTTTTCCTGATTATTTGGTATATAATTAGGTTCAACCTTGTAAAGACTAATGGTCCCTAGTCTAGTTGCAGTATCTCCTCTGTCCAAACTGCTTTGGTCTTCCAAATGTCCACTCTCTATTGGATTAAATTGTCACCTGACTGCAGTGAGCAACGTGACACTCTTTTGATAGCTTCTGAACCAAACACAGTCAAAGTGCTGTACCCATTTCACTCATTGTCCCTTCACTGCCTGGGAACGATGCAATCCACTGGATGGTGTTTTGCATCAGAAAGTTTTAATGTGCAGCTCACCATGTCACATGTTGTGAAGCTGAAAGATGACCTGTTGCATCCTTTCATTTTCTGGTGTTCAGGGTTGTGACAGTTTCAGGCTCTGCCTTTAAACCATCACAAAGGTAAAGAGGATGAAGCACCAGCTGTCAGTATGTGTGATTTCTGATAATTTGCTCCAAATAATTTTCCTCAGGTGTTTGTTTTGGGGTTTTTAAATTAATTTCAATATTGTTCCTTGGCATCTTAAAACTGTACTCCAGCTGATACACGTTTGAACCCATGCCAAGTGCTTTCTTCTTACTTTATAAGCTCTTCTCTTCTCTTCTTTTCCCAAGGCTTCCCAGAAAGCAAGAATCCTATCTTTCTTAAAATCCTTGGGTTTCTCTCTGTTGATCTTTGCTATTTAAATGTTTCCCTGATAAACATTTTTTGAAAGCTCTGCTGTCTGCTAAGAAGTGTCACCCCTTTCAGATTTCCAAAGCAGTTTATAAGACATGGGGGTTTTGTTTGCTCAGCATTTTCATTCTGTTTTAATTGTCAATCACTGCCAAGAAAGCAGATTAACGGGCAGTTGAAGCTCAGTGTGCTTGCTGCTGTCTCTTTTCTCTGATCGCTTCCTTGCCTGTCCTCTCTACATTTCTTGTTTACTCCCTCCTGCAGCTTTTCTTCTCTCTAGCTTTTCTCTTTCCTGGTCCTGTTACCCAGAAGCTGCACATTTTAGAATTTGCTTTCATGGGCTTCTGCTGTAGTGAGATCAATGAAGAGACAAGAGTGTCCATGCCTGTCTTATGGCTGCTGTATCACACAGCCTTTTTAGGTAAACTGCTCTGTTTCTGAATGCCTGTAGCATGGGCTCCACGAGGGAAAGAGAGCACCTATCCAGGAGCACAGATTGCTTTCTTCTCCTTGGGTAGACTGATCTTGACAGTGAGAATGATTTAGGTAATATCCCTTTAGGGATTTAGGGGTGAACCAGATGGTTTCACAAGGTCCCTTTGACTCCTGTTTGTCCTGGTAGGCAGAGAATGTCCAGGGTAGTTAGAAGCCATAGTGCTTTATGTGCCTTTTCCTTTCCTTCTGTCTTCTCTTTTTCCTCTCCAAATCCTGTGATCTCACTCAGGCTGGGAAATGGATCCTCAAAAAAGAGTGTTCCTTCTTCAATCCATTTTAAAAAGTACTACTTTTGCTGTATTTTGATGTTCTTAACAACATTTACAAGATAGAAGCACTTTTTTTCTTAAGGTTCTCCAATATCGACCCCTAGTCCATCTCCACTACCTCGTACCCCAACCTCCACTCCGGTGCACATGAAGCAAGGCTCTTCTAGTTCAGTCATTAATAACCCGTATGTTATTGTGGACAAGCCTGGACAGATGGTTGGAGCAGCAGCCACAAGCACAGGTGTGTAGTGTGATCACAGAAGGCAGTGGCTTAGTTTTATCCATTGAAGTTTATTCTCTCTTTACAATGATTAGCGTAATAACAGTGTTTCGGCTGGCAAGGATGGAGCAGTACTCGGCAGAGGAAGAAGGAGATGGTGTTGGTTGCCACAACTGGCCTGTGTAACATGGTTGCAGGTAGCTCAGACTTCAAATAACTTCCTTTGGGAAACAGCACAGTGCAAGGCCAAACAGAATTCACAGCTACCACTTCAAAGAGAGCCTGTTCTTTGCAGGCAAAAAGGGAAGGGGAGAAAGGAACACAGAATGTGGCACAGAGGGATTTGGGCAGAGACAGTGCATGGGAGGCTGGGTGAGAACGGTATTGTGGGTGTGAGCAAAAAGCACAGAGAGCTTGCAGTGACTGGCAGACCAGTCTTAGGTCCAAGAGTATGGTGCTCTAAACACATTGAAATGTGTAGACACAAGTTAGTAGGAGAACAGCCATGCTGGGTTTTGTTACTGCATTCAACTTCTAGCAGGGTCTATTCCAGCTGCTTTGGATTCCTCTACTTGAATTTCCCTTCATGCTTCAGTGGTAAGAGGAGCCTGAGGTGAGAGGTGAGGACTGAACTGCAGGAGACAGGTTATCGGTATGGCAGTAATCTTTGTGTTGGGAATGGAGGAAGGTCACTTATTTGTTGTGTCTTGTGGCCAAGATCCTCAGCCTATTCAAAACCACACTTGTTTGTGTGTGTGCTTGCCAGCATCTCAGAAAGGTGCTCAGAGCCATGTGATCTTGTGCAACATCCACGTAATACACAAACCCTTTGCTGGAAGTGGTTGGAAAGTGCAAACATTATCTTAATAACGGTTCCTCCTTTATCTGAGGGAACACAGCTGTCATGTTCATGGTAACCATCTCTCAGAGGAAATTGGAGGGGAGCAGAGTTGACTTTTTAAAGTATTTTTTGGGTCTTTCTTTGTAACACTGAAGCCTTTTTACCAAGAAGTTTGGGGGATGCTTGGTTGGGGACTGTCTTTTTCCTTTTCTGTTTCTTCTTTACCTCTAGCCTCACTCTCTACTCTGTGTATGTGGTTTATCATGGTTTGGGTAACTTTTGTGTTCTATTAGAGATTTGTACATGAAGTAAAGGATCTGTAGATGCAGCAGGTTTTAAAATCACGATAGATGCATTTTCCCGTCACATTAGTGAGATGTATGTACAGACTGGCCTGGAAGAAACTGTCTGCTGCCTCTCCCCTCCCTGCACTCATCATGCTTCCCCATATACATGAGCAGATCAGTTTGGGGACCTTGCCCTCACCAAACTGAGCTTTGCTGTCAGATAGCCTCATCACCAGACTGTATGAGGGAGCAGTAGGGAATGTGGGACTGTTTTTTTTGGCACCAGCAGCCTGGCTGGTGTGATGCTACACACAAAATCACTGGAATGTTTTCAGTAAGTCTGTAGAATGATGCTTAAGAAGAGGGATGAGATTTTCATGCTCTGTGAAAGCCAGCCTTCCCACCACCATTATTTCAAGAAAAATGACTGCTCACTTGTAAGTGCAGATGGAGTATAACTGTATGAGAGTATTGCTGTGTCTCTTGAACAAACAACTAAAAAACCAGCTCAACAGCAGCAATAAAACTGCTGCTGAGCAGCAAAGCATTGTGCACACTCTGATAACGGAGGGCAAGTTTGCTACGAAGCCCTTATCCCCCTGGGGGGTCAGGAGAGTGCTGTTACATGTGTACCTGTATGTTGTTTTTGCAAGAGGTCATCTTCCACAGAGAGAGGACCCTATGTCTCTATTACTTCTGTTTCTTCCTTTACCCTATTCACTCTGTCCCTTCCTCTTGTTACTCCTTACTTTGTCTCCTTTCTTTTCTGGCCTTCCTTTTCCTTCCTACTTCAGCCTACTCCAAGCCTTCCCCCATGCCAGTGTCAGAGGCTGTCAGTGTAGGTTCAGAGGATTAATGTAGGATGTTAAATCTGCAGTAGCAAGTTCTGATTGGTGACTCATTTACCATCCTAATTTCACATATTTGTTCCTGTAGCTGATATCCTCAGTGCCCAGGAAGGTGCCTGACTGTTGCTTGCAGCCAACAGAGCTCTGGATGGAGAGTTTCCTTCTCTGGGGTGTGGATTCTGCAAGTGGAAGTTTAGTAGTGGATTTGGTTTATGCCTGTTCCAACTTGTGCTGATGTATCTCATGGAGAATACAGAGTTGAAATTAAATGCCGTGTTTCATGTTAGGTTTCCTGTGTTCAGTGACACCGCTCCATGGCCCTCCTTCAACATCTGCTTTATTTCCCAATATGTAGGGAGCCCAACCAGCAAACTGAGCAGTGTTTGTCAGACCTCTCATGGAACTGGATCTCCTGTATCCAAGACACATGGGAGCAGTTTTGTCACCTCGGCTGTCAAGGTAATGTTCTCCTTAGTTGCATGCTTTCCATTTACAATCCAGCTTCTTATTAAATAGGGCTTTTTAGTATTACAAATTCTGCATTTTGGGCATTTTCTTTTGGTTGTCATTTCCTGTGAAGGTTTGCTGTGTCTAACAGATGGAGCTATATGATAACGTGGTGGTTACACAAGATGATATTGTCACTTCATGCAGCTCTAATTAGAGTTGCCAGTACCTCTGTTAAAAGCACTGTTCTGTTGCTTTCCTACAAGGAAATCCATGGAGGACATAGCTCTCAAAATGTCTCATCTTTCTAAAAAGCTCTTCTGCAGCTGACTTTGATCTTCTTTACTTTGTTAGTGATGGTATGATTAAACTAGAGCCTACCTCAAAACCTTCACTCTGTTCACGATTTTTGTACAGCAGCTGCTCCTAGCAGTCTGAAAATAGCTCATTTAGTAGTTTTCCAACTGCCTGCATTTAGAAACATGTTTGTGTAAACAGTGGAGTAACCAAATATGTAAACAAACAGTGATACACAGGGTTCATGCTTCTGATCTGCAAAGCCCAAAACTGAACTGTCTCACATAAAATCTCTCCCACATCTTGTGCTAGGAAGGATATTTCTGGCAGGGAAGTGGCGTCAGTGAGGCTCTTGCTGAAAGCAGCTGGTGGGTGTGCTGCTGCAAATGGGAGCGTTTCCCTGTCTCCAAGTCACAAGAATATTAATGCAGGATATGGTGTAGGGGTGAAGGCTTGCCAATCAGCCTGCAGAGAGCAAGTCTCTTTCCATTTGGAACTGAAATGCTTCCTTTGTCTGTTAGGGGAAGAAGTGTCGAATATTGCCATCTGAAGCAATTAGTTAGGAGTAGCATTTTAAGTGTCAGGTGTGCAGCTAGCTGTTCAGCTTTTAAGAGCTGTCTGCTCAGATAGATTTCACTTAACTATGTTGAAAACCATTCATTACTCTTTATTTTACACTGATTTTTGGGACAGTGCTTGCTGAAAGATTTTTGATGAGTCAGAATAGGCACATGTCATTAACAGCAGTTGAATTCCGTAGCTCCAGGGCAAAGTTTAAAAGCTGAATATATATATATTTAAAATACATAAAAAATGTATCTCTGTAAACAGAATCACATCTTCTACTTGGTGGAAAAACTATAACTTTGTGGTTTCTTTAGAGAGGAGGGGATGTCTGATAGCTCAGTGTGTTATGGATTGTTCTTTACTTACCACTTTTTACCTCCTCACTGTGTGCTGTTTTCCTCTGTAATCTTTAAAAATGTCTTAAGGCTGTGTTTCTTCAGCCATTTAAAAATGACCAATATGCAGACTGCTGTTGAGAGGACTGGTTGTGCCTCTAACCTTGCTTTCACACCTCCCCTGTTTGCTGCCAGTTGTACAGCAATGTGGTGAACCAGAGCAGACCACCAGTCTGGTTGAAAATTAATCTGTTTTCAGTCATATGTGTCAGTACAAGGAAGATGGCAAAAGCATTAGGCTAGAGTCTGAGGGTTGGTTTCTGGTCATGATCCAGCTCAAGGACGGGCCAAGTGATTGTGAAACCCTGGCTTCGGAGTTCACATTGATTGAAAAGAACACAGTTATTTTGCTTTTAACAGAACCTTCTTTAAATGCATTTGACTTCTCTACCAGTCTCAGATCCAGAAATGCCAGGTGCATGGTTTTGCAGGTGTAGAAACATTTTTATTCCATTTTGTTATGTAGCTGTTTCTGCCACCTGGTGAGTTCTGCCTGGAAAGAATGTGTGCCGTCCCATCTTTCTGGTTGCAGGAGAACAGAAATTTATCTCAGAGAATTTTGCTTGCAGACTTAAATTGAACATTTTTTCCCCGCTCTGTAACTTGTTTCTTAGGCTGTCTTCTCTCTCTGAGATTGTGTGTGGTTTCACAGGATGCTTGAGGTTGCTGGGGACCTCTGGAGATCATCCAGTTCAAAGGCTCTGCTCAAAGCAGGGTCAAGTAGGGCAAGGGTTGCTGAAGAATGTGTCCACTTGGGTTTTGAGTATCTCCAGAGCTGGAGATTCCATCACCTCTCTTGGCAACCTGTTCTGCTGTTTGGTCACCTTTCTTTTTTTTCTTTTCTTTCTTTTTTACTTAAATATATATATAAAAAATTCTTCTGATTAAACAGAATTCCCTGTTTCAGTTTGTGCTCAGTGACTCTTGTATCACAGTATAACTAAGGTTGGAAGAGACCCCAAGGATCATCAAGTCCAACCTGTCCCAACAGACCTCACAACTAGACCATGGCACCAAGTGCCACATCCAATCTCCCCTTGAACACCTCCAGGGACAGTGACTCCACCACCTCCCTGGGCAGCACATTCCAATGATGAATGACTCGCTCAGTGAAGAACTTTTTCCTCACTGCGAGTCTAAACCTCCCCTGGCACAGCTTGAGACTGTGTCCCCTTGTTCTGGTGCCTGGGAGAAGAGACCAACCCCTTCCTGGCTACAACCACCTTTCAGGTAGTTGTAGAGGGCAATGAGGTCACCCCTGATCCTTCTCTTCTCCAGGCTAAACAATCCCAGCTCCCTCAGCCTCTCCTCATAGGGCTTGTACTTTTATTAGATACTCTTGAGCATTTTCTGGCTTGATCATCTTTACATCTTCCCATCAGGTATTTATACACATTGATAAGATTCCTGCTCAGACTAACTGAATTTTACAGCTGTGTCATGTCTTCCTATTTGCAGCAGGAGGATTCTCTGTTTGCCACCATGCCACCCCTTTGTCCCATTGGAAGTCATTCCAAGGTGCAAAGCCCCAAATCGGTCACTGGAGGACTTGGAGCTTTTACAAAGGTATTCCTTGTGGCTTTTGTGCTGGGATAAGGAGTCCTGTAGTGCCATTTCCTGCTGACTCGTGCCACAAACAATCTCGGCGTCCTGTGCTTGTGAAACCGTTACTGGAAACGGTGTCCCTTGCTACTAAAAGCTTTCCAGCACCTCTGAAAAACATGTCTTGTTTTCTTTTCTTTTCCTGTGGCTCTACCTTACCTATGATCTTTCTTTTTATCTCTCCTTTCATCCTCCCATGGTTTTCTTTGAGTCGCTGTCATATTGAGGCTGATATTTTAAAAGCTGGTTTTAGTGGGATACAGTAAATGTAAACTGCAGTAGATCTATCAGGAGCTTCCCTAAAAACGATAGAGTAATTTCTGAATCTCAGATGTTGTGACTTCTGGGTATGTTTCCTTAAATGCCAGACAGTAACATTTAAAGTGGTTTCTGCTAATATTAGGTGATCCAAATAAATGGTGGAAAGATGTTCCGTAGCAGTTACAGTACCTACAGCAATCTAATGCAACAAATGCCAGCCTTTCTTGCTTTGCTGCTCTTAGAGATAAGATCCAAGGCCTATCACAGAGAAAAACAAAACATTTACACAAGAGTGTATCAGCTGTAACAATTTACAACATTTAGAGCTGTAATATCAAATGTAATTTTGCAAGATTGGAGGAAAAAAAACTCGTGGTATAGAACATGTTCTGAGCAGAAATGTGTTTGGAAACTTGAAACTGTGAAGTGTTGTGGCTCCATGCTAAAGTGCAGGGCCTGAAGAAGTCAGGTCTGGCCAAGTCCATTGTTAGTGTGACTAGTACCTGCAATATGACTATCAATGTCTGTGATTCTGCAATTTCTGTGAGCACCTCTCACGTCTGGAATGCTTTTGTAAATACACACCTCCTCCTTGCCCTCCATGCTTGTGCATTTGGAATAACTTTCGTCTTGGAACTGCATGAAAGAGTTTGCCAGGTGGCAAGAACCATATCTGAGTGTACTGACTGTGGCCTGCCCTTTCCTGTGGACAGGTTGTTCCAGAAATGATTCCCAGGATTTAAGGCATTTGCTTTTCTTACTGTTATTTCTTCCTATTTAAAAGGTGATAATAAAGCAGGAGCCAGGAGAGCTGCCCCAGCAACCCCAGCTACCAGTGACAGGGGCAACCACACAGACATCTGTGCAGCAGTATGTCACTGTAAAGGGGAGCCACATGTTAGCTTTGTCACCTCAGAAGCCAGTTGTGAGCACAGGCGAGGGGACGATGCAGTCTAAGGTAAGAGGCATTTGGGCATCTTTGGTGTGGTGTAGGTTGTTTTTCTTGTGGTTTTATTGGAGGCATGCTTTTGTCTCAGACCCAGCAGTAGCACCATGGTAAGCTGGTGTGCAGGGTGGTTCATACCATGCTTCCTTGTAGCCCTTGAGAAGGGAGCAGGCACTACTGCATTTCACTGTGTTCAGGGAGTATCTCCCAATTCCAGCCATTGCAACACTGAAGTGGGGGTGGTTTTAAACTGGATCCTGGCAACCCAGGAAGTTGGCTGCCATCATCAACTCTTGTTGAAACTCATCCAGGTCTTTGTTAGAAGAGGCACTGAACTGCAGGCCTAAAACCAAGAAAGAATAGGACAAATAGGGAGTGGGGTGGAGGCTGAGCCAGAACTAGCTTTAGATGGAAGCAATTCTACTTGAATGGCAACTCAAGTGTTTTGTTGTAGGAGTCTGTGCCAAAGAAGTGCTGCTACGACAGGAGACACAGCTTCTGAGAAGGCACAGTAACTGTGCAGTGACAAGATGACATGTGTTAGAAGCTGTCCATTCTTGCTTGTTTCTATTGTGAACAGAATCAAATTATGTGCCAAGCACAAGAAATTACATGGAGCTTTCACTTTTGCATATGTAAAATTAAAAGCTGGAGAAGGGACTCCTATCAGGGAACGTAGTGATAGGACAAGGGGTAATAGCGTTAAACTGAAGAGAGTGGATGTAGATTGAATTAAGAAGAAATTGTTCACTGTGAGAGTGGCAAGGTTCTGGAAAAGGTTGCCCAGATAAGTAGCAAATGCCCTATTCCTGAAGTGTTCAAGGCCAGTTTGAATGGGACTTTGAGCAAGCTGGCCTAGTGGAGTGTCCTGAGGGGGTGGAGCTAGATGGTCTTTAAGGTGCCTTCCTGAACCAGTCTATGATTCTTTGATTTGCATCAGTTTGTTGTGCTTTTGACTGCAAATATGCAAACTCATTTTTCCCTGCAGTTATTGTCAATGCTTACAACTGGAGCATTTTTGAGATTCTACTTTGAGGCAGTAGTTTTTCCAGGGATCTACTTCCATGAATGTTTTGAAACTCAATTTCTGGATCTCTGTGCTTTGCCAAGGCAAGCTTTACCTTCACCTGGAATTAAGCCATTGCTTATATATCAGGGGGAAAAATGGAATTGTCCTGGTTGTGTTTAACAGTTTCTCTTTTTATTTGGGATTTGCCTCTTACCAATTTAATTTTGTTTCTAAATGAGTATTTTTTAATACACAATCAGATATGTATAGAGTGTCCTGAAACATCTAGAGATGGAGTTAATGTACCAGAGCTAGAATTCACATGATTGCTCTTGGCAGCAGCACATCACCCAGTACTTCTTTGTTGCAGGTTGTTGGTGTTCCAGTTGGTTCTGCTTTACAGTCAACAGTGAAACAAGCAGTGGCTATAAGTGGTGGCCAGATACTTGTGGCAAAATCCAGCTCTTCAGTAGCAAAGGCTGTTGGTCCGAAGCAGGTTGTGACTCAAGGTGTAGCCAAAGCCATTGTGAGTGGAGGTGGAGGAACAATTGTTGCTCAGCCTGTGCAGACCATAACAAAGGCACAAGTCTCTTCTACAGGTGCTCAGAAAAGTACATCTCAAGGTTCAGGTAGAGGAATTTTACACCTTCTTAAAAGCTCATGATGGGTAGACTTTGAGACTCTGTAATGATTTCTTCAACTGCAAAGTAGCTATGTGTGATTGAAAAGCTTAAATGAGTATAGAGGGGTCTGTAGGAAAATTCAGGCTGACTGAGATTAGCAATAAAGAAAATGTTAACTCACTATCTGCAGAGTGGGGAGAGGGAGCACCAGTACTTCAAAACATGCAGTGTTCTGTGGGTAGAAATCAGCCAGCTATGCTGGTGAATATGCTGGAGACCTGGAAGACTTTCGTGGAGCCAGGCCTCACATTTTTGCCCACACTGTGGCTCTCAGATACTCAAAGGACTCTACATAAATCCAAACAGTAAGAGCAAAACTGTCTTCACTGCATCTTGCCATCTTCCCCAGTGCTCACGGTTACAGGAGTATAGGCAGAAGCACCCTCTCTGCTTCTGCACACAGCTGGCTTCAGCCCAGTGTGTTTGCTCAGGTTCTGGACTGAGAGGGGTGTTGTGAGGCCTCTGTAGGCTCCATGGCTGTGCTGGTTTGGTCTGCAGCCATAATTGAGAGAGAGAGATTTGTTTTCATGCCTATTCAAAAAACTGTCTTTGCTTCACTGGTGAGGGTTAATCTGCAGTTAGGTCAGCTAAGTATGGATTATCAGAGGCTAGCTGCATGTCACTCCTTGAATTTGATCGTGTGCAGATTTCAATGTATACTACTTTCTGCAAGTAGTAGTTTTATTCCTTTTTATTCTTCCTTTCTAGTGATGGCTACCTTGCAGTTACCCGCCACCAACCTGGCAAACTTGGCAAACTTACCACCAGGCACCAAACTGTACCTCACCACCAACAGCAAGAATCCTTCTGGGAAAGGAAAACTGCTTCTGATACCCCAAGGAGCCATACTGCGAGCCACAAACAATGCTAGTTAGTCTTGCAGGGAAATCTAATGAGTTAATGTAATCACTGCATAATTAATGCTCGGTATTTTTGCTATAGAGCATCCTGGTACTGTGGAAGACAGTAAAGGGATGAGGTTCCTTTGTTCACCATAACCCAGTATGTGGTGCTTTTCAAGACTGAGATCTCACTAGTATTTTCGCTTTTAGATTAAACTGCTTTTCATGCAGTGCTCCCAATGTCTTTCTCTCTGTGCTGAAAGCAGACACTGTAATTTTTCTCATAATTCAGATAAGGGTTGCCTTTAACTCTTCCTTGTGATCTGAAGGAAGAGACAACTGCATTTTTGTGATGTAGAGCTGAGAAGAACTTTAATATGATTGTGAAAGCTATGAATAAGAAATTGACACTCTGGAGAAACTAGAAACACAAGAAATGAACTTTGAAAAGCAGAAGACACTTTGTCTGGAATGAGGGAAGACATTATGGATATAAGGTTTTGTCCCAAGCACTTGAGACCATCATAAACACTTTTTTGTTAATGGGCTTGTGAATCAGACTTGCTGTGAAATACCTGGAGAATAACAGTGCTAATTAGCTCTTTTGGGCAATACTTCATTTATAGTGTGCCGTTGCTGTTGGAAAAGAAACTACAGGTTTTGGGCTAGGGGGGATGAAGAGTTTTGTCATGAGCCTTCTCCAGAATGCTCCTTCTGCAGCTGGGAGTTGGGATAGGAGACGAATTGGGTGTAAATTTTTTGCTCCCAGTTCTGATACTGTCAGTGAGCAACAGGTAAAAGGTTGTAAATACCAGCAACATAGCAACAGAATACCTGTCTCTGAAGAAGCAGATTCTCTTGCTAAAAGTATTTGTGCTTTAGAACTTGTACTGGGAGCCCCATTGCTTGAGATTTAGAGGCAGCTGAGGCAGTTGAGCTTTGGCAAGGAGATAATCTCACAGGTGTCCCGGAAGAGCAAATGCTTGTGATTTTCATGACAGAGCCATAATTGTTTATCTTATACTTGTTTCTCAATGAGAGTCTACAAAAATAGTCAGTGTTCAGGCTGTTCCTTCTGGAGGCAGAGCAATATCAGTGTCACTACAAGTTACCTCTGCTTGGTATCCATGATGTAATACTCTGTTAACAAAACTGCATTGGAACAGCCAACAAAAGTGCAATTAAGAATCCGGTGGGGTTGGGAGCATTTCTAGGGCTTTTGCTGCAGATTCATAATCTGCAAAATCTGATGAAAATTCAAAACAGCTTGAAATGAGCTTTCTTTGCCCACCAGCCCTCCTTATTTCCCCCATAGCTCCTTTCACTTGTGGCGTTTGCTGAGCCCAGTATCACTGTGCTCTATTGGGTAAATAATGTAACTCGGCTGCAAAACATGGCATCACATGTCTTGCAAAGTGTTATCAAGTACTTGTGTATAATGGGGTGCTTTAGCAGCTGGCAGTGTCTGCTTACCAAAGGGTTAAGCCTCTTCTTCTGGTTACAGGTCTCCAATCTGGCTCTTCTACAAACAGTGGAGGAGGAGGAGGAACCCAAAGCACAAGCAGTAACTTGTCACAGCACCTCACTTACACATCCTACATTCTGAAGCAGACACCCCAGGTCAGTGGCATAAATAATCTCAATTGAAGTGGGTTGACATTTCAGGCTGCAGTGGTCTTAGGTGTATGCCCTGTGGTTCTGTAGCTCATGAAATGTTGTTCTTGTAGGTCCTCTCAAGCAACCCTTGTGTCTTCTCCCTCTGCCAGTCACCTGCTTTACCACTTGCTATTGGCACATCTCTGCCTCTCTCCTCTCCGTGCAGGGTCATAGAATGCCATGTTGGAAGGGACTGTTCTCATGATGAAAAATTTTCTTCTGGAGTCCAATCAGATTCTCCCCAGCAGTAACTTGTACTCATTACTCCTTGTCTTTTCCATGTGACTCCTATTAATAAGGGAGTCTCCATCCTCCTAGTACTCATCCTGTATGTACTGGTACATGGTAATAAGGTCTCCCCTAAGTCTTCTCAAGACTGAACAAACCCAGTTCTCTCAGCTTTCCTCATATGGCAGGTCTTCCAGCCCTCTGATGATTCTTGTGGCTATTCTCTGGATACTTGAAAGCCTGTCTTCATCTTTTTTGTATAGCAGGGACCAAAACTGCATGCAGTGCGCTAGGTATGGGCTGACAAGCACTGATTAGAGTGGCATAGTGACTTATCTCAGCTCCTTGAAGGCTGAGAAGGCAGCACTGAGTCAGGGCAGGGAAAGCACTCAGTCGAGAAGAGACATTTCACGATGAGAGTGCCTGGTGGCAGGGCCACAAGGGTCACCAGAATGAGGGGTGATATGGCAGCGATGATGCTGGAAGAACTACTTTATAGAGCAGAGTGTGTAAGAGTTGGGGGGTAGCATGAGAGATGGAGAATAAAGATAGTTATTGAAGTGAAACAGGAGAGCTGTGTAAGAAAGAAAAATTAAACAGAAGATTGTGTGAAGTAATCCATGAGTGACAATGGGCAAATGAACCATCTGAATAGTAGCAACTCAATACTGATGTGAATCAGGAGGGGTAGCAAGGTCTTGGATCATAGGTTATTAATTAGGGTGCACACCTTCAGTTGTCCCTGTGATTTCTGCATGCTGAGCACTGAATATAGGCTTTGTGGCAGGACTAAATATTTTTTGAAGTGAGAATGTGGCAGAATGTCTTGATTTCTCTCTCTTTTTGTTTGTGCTTTGGTCTTTCTTTTTTTTCTGATCTTGCCTGCTAAGCAGAATTGTCACAAAGAGTAAACCTGAGGAGCATCTGACAAGACAGGAATTGATGGTGGCTTTTTCACCCCTTCCCTTGAAACACAGTGTGTTCTGCACCAAGAAGACTGTGTCTAGGTCTTAGTGCAGAAGTATCCAATGTAATTAGCAGTGCCTTGGTTTAGAAGATGCAATGGTGGTGTTGCATTGTAGCTACAGGCTTTTATCCTGGATTTCTGCTGACACTGATCCATGTTTCCAAGTGCTGACCTCCCTAACTTGTTTCTGGAGCAGGGCACCTTTCTGGTTGGCCAGCCTTCTCCTCAGAGTTCTGGGAAGCAGCTGACTCCAGCTTCAGTTGTTCAGGGCAGTGTAGGAGTTGGAGCATCTTCCACACAAGGACAAGCACTGAAAGTGATAACTGGACAGAAAACAGCTCTGTTTACACAGGTAACATGTAAAGGATGTGTTTATCTTTTACCAATTAGCATTCTGTCGTATAAAGTAGAGGAAACATAGCCACACATTGTGAGAGTTTTCTTTTTGTAGATATTTGGTTTGGGTTTTGTACAGTTATGCTGGCTGTGCAGTGATGAGGAAAGCATGTGAAGGCCTATTTCCAGATGCAGATACTTGACAACAGTTTTCCAGCTTTATTTACATTCTCAGAGTGGGTCCTGTGTAAGCTTGGGTTGCTAATTTGTAAATGTACTCTGGGATTTCTCAGTGAAATGGAATTAGAGAAGTGAATATAAGGTTGTGTAAAAAATGTACTTACATACTTGAACCTAGAAATAGATCACCTGCAAAAGCTCATAAAAATATCTGGTTCTGGTATCCCTTTGAAATTCAAACTCCCTGAGAATACTTATAATTGATCATCCAAAATTCAAGACAGATAGGCATGTTTTTGCAAAGCCAGCAGTTGGATCAAGTTGATTTCTGCAGTGATAATATTGTTCCACCTATTATCACAATTTGCCTTTTTCAAAAGTCTTCTGAAAATATTTTTCACTACTGTATAAAAAACATTTGTTTGTTTTGTTGTTATGTTCTTTTGGAGGTTATTTTACATAACTAAAAAAAAACCCAAAGTCGAAACAAATGCACCTTTTTCCTGATGCTGAATTCTTCTTCAAAGGCTGCACCCAGTGGACAGACATCCCTGGTGAAAATATCAGATGGGTCTATAAAATCAGTGCCTGCCTCATCCCAGCTCTCCAAACCTGGCACCACTGTGCTGAGAGTATCAGGAGGTGTTATCACCACGGCTGCTGCTCCTGCTGTGGCCCTTCCCACAAATGGGGTGGCTCAGGTGAGAAACAACGTGGCTGATATTCTGTAATGTTGCATTTACAGTCTAGCCAGTGTAATCCCTAGGAAGGGCTTTCCACTGCTTTTTTCCCCTATTGGTATTTTGATTCTCTCTCAGCACTGCTAGTGGGGCTCCTCTCATTTGTGTACCAGCTTGGTGCACGCAGCTCCTTTTCTGTTGGGTTGTCATTTGACATAAAGAAACAAAGGAAGAAGAGAAACTGAAACTTGCACTTTCTTGCTTTCAGTGTTATTAAAGTTCGTGTAGGCAGGGAAGGCTTTATCTGAAACAGCTTTTGCAACCCTTCAGATGAGATCTGGGGAACAATGCAGCTTCCAAACACCAAATCTGCTGCTAGCACAAAGATTTGCAGAAGAATGTGAAATACCTGAAGTTCTAGGTCCAGCAGGCCAGTGAAAGCCAACAGTATCTTGACTGTAGGTCATTCCTCTGAGTTCACCGGCTCTCCACAGTGTTAGTGCCCAATCTCCTGTCAACAGATTTTAGAGAGGCTGGTAGTGGCCAGAGTTTGTGGTCCTTTGGTCCTGACTGTGTTAAAAGGATGTCACTCCTCCTGTCCACACAGGAGGAATCAACACAGAACAGCGTTGGAACAAGGTGCTTTGACTTAGAGTGAAGTTAGAAGGAAAATATTTGTATTCCTAGAGTGTGTACTCTTGTGCATGGATACAGCCATGTATCCACTTGATGCAGATTGTCCACCTGGAGTGGAGTTGGAGTTCATGGGGTGGGGAGAGTCAGCAATAGAGAGTATGTAGTTCACTCAAGGGGTTCCTCTAGCCTGTGGGGAGGCAAAGATTAAACAAGTGGAGAGCTGATGCCATACAGCCCTTAGATGGCTGCATGCTGGCATACAGAGCATGTATAGGTGAAGATTAAATGCTACTCGCTGTTTTCACAGCTCTCAGTGAAGCTGTAGAGAGAGACATTTTCCATCCAGCCTCTTTGTCCCAAACTTTTTTCCCCATTTGTCTACTGATACCTCCAGATTTCTGAGCAGCAGAGAAATATTAAACATTTCTGGGCCAAATTTCTCATCTGGAGGCCTGTCTACTTGCCAAAGTTAAGGGACCGGCTCCAGATACTATCAAATCAGTTGTGATAGCAGTTCCTGCAAGCGTGGTTTCACTTTTTCTGCTTGAAGTGGCCTCCATTTTATATGTATTGTAATTGGGCTTTTGGATACATGCCTCTTAGTGGTTGATAAGTAAACATACGGGTTTTGTTACTTCTAAAATATTACATTGTTGTGCCTATTGTTGAATCCTCTATGACTTGAAAAAGAATTTGTTACCACTCTCTGCCTTTTTACACAGCAAATTGATAATGCAAGTTCCAGTTCATCATCTTCTGGAACTCCTGCAGCAAAGGCATCTGGACAGCAACATCAAATCTGTATAAGCCAGAGTCAGTCGACTTCATCAGTAGTGAATAAGACTGCTACTTCCACTGTTGTAAGTGTTGCTTCTCTGATGACTACAGCAACACCTGTGACTGGAAAAGCTGCAGTATCAGGTATTAAACTCCCTTCTTGCCTTTCCTATAGCAAGTTAGACTCCTGGTGTTTGTTTCATAGATGTCATCATTGTAAATTGAAGAATATAGTCAGCTGCATTTGTGAGTGTGTAGAAGTAAAGTCATGCTTTCTAAGAAATATCTTATTAGGATATTTTTTGGCTTAGCCAAAGGGATGGCTAAATAATTTGGCATCCTATCACATCAATGCACTGACTGTATCTGTTACAAATAGTAGTGTGACTTACCCATTGGTGCTGGAGAGGGATTTCAGTTTTTATGCCAAGTTCTCATTAGAAGGTGCACTCTGCCTCTTTAAGAGCACTGTGTGTCACTGAATGCTGAAACTATCAAAGTACCAGCAGTACTACAGACTTGATTCACTTGTGAAAGTGAAACTCCACTGAAGCTGGAGAAGCTGCATTGGCAACATTTGGCTCTGAGGCTTTTCATCTGCTCTGTTTGGCTTGGAAAGGAGAGAGATGTTGATTAGAGGAAACTGAAGGCTTTGAAGTCAAAATCCATTAAGTACAGTGAGCTAGGCTGGATAAGGAATGTTCCAAGTTAATAAAGATGAGGTAATAAAGATGGACTGCTCTTATATAGAGGGCAACTTTCCTTATTTTAGTTTTATGGTCTTTCAGTATCTTTTGTATCACAGAGAGCAAATGGCAACAGGTTTGCATATTACAGGTTAAAATCAGACATTTTATTCTTGAATAATTTACCTGCTGTTCTGTTCACATGAACTAGCTTCTTACTGAGTGGAAACAGAGTGAAAATGCAGAAAAGAGAAAAGAAGTGACACTGAACTCATCTGATAGCGTCTTTTTAAAGCAGCTCTTATTGTTTCCTATCCTCCAAACTCATCCTTTTCATCATCTGTTTTTCTCAGAGCTTGAGAATAAATCACATAGACTGCTAAGCCTGCCACAGCTCTGTAATAAGCAGTTATTTGCCTCTCTGCAAACAAAGCAGCAGTGTTTTTTTGTAGGAGACATGCCATTCTAAATAGCTTTCAGGTTAAAACTCCCATTTAGGTATGAGAACTTCATCTAGATTTTATTTTTCATTTTGTAACCTGAGGCACTGATTTCATCATGGAAAACTGTTTCTTCAAGCATTCCAAAAGAAGCATTGGCTGTAAAACATGCCATTTCAATGTAAAATAAACCCAAATCTGTGTTAAAATTCTGAAAATTTCTATTTTTAAGGGCAACTTTTCAAAAATAATCTCAAGTTTTCCATTTTTTGGTGATGAACAGTATCTCCCATTCATCAGGCTAATTGGGATAGCTGTCCCTTCTTACTTGCCTTGCTGTTCGGGTCCCTTGCTGTCTGAGTCCCTTGCTGTCCTATCCTGACACATCTGTGCATTACACAAATAACTAGGTTAGCCTTCTGGCCTGGAGGTGAAAGCCTAACTGGCCAGTGCTATGCATCTTTCAAAACCAAGAGACATGTTCACCAGATATTGCATGTCTGGTATTGGAAAGCAACTGTGTTTCTTAAACAGTCATAATGATAGAGGAGAATGGAAACTTTATCTCAAAACAGATCATGAGTGTAAAATTACTATTGTGAAAGCAAGCAGTCTGCTGCTATTAGTGTTCTGAAACAGAAGCCTATTAAATGTCCACAATTTGAAGAAAAGTTAGCTATAGATGGAATGCAGTTATATGGAAAGTGGCCAGTCTACCAGCAGAAGGCATGGACATAGGCCCAGATCACCGTGTGGGAGTGCTGGCTGTGGAGACACTTGAACGTGTCCAGAGAAAGGCAACAAGGCTGGTGAGAGGCCTTGAGCACAAGCCCTATGAGGAGAGGCTGAAGGAGCTGGGATTGTTTAGCCTGGAGAAGAGAAGGATCAGGGGTGACCTCATTGCCCTTTACAACTACCTGAAAAGTGGTTGTAGCCAGGAAGGGGTTGGTCTCTTCTCCCAGGCAACCAGCACCAGAACAAGGGGACACAGTCTCAAGCTGCGCCAGGGGAGGTTTGGACTTGAAGTGAGGAGAAAGTTCTTCACTGAGCGAGTCGTTCGTCATTGGAATGGGCTGCCCAGGGAGGTGGTGGAGTCACTGTCCCTGGAGGTGTTCGAGATTAGATGTGGCACTTGGTGCCATGGTCTAGTTGTGAGGTCTGTTGGGACAGGTTGGACTTGATGATCCTTGGGGTCTCGTCCAACCTCAGTTATGCTGTGATACTGTGATTTGGGATGTCATCACTGGAGGAGAGTGCTGATGGACAGGTGATGGAGGACTATTTGACCACTGCATAGTGGCACAGCCTGGAGCTGTGCTGATTTCCACGGAAGTCCCTGAGTGTTGCCATTAATAATGCTGTTAGTATTTGAATGTCCTGCTTCTTCTTTTAGCCTTGACCAAAACCAATGATTTAATTCAGTCCCCACTCTAACACACTTTATATCTTGATTAATCTTCTTTATTGAGGCTTAGTGCATGTTACAGGGCACTCAGTTCAGGCGTGTCCTTCCTCAGGCTTGCTGTGCAGCCTTGGGCTTGTCACTTGGTTAAAAAATGGTTGGTTGTGCTCTGCTGACTGCAGTGGATGCTGCTAAACTGGACTGCAGATGTATGTGCAGCATTTGAAGATCTTGGTGAGAGTGGCTGTGTACAACAGAACTGTAGTCCACTGGCTTACCAGACCTTTGAGCATAAGGTCCTGTTCTGTAAGGAGTCTTTGTGCTGAGCCTGCGGTAGTTGAAAGGCTTATGTTACATCAGCTTTTGCTTAAGATTCTTTAGGTACCTAGAAAACTTGCTTTGCAACATCAGAGTGCTGTGCAGTGTGTAATACTGCGCACGCTGTGGAGCATCATCCCAGTACTTTAGCAATCACTGGTGTCAGTAAAAACTTGTCTGACAGTTCACTGAACTGTGGCTTGTTAAGAGTGTGACAGTGCTAGCACACATGCCAACCTGGTTCAGGCAGAAAGGGAGAGAATTAGCTAGAGATAAAACTAAATGGTGTGTTTTATTTAACATTTTGTCTTCCGTTCTTCTTGCAGGGTTGCTAAAAATCCACTCAAATCAGTCTAGTCCACAGCAGGCTGTTCTGACAGTTCCCAGCCAGCTTAAACAGCTCGGTGTAAACACAGCTTCTGGAGGTGTTCAGACAATACTCATGCCTATGAACAAAGGTAAAGGGCAGAGGAGGATGACAGATGGTGTTTGAAAATCCCCTTTGACACAGGGTAGCTCTTGGTCGCTTTTGGTGTACATGGTCCAAAGTTAGAGATAGAAGAATATGTAGCAAGGAAATTAATCCCTAAGCTTTGTGCTGCAGAAACACTGTGTTGCTTCTGAACATGGTTATTTGTCAAAGTGCATGAAATTTGATTTTTTTTTTTCTTTGTTGTCTCTAATTTTTTTATCTCTGCAGTGATACAGTCACTTTCTACCAGCAAAGTTTCAACTGTTTCAGCTGTCACAGCAGCAACTACAGTTGTCCCTAGTCCTTCTACAGCCTCCATCACTAAAGGTAACAGGGAATTTCTCTGTAAGATAAGTAGTGAAATGTGCTGGTGCTGCTTGCTGCAAGTGGCCTGACTATGAAAGTAGACCCTGACTAGGTGTTCCTTTATTTCCCTTGTTTGTAGGGTTTAAATCAAGTAAAAATAGCAATCTGGGGACTAGAAAATGAACAGTGATGTCCCTCTCAACACATCCCACAGCATAGGCAGGTACAGAGAGAAACAAGGATATTCTAGAAAGCTACCATGAGCATCTTCAATATTCATGGTTTCAATCCATATTTGCAGAAAGGCATAGAGCAGCATGTATTTAATCACAATTACTGCTGTGTTCAGCACAGCAGCTGTGGTGAGATGTCCCGGAGAATGCTTTCCAGCAGCACTAGGTACAGACAGCGCGTGTGCATGTGCACACAAAGGGTCAAGAAGTTTCAGTACTTCACAGAATAATGCTTAGGCCAGAGCTGAGAAACTCTACATTCAGTTCTGGCAGAACTGTCATGTGTTTCTTCCATCTCAGATAAATGACTAGACTGTCTGTCTGCTCTAGGTTGGGAACGTCCTTCTCTCCCTGCTCCTGTCTCAGCAGAATTCTGTCCTAGACAGGAGAAAGTTCACTGATGTCAGAATCAGTGATGTCTTAAAAAAAGTTGTGGCTTTGAAATGTTATTTCTTGCTAAAACTGTTAGTTTTCTGTCCAACTCATTGCATACAAAAAGGCCAATGTACATTTGCAGGCAGATCAGTTTAGATCAGACAGTTGCAGACAAAACATCAGCAACTGAGGATGCAGATTTTCTGAAGAGGATGAGGTGTGTGTTGAGATTTGGAGAGGGGCTTGCTTTGAGCAGAATCAAAGGTCAAATTTGCTCATGTTTAAAAAGAATGCAAACAGCAAATGAAGTGATGTTATGTAAGACTTCTACATAGTCTCACAAGACTGTGTATCAAACTGACAGGTACTTTTTGTCTTTTAAAATGTGTTCTGTTTCTTTGAAGTTAAGATGGAGCCTGATTCAACAGGACAGAATTGCAGTTCTGTGGGTACCCAAGAAGGCCAAGCAGCAGTGAAAACAGAAGAGAGCTCTGAACTTGGGAATTACGTTATCAAGTAATTGTTCATTTCTCCAGAAGGATTTCTGATCTTTGAAATATTAGGGGGGTGGAGGATGTTCTAGGGTTAGGTGCTGTGGTGGTGAGTTTGACCTAGAAATACATCATTAAATCTTGTCCTGCACACTGCTGTATCAGTACTAATCCCGTTGGGTGGCATTTGTTCAGACAGTGCTGCAGTATTTTTCTGCAAATGGATTTGTATGCAGGGGTCATGAAAGGAGAAAAAAAATATTTGAAGATTGGCAGTTGTTTTGGGGTTTGCTAAAATCTCAAGCTGCTAAAACCTCTTTATTATCCACTGCTTGTATAATTCCCATTGCCACTGTGTCCTTAGTGAGGTCAAACTGCCCAGTGAAACACAGGTCAAAGAAGGGGCATGCAGAATAAGTAGAATTATCTCTCTTTGGGCCTCTCTAGTCTTGTTAAGCTTACATACTTCTGTTCCTACCTGCTTTGGTTCCGAATTGGAATTAAAGATCATGGGGGTATTTGTTCACTGGTGAAATCCAGTGTCTTGTTTGTGGTGCTCTTGAGTACTTGTTAGTGGTTTTTTCATCAGAACTCGTTTTGCAAGATTTTCTCTTCATATTTCTGGTAATGTGTAGGATGTTTCCTCTGCTCCTGATTCCTCCAGTGGCTGACTCTCCTGTCTCCATGTTTTAAAAAGTGTTGTTATCCCAACATATCCCTGCAGACATTACCCTGATAGAGAGTATGTGTAGGAGACAGGAATAAATCTTAAGTCACTACATGCTGGAAATTATCTTAGTTATAAAATAACTAATGGAAAATATACTTCTTGCTAGTTAAATACTGTATGGCTAGTTAAGTAAAAATTACTAAACTCACATAAGTAGAGCTTCCCAGGCAGGATCCTATGTTCCTGCTGGGACAGTCTGCACTGATGGATGTATTTTATTCCTCAATGTAGTGTTGCAGCTTGTGCTATGATGCAGGGATTTCTTCCAAGCCTGCCCAATAAAGTCTGTCTTCAGTTTCTTAGCTTGACAAATACAACTTCAGATGTGGTCACTACTGCAAGAGGAAGGGCTGTTTGGAATACCTTCCCTGGATTGGACCATAACAGTTTGTCCTCGTACTGCTACTGCCGCAGTGCCTTGGGGGTAGAGATTTTAAGCTGTGCAGTGATTTTGAAGCCTTTTGCATCTGATTCATTGCTTCCAATGGTATTCTTCATTGTGATTCTTTTTATCCCTTGCAGCATAGAGTATTTGGAGAACATCCAGCAGCTTTTAACAGCAATAGTGAAGAAGGTTCCATTAATTGCTGAAAAAAGTAAGCAGTAAATGAAAAGGCTTTGCTTTCTGTTTTCAGTGTATCAACAGAGTGCCTTGCATACTCTAAAGCCACAAAACTTATTAAAAGGTGGAATGAAATGAAGCCACTCTCCTAGAGAGCTTACTCCAGGGGGTTACTCTGAAGATGCTTAGAATTAGATTCTTCCATTGAAGCCAGATACGTTGTCAGCAGTTAGTGACTTCCATCTTGTTGTTAGAAATAGATTGTATTTCCTCATATAATGGCTGCAAGTAGGTCTTATTTTCCCTGGTTTGTTAATGGATGTGTTGTTTGTTGGGGTTTTTTTTGTGTGTGTTGTTTTGTTTTGTTTTTTTCTTTCTCCCTTTTATTCCTTTAATAACGGGTTTTGGAAATGCTTGTAAATATTATAACAAAGCTCAGCATTAGAATTTGTTTGTTACTGGGGTTTTTGCTTTTTTTGCTTTTAACAAAAGGTGGTAGCTTGCAGAGGAACATTTAAATGTTTCAGAGTACTTTATAATTTCATACCTTCTGTACAGAGAGGAAAATGTATTAGCTTGCTGTGGTGACTAATGCACTTTGAACAACTGGTCCTGGAGACCGGGTAGGGCAGACCCTCTCAAGCACAGTGAGCAAAGTAGGAGTGGGTGGCAGAGTAAAGCTTTCATTACATACAGCTCTCTGGCCTATAGCAGCATTTATTAATCCATTCCTTAGGATTCATGCCCCCTTCTCATGTTTTTGCCAGGAAACCTTTTCACTGTTGTTTCGTTTTTATAGTGTAACTTGTTTGAGGAAGGAAACAAAAAAAGAGTTTTCCAAAGGAAGAGACTTTGACCAGAAAGAGAGATCTACAAGTCTACATCATTACAAGTGCTTTTGGGAAAAACAGGCTTAGAACAGCCCATGCAACAGGGGTCTGTGCATGTGACCAAGAAGGAGGCTACCTTTACATTCAGAATTCAGTGTCTGTTGCACGTGTCTCTGATTTGCTCTCTCTGAGCACAGCGTTTGTAAGCGTTAAAGAGTTATTGAGTCCTTGATCCTGTAAACATGAATCACATTTCCCCCTTCCTCTGCACTAAATAACATCAAACCTCAGAATTTATCTTTCTTCACTTACTAAAAAATGAATACTATTCTTGGCTTTATTTTCTCTAGGTGAAGATGTAAGCTCTTTTTGTGCCAGTTCAGTGGAACAGTATTACAGCTGGAATATAGGGAAGAGGAGAGCAGCCGAGGTAATTCTTTTCTCCTGTGTTTCATAAGCATCATTAGGGACACAAGAAGGATTTCTGAATTATTGAACCTTCCCTGTTATTGGCTGATTCGTTTTCTGAAGCAGTCTCTAGCATTTTAAATGGAAGCATTCCTTACTGCAAGATGAACTGATTTGTATCCAGGTAGTGATGTAGTTTAGTTTGTTGTTCAGAGACTTACTCAAGCTGAAGGGGCCTTGAAGGTCATTTTTCAGTTGCTTCAAAGAATGTTGTTTTTAAAGCATTTTTAAAAACAGAATTCTTGCAAACTGTCTTGTTAGCACTTTGTCTTCATCACTCTGTGGCATATTGCAGTCATGGGAATTTTACCCAACGTACTTTGTCTTTTCATGGGCTTGTGTCTGCCTTCTGTAGGAAGAGAGCTGAAGGAAGGATCTGATATAAGTGGTGCTAGTGCTGAAATAGAATGTTGGTTCACCAAAGATAAATATTTCAGTTAATCTGGACCTTTTTGTAGTGTGGTTGTTACATTTCCCACTTATTCTTCATATTTTTGTCCTCTATCTTGCTATGGGGTTTCACAGGGAAGATGTTGAAACCGATTTGCCCCTCTGCTATTGCTAGTTTAAATGTGCCTAGGCTCCTCTAAATGTGTCTTTCTTTTTCTTGAGGTTTTGTTTAGATGACAAAGCAGCCTACAGCTGCCTGATACCAAGATTAGGACTACCCTCCATATTTGTTTTTCCTCATTGTTCTGATTTTTGAGAAAATCATGTTCTTCGTGTTCTTGCAACTTGCATTATCATTCTAGGCCACAGTCTGGCCTTAAACATTTTAGCCAGTGTGATGAGCTTCCCCTTTGGTTTGTCACAGTGGCAACGAGCAATGACAGTGAGAAAGATCCTACAAGAAATCATAGAGAAGCACCCCAGGTTTCACAATATTACACCCCTGAAAACGAAGCATGTGGTGCACTGGTGTCGATGCCATGGCTACACACCACCCGACCCCGAGACCTTGCGGAACGACGAGGACTCGATTGAGGATGTGCTGACGCAGATAGACAATGAGCCAGGTGAGTATGGAGTGACAGAAAGCTCCTTTCTGCCAAGAACACTGTTTAATAGACTTAAGGCAGTGTGTATGCACACAATGTGAGAAGGAATTCTTACTTTCTTTGTTTTTAACATAATTTACTCTGGAATAACCAAAAGTTTGGAGATGGTAAGGGCAAGCCTAGCAGTGAGACTGTCCCGTGTCCCCTCAGTCCTATCAGTTTTCTGGAGCCTCTTTTGAGTTTTGTTGTGGTTTGGGACACTTGAAGGCCTAGTGTAGATAAATCTTGTGAGAGGTGACTCTTGCCCCACAATGTAATAAGTAAGCACACAGACTAAGCATAATTAATGACATTTCTGCCCTTGGGTAAAATTAGCCTCTCTTAAGACTTACTGTGCAAACCACAAAACCTGGCAGTGGTGCTGTGAAGCTCAGGAGAGGTTAATTTACCTCCAAAAGTGAGGTGAATTGGCCTGTGAGAAGCTTCATGGTCTGTTATTAGGGCTGCTACTACTGCATTATTCCACTAGGCATAACTCTGGTATTTCCACAGTCCATTTTAGTATGTATTAAATACACATCTTTAATTAAATCCGTTCTTCACAGTTAAGCTCCTTTGTTTCACCTTCAGATAATCCTTTTCCCAAAGCTGAATAGTTTTTCTGCTCTGATCATACAGGGATTTAAAGTATTTCACAGAAGTGCAGGGATCTGACTATTTTTTGCTAAGTCTGGCCCTGCATTGCAGTTGTTGAAGGTGGAAAGGAAGCCTACATACCCCTTTTAATATTTTTATCTAAATAACTACTGAAGGTTTTACTGGCTTGTGCTGAGCATTCAGAGAAGAAGTCACCACTGCAAATCTGTCTTCTGATTTTTCTTAAAAAGCATGGTAATAGTTGTCACAGTGGGGAAAAATGATTTAGTGCTACATGGTACCTTCATAGTGAAAACACACTTTCCCCAAACAAGTTGAAGAGTGTCAGACCACTTTAGCAATTGTCAAAAATCTTATCTGAGAATGTTTAGGAGAGTCACATTACCACAGTCTTGTTTGAAATGCAGCCTTCTTGAGTGGTGTAAGGGTTGATGAAGGAAGGGTCCAGGAGTGTCATGAAGATAAAATTAGAAGGCTCTCAATGACTGTTTGTGTTTCTGTTCACCCTTATATTTAGTAGGAGCTACAAAAATAACTTCCAATTATCTTAATTTCTTACCTTATTTTGAGTGTGCATCTGTTTATAAACAGCTTTCCATAATGTATCATGTGTTTAATTGATTGCTTCCATTTCAGAATGCCCTTCATCTTACAGCAGTGGTGAGGAGCTGTGCAGAAAACTAGAGGAACTACAGCAGTTTCTGAAACGAGAACCAGAACACGAAGAGGAAGTAGATGTTCTCAACTTTAGTGAGCCACTGAAAATAAACATTAAGAAAGAACAGGAGGAGAAACAAGAGGAGATAAAGTTCTACTTGGCTTCTTTGCCTGCATCAGAGTTTGTGAAGGACACTGCAGAGAAGGTAATCATAAAGCTGTTAAGAACCATTTGTTAAAGCTAGTTGTGGTCTTGTGTTTATTTAGTTGCCTTTCTTTGATCTGTATGAGCCTCTGGATGCTTCATGAAATTTCTTAAAAATGCCCTTAAAAATGCCCTGAAAAAAATGGACCTTCTGACTCATGACACTCAGCTGTCCAGTGCTGGCAGGGGAAAGGGAAATGTGTTGGCTGGAAGGTCATTTCAGAATAGCTGTGTTGCAGGTCTTACTACCAGAAAAATCATCCTGGAAAGCTAGAAGCACAGGGAAATGAGGGAAGGGGAGCACTAGTTCTGAATTCTTCCTGTCCCATCCCATGAAAGATTTGGACTGGCTGCTGGTTCATTAGCAGCTCTTGAAAAGGGGTTGCAGTAAAGCTTAGACCACAGCAAACTTCTCTGCTGCTCAAGATTTCTTTCAAATGGGAGTAAAAGAAAGGGAGAAAGGAGTTTTCTGTCACAGCAGCAGGAAGGAAAGAGAGGAGACTGGCTTGATTGGTAGGGAAAAGTGCTCATCGTTGTACCAGCAGAGGCAGGAGCAGCAGAAGCAGTTTGCATGCAGCAGTTATGGGAGAAAGAAAGGATCTCCGTCTCCACCTCAAATGCTGACATCAAGGGACAAAAGTGTGGTTCTGCAGTGTGTCTGCTCTCTTGCTGCATGGATGACAAGGGCACAGACATGAAGAGAAAAAGACTGGGGGATGAAACACTCTTGATGTGGAGCTTTTGTGCCAGGAGTGCTGTTTCAGTGATTTCAGTTGCCATAGGTGCAGGGAAGATGATGAGTAAGTGGACTGAATGTATGTACCATTTTAAAATGGAGCTGCCATTCTCAGTCCAGAAGTATCCAATGCAGCCTGGTTTTCAAGTAGACTTTCTGAAACAAACATTAAAATCTGCTTTTTTTTCTTGTGTGTTTTAGAGGCATTTTTGCAGACTGTTACAATGGTCAAGCTTAATTTTCTCCTGATGTTTTAAAATGAAGCCTGAGATTGTATAGCTTGGAAGTTCTGCAGTGTCTGTTCACTTGTTTTTTAACCACCTTTTTTTATTCTGTTACTCTCATCTAATCTGTAGTAAACATGGACTGTGTTACACAACCTACTAATTTTT
The DNA here is from genome assembly GCF_014839835.1 of Dryobates pubescens. Taxonomy (NCBI): domain Eukaryota; kingdom Metazoa; phylum Chordata; class Aves; order Piciformes; family Picidae; genus Dryobates; species Dryobates pubescens. Next base: position 4,697,042 of record NC_071624.1, on the reverse strand, counting down.
TTTCCCCCTCTATCATCTTTTGTAGATAGGAATTTCTTTTCAGCCTGCTGAGGTACAAAAGAATGTTTATGCATCAGTAATAGAAGATATGATTTTGAAGGTAAGAAATCACAGTAAGAACTTTTCTGTAACTGTGTTAACATGGTAATGTAGAAGAAAAAGATGGAACATCTTTATTCATATGCATTTATCAAACCAGGAGATGCAGCCTGATGCCTGTTTTCTCTATTGGTGTAGGGGCAGATCAGCAAGAGGACTTGAGTGTCAGGAAGACAGAAGGCTCTTAAAGAGAGCCTTCCAACTTTCCAACCGATTTGTTGGCTTGGGCACAGAATGATGATTTGCAGATTCTCATTGCTAGTATGATACTGACTCATTCTGTAACTTTGGAAGTACTCCTAACTTTGTCCTAACCTCCAGAACTGGGTAGGGAGTCTGCCAGAGTTCTGTAAGACTTGATTATTTTAGACAAGGTTAGATTTTTTTTTTCTAAATAGCATTCAGTTCTTTTTCTGCCTGGGTTGTGACTGCTGGCAGACTGCTAAATTCCTGCAGACAGTAGCAATTCTGCCTTGTATGAGAAACCATTTCTCTACCATAATCACTTTTGGAAAAACAGACTGTTTCTTACCAAAGTTTTGAATAGCGTGGAGCTGATGTTCCTTGGGTTTGAACTGAAGACTAACAGTGTTTTTAGCAGTGCTCTGGTGTATTTCAAGCCAAAGACAATTTGGTGGGTTGTTTATACAGGCTTTTTAAAAGGCTACTTGATTGCAGGTTACACAGACATTCATGCATGCTTCTGCTGAGCTATTATTTACTGTAGCTGAGCTCACATTCAGATGCATCTATTTGTAGACACAGATTGTAACCGTCAGGTTGCTTCATTATAATTGTAGGGTTATGCCAGCTTTCCAGACTGAATGGCCCAGAAAACTCTGCTGTAGTCTCAATATAGGCACAGAAAGCCAAGAGTCTTAATTAGAGTTTGATTGAACCTTGATCAAGCCAAGTGTGTAGGCATACAGCTACTGGTTTCTTGTTGTCTGGGCTGGGAGGATTTTGTGAAAGTGTCTTGACATAAGCCTGGTCACCACAGGGGCTGGCTAACAAGCAGGTATCAGCTCCTTTGAGAATATCTGGAATCTTCTATGTACAAAACAAGCCCATGGCCAGGGGGGTTGGACCTAGATGATTCTTGTGGTCCCTTCCCATCCTGATTGATACTATGATACTAAGCTCTGGTGTGTGAGACGAGGGGCACTAAAATGGTCTGTGGAACATTGGACCCACCTTGCTGTGCACATTCTCCTCTTCAGGTCCAGAGACAAACTAGGCTGGGCAGTTGCAGTCTGAGATCTGTGCATCTATAGGTCTCTTTCTTGCTGTTAAATATGCGCATTTTTCAATAGTGTGCTAATAGAACTCACTTGGGCATCTTAACTGCCCCTTGCTGATGGAATACAGGATGGAGGTAACCAAACAGCATGTTCCTTTCCTCTTTTCATGATACTGTCTGTTAATGCTGTGTTTTGTCATAGGCCACTGAGCAGCTTATGAGTGATATCCTGCGGCAAGCTCTGGCCGTGGCGTACCAGACCGCTCCTCACAACAGGTACAGCAGCTTGTTTCCTCTTGGGCCAAACAAGCCAGCACTGACCTGCTTGAGGAATTTAGTCAGATTTTGTGTGGCTCAGACAATGACAGTGAGGGAATTTATGAACCTTATTCTGGGAAGATCCAAGCTTTATGAGGGAATTTGTCATCATATAGCTCCATAGCAGCAAAGGATGGAAACACAGACCTTAAAAATGGAGGCAGGGTTTGCTGGCATTTCCATGTTCAAAAGCAGATAACCTGCTTCTGCAGAGCCATGTTGGAAGGACCTACTCATTCTTGTCCATGTCAAGTTACCATGTAGACAACTTACTCATGGTCCACCAGAACTTAAAGAACCTAAATGATCTCTCTGTTTTACTTTTCTGGCCCAGATACTGAGTGGTTTTTATGGTAACAATTAGGCCACGCTTTGATGTTTTTTGTTCAGCAGTATGATTTGGCATAGCTTGAAAGTGAAAAACATTAGGCCTATGAGAAAGTGCTTAGTTCAAATATTTACTTGTATCCAATGTAAAAAATATTTATCTAATATATATATTAAACATATCTATGTATGTTATATAGAGAAATATATACACGTTGTCTGTGCTATAGAAGTTCTAGAGTGAATACTTCAGCACTTGATTTTCCTGTCCCAGTACCCAGGATGTTTCCCCCATTCATCTGAGAGTGGCTTTTTTGTGCTGTGACATTTTAATGCTTTTCCTGTCTTGCTCTAACACTTGCTCTTTTATCCTTTCGTTAATTGATCTTTTTTCCCTTCTTTTTCTTTATTGTTAGTACATTTATTGACTTGCTGCTTTATGGACACATTTCTTTTTCCCTGCAGGACTCCAAGGGAGATCACAGTGATGAATATTCACAAAGCCATCTGTAATATTCCCTTTCTTGACTTCCTCACAAACAAACATATGAAGATACTAAATGAGGAGCAATGAAATAGAGCAGAGAAGATGCTACAGGAAAGGTGGATTTATGACCAGAGTTGGGCTGACAAATCCAGTATTTCTGTAGGACACTATTATATACACCTATAACATTGGGCTACTAGATTGTTACCTCCAATTAAAGATGCACCTTAATGCAACAAAATGATGCTCTGTTCCAAATCAAGTTGTTAAATGTCAGTGTTTACTTGGTAAGTGTATGTTCAGTGGCTGAACAAACATTGTCAGTTTGCATCCAGTTGCTATCTGTGAGAGACTCCACAGATCTGGTCCCTCTGAGACAGCTGTATTGGTGAGATTGAGCTTTTTTTAAAGAAAAGAAGTTATACTTATTTGGTGCAGTCTACACAGAAGTTGGTTTCCTCATGCAGTGGGCAGAAGAGTTGCTTTGGCACTCTGCATACAAGAAAAGTCAAAGGCAGCTTTTAAGGATGTGTCATTTGAGCAGATGGGTGGGCTGTTGATTAGGTTTGGGTTTGGGTGAGCAGAAGATGGCTGCAGCAAATTCTGCCAGTCCTCCTCAAGCATGATGGATGTAACTGAGAACACTGCTGGGTAAGTTTGTCACTGGCTTATTCAATGTCCCTCGCCTCTCTAGAGGAGATGTCAGATGCCAGCTTTTTTAGTCACCTCAGAAAGGGTAGACTGGCACAAGCGCAATGAAGGTGAACATACCGTGGTCAGTCTTGGTGAGTGTTGACTGACCACCTGTCCTTGCATGGGAAAGGAGAGGAGTAAGGACAATATTCGGTGTTTGTGGGCTTGGACTGGCTGAAACCCTTTGCTTGCCCAGCAAGTGCCTCCCCAGGCTGCCAGGAGGTTTAGAGTGTGCTGGAGGGTGGGTGACCAGCTGTGTTGTACAAGTCTTACTGTTTTGACAGCATTCATTAATGATCAGCTTGGGACTGTGAAGTGCTGTGGGAGCAGCACCACTTTGGCTTAAATTCTCCTCAACAGAGTGGCTGATAAGAACAAAAAATGAGAGATTTGCTGCATATGGGGAGCTCCACTAATGTCTTGACTTCGGGAAGAAGTTCTGCTACTAACCCTAGCACTTAACCTGTCTCAGGAACATCACTGCTATAGGAGACATGTCTGCAGCCTGCCTATCAAGACCTTGCTGAAGAAGACTTTGCTGACAACATCCTGACCACCCCACTTCCACCACCGCTTTGTCCTACCCTGTGGGTGCTTGGTAGTAATGTGAACAAGCCATTGTATAGTTGGTGGGACTCTTGTTGGACTGTCATGTTTTTAGGGTGTTTGTTTTGTGAGTCAGTGCTGTCATGAGGGTGGAGCATGGGTCAGACAGAACCTCCAGTGCATTGATCTCAGCTGGGTCTCTGATCTGCTGCATGGCCTTTGATTTAATCACTCTGTGCCTCAGTTTCCCCATCTCTGAGCATGGGGAGCAGGATACCTACCTCACAGGGGTGTACTGAGGCCTCGCTCTTGTTGGTGCCGTGCTTTGACAATACAAAGCCTTTTGTAAACATTAAACTACAGTTACTTTTCCTGGCCTGGGGTAGAAACAGAAATTTTCAAAATGTTATCTTTTGGTGCTTTTTTGGGGGCTAGAAGACAGGCGATGCTAACTCCAGTAGCATGCAGGAAATGTGAAAGACAGTTAAGTGGAGGGTGGTTTCAGGCTTCCAAGGAGAGTAGCTGAGGTTTGGTGCAGTTCTTAAACTGAAGAAGGTACTATGTACCTCAGCTGAGATGCTGCCTGACTTCTTCACCTTAAGAAAAACTAGAGTCTGCTGGAAAGCCCCTTTCAGTTCATCAAAGCTAGCAGGATGTTGCAGTTCGCTTGAATATAAGAGTGGCAGAACCTGACCCTTAAATCTAGGAAATGGGACCAATGGATGAAATCCAAACAGCATTCAGAGAAGGACTTAAATGCCTCCTAGAAAGGGCATTTCAGATGCTCTGGGATTCTGAAGATAATCCTGGCTTCTTTGCGTGAGCTGAGCGCAGGATCACCTGCACCAGTGAAGTGCACAGCTTAACCCTGACATTAGTTTTTTGGCTGAGGTCAGTGTGAAGGAGTTGAGCAGTGCTGATTATGTTGATTGAGCTCAGTGTTGAGAGTCAAGAAATTGAGGTGGTTGAGGAACTGCAGGCCCCACACTTTGTAGGCTGTAGTGAACTCAGTCTGTACTGCTTTCAGGCGTGCCTGTACACAGCTTTTACAAAAGAGAAGGGCATCTTCTAGATATCTGTCACTATTGCTATGACAGCCTGCAGGTTGTGTGGGAACAGCCTTTTGGGCAAACTCTGTTTGTGCTGTGATCTTCTGCAATGACACATGCATTTCCAGCCCCCGTCTCTTGTGGGCTTAGTTTCTGGGATTTTGATACACCCAGAGCAGCTCTTGAGGATGCAGGAGCTATTTTTTGGGCATCTGTTTGCAAATTGTGGCTTCCTTGCCTGTGTCCTGCTTTTCTGTGAGAATTGGAATTTCAGAGTGAGTCCTGAACCTGGCCCTGAAGCAGGCAGGTAAATGCCCCTTGTTCTTAATGAGGGTCTTGCAGTGGAGATGATCTATTGCTGCCTTCTTGAGCAACCACAGGTTATTCTTCTAGGAGATTCTATATTAATATATAAAGTTTGCTGAAAAAAAAAAGAACTGTTAAAAGCAGGTAGAAAATAACACATTTGTTTAGTCCTTCAGATGTAGGCAATGTTTGCAAGGAGTTCTTTGAATTTTGAAAACTGATGGAAGGAAAATTTGTTGGTGAGAAGTTCCTGTGGGAATTGCTTGGAGAAGAGTTAGAGGTTGTGGAATTCCATGCGCCTGTCCAGGTGTGTGGAATGCTGCAGATGCTATGGTGTGTTGGAATGCTGAGGTATATTTCTCTGGCTTTCTCAAAGAGTCTTGATACAAGTTAAAGATAATCTTTACAAATATTGCCCCTGTTTGTAATGCTGAGTGTTTAAATCCTTCATGTTATCTGTATTATACTGTATAATTGTGTAAGATACGTACGTTTACAATAAATTCTTTTATTAGCTGTGATGGGATTGTCTTGACTTGTCACCTCTAACTCCAAGAAGTTTGTCCAAATCCACAGGGTTTTGTGTCCTCTGTGTGTTCAGAGTGATTTAGTTAGTTCTTGATAAAAATTGGTAGTTTTGGAATTGGTGTGAAGGAGAAGGTAATTTTTCTGTTTCCAAGTTATTTTAAAAAGCTCTTTGTTTTGGAGATTGGGCAAAAGAGAAGCCAAGAGCTCAGCAAGCTTTAGCTCCTACAAGTTTTCATCCTCCAGAGCAGCCTGCTTAAACAGCAAGTAATTGGTTTGTGTGGAAGATTGAAAAGCATGGTGGGCTGATGTTGGCTGCTGACATGCCCACCCAGCTGTTCTCATTTCCCTTCAGCAAAGCAGGGAGAAAATAAGAAGAAAAAGCTTGTGGGTCAAGATAAAAATGGGGACATCACGTACCAGTTACCAACACAGACTTAACAGACTGTTTGGGGAAAATTGGTTGAACTTCATGCCAGTTAAAACAGAGCTGGAAGGTGAGAGACAAAGGGGGGAATAAAACCAAAAAACCCCACCATTCCCATGCCCCTTTTAACCTAAGGGTTCACTTAAGTCCTTTATTCTGGACTCTTACCTCCTCTCCTCTGCATCAACCTCAGGAGAATGGTGCATCATCCATAACAGTCCCTACTTGCTGGTCCTTTCTCTTCTCTTTGGTAGAATTATAGAATGTTTTTGAAGGAATCTTGAAGGACACCTAGTCCAATTCCCTTGCAGTCAGCAGGGAGCCCTGCAACTAGCTAAGGTTGTTCAAAGCTGCAGACGCCCTGACCCAGAATGTTTACAGGGATGGGGCATCTACCACCTCTCTGGGCAACCTGGGCCGGTGTTTCACTACTCTCAGTGTAAGGAATGTTTTAAGATAGAATAGAATAGAATTAACCAGGCTGAAAAAGACCTTTGAGATCATCGAGTCCAACCTCTCATCCAACACTATATAATCAACTAAACCATGGCACCAAGTGCCCCATCCAGTCTCTTCATAAACACCTCCAGTGATGGTGACTCTACCTCCCTGGGCAGCCCATTCCAATGGCCAATCACTCTGAAGAACTTCTTCCTAACATCCAGCCTAAACCTCCCCTGGCACAGCTTGAGACTGTGTCCTCTAATTCTGGTGCTAGTTGCCTGGGAGGAGACCAACCCCACCTGTCTATAAACCTCCCTTTGGGTAGTTGTAGACAGCAATAAGGCATCCCCTGAGCCTCCTCTTCCCCAGGCTAAGCAACCCCAGCTCCCTCAGCCCCTCCTCATAGGGCTTGTTCTCCAAACCCCTCCCCAGCTTTGTTGCCTTTTCCTTGTATCTACTCTAACTAACCTTTCTTTCAGTTCAAAACCATCATCCCTTGTTTTCTCACAACAGGCCCTGCTCAAAAGATTGGCCCCATTTTTCTTACAGGCCCCATGCTGTTACAGGGTCATGCTGACTCAGGAGTATGGCTTCTTCAGGTACTCTGGGGCAGTTGGAACCAGCTATGCCTGGCACAGGCAGCCCCAGTCACCGGCCCCAGCCTCACCTCAGAGACCCCACAGCCCCACCAGCCCCAGCCTCACCTTGGGGAGACCCCACAGCCCCGCTGGCCCCAGCCTCACCTTGGGGAGACCCCACAGCCCCGCCGGCCCCAGCCTCACCTTGGGGAGACCCCACAGCCCCGCCGGCCCCCGCCTCACCTTGGGGAGACCCCACAGCCCCGCCGGCCCCCGCCTCACCTTGGGGAGACCCCACAGCCCCGCCGGCCCCAGCCTCACCTCGGGGAGACCCCACAGCCCCGCCGGCCCCAGCCTCACCTCGGGGAGACCCCACAGCCCCGCCGGCCCCCGCCTCACCTTGGGGAGACCCCACAGCCCCGCCGGCCCCAGCCTCACCTCGGGGAGACCCCACAGCCCCACCGGCCCCAGCCTCACCTCGAGGAGACCCCACAGCCCCGCCGGCCCCAGCCTCACCTCAGAGAGACCCCACAGCCCCGCCGGCCCCAGCCTCACCTCAGGGAGACCCCACAGCCTTGCCGGCCCCAGCCTCACCTCTGAGAGACCCCACAGCCTTGCCGGCCCCAGCCTCACCTCAGAGAGACCCCACAGCCTTGCCGGCCCCAGCCTCACTTCAGAGAGACCCCACAGCCCCGCCGGCCTCAGCCTCACCTCAGAGAGACCCCACAGCCCCGCCGGCCCCAGCCTCACCTCTGAGAGACCCCACAGCCCTGCCAGCCCCAGCCTCACCTCGGGGAGACCCCACAGTCCCGCCGGCCCCAGCCTCACCTCAGGGAGACCCCACAGCCCCGCCGGCCCCAGCCTCACCTCAGGGAGACCCCACAGCCTTGCCGGCCCCAGCCTCACCTCTGAGAGACCCCACAGCCCCGCCGGCCTCAGCCTCACCTCAGAGAGACCCCACAGCCCTGCCAGCCCCAGCCTCACCTCGGGGAGACCCCACAGTCCCGCCGGCCCCAGCCTCACCTCTGAGAGACCCCACAGCCCTGCCAGCCCCAGCCTCACCTCGGGGAGACCCCACAGTCCCGCCGGCCCCAGCCTCACCTCAGGGAGACCCCACAGCCCCGCCGGCCCCAGCCTCACCTCAGGGAGACCCCACAGCCTTGCCGGCCCCAGCCTCACCTCTGAGAGACCCCACAGCCCCGCCGGCCTCAGCCTCACCTCAGAGAGACCCCACAGCCCCGCCGGCCCCAGCCTCACCTCTGAGAGACCCCACAGCCCTGCCAGCCCCAGCCTCACCTCGGGGAGACCCCACAGTCCCGCCGGCCCCAGCCTCACCTCAGGGAGACCCCACAGCCCCGCCGGCCCCAGCCTCACCTCGGGGAGACCCCACAGCCCCACCGGCCCCAGCCTCACCTCGAGGAGACCCCACAGCCCCGCCGGCCCCAGCCTCACCTCAGAGAGACCCCACAGCCCCGCCGGCCCCAGCCTCACCTCAGGGAGACCCCACAGCCTTGCCGGCCCCAGCCTCACCTCTGAGAGACCCCACAGCCCCGCCGGCCTCAGCCTCACCTCAGAGAGACCCCACAGCCCTGCCGGCCCCAGCCTCACCTCGGGGAGACCCCACAGCCCTGCCGGCCCCAGCCTCACCTCAGAGACCCCACAGCCCCGCCGGCCTCAGCCTCACCTCAGAGAGACCCCACAGCCCCGCCGGCCCCAGCCTCACCTCGGGGAGACCCCACAGCCCCGCCGGCCCCAGCCTCACCTCAGAGAGACCCCACAGCCTCGCCGGCCCCAGCCTCACCTCAGGGAGACCCCACAGCCCCGCCGGCCCCAGCCTCACCTCGGGGAGACCCCACAGCCCCACTGCCACCCCTGAAACGCACTACAAAATGTAGCGGAAAAATGTAAGAACAGCTAACTCCTCTGCCCCCAGGCCGTGGTGAGGAATCATAGGTGGCTGTGAGCAGATGGAATGCTCCATTGCTGCAAAATACTGCAAAACTTGTTCTTGTTTGTACTAAATCCCATCAAAGTGCCTCCTGAATGAGCACACTGCAATGCCTTTATGCTGCCAGGGCCAAACCAATGATGATGCAGCCAAGGAAGGCTGACTGGACTTTGGTGGGCTGGGCCCCTAAGTCTGACCTCCTGCTGCCTCCCTCCTGGCTTCCTCTAGAATTACAAAATCATTTAGGTTGGAAAAGGCTTTTAAGATCGTTGAGTCAAACCATTAACCCAGCATGGCCAAGCCACTTCTAAACCATGTTCCTAAGTACCACATCTACATGTCTTTTCAATCTCTTCAGGGATGGTGACCACCATGTCCCTGGGCAGCCTGGTCCAAGGCTTCACAACCCTTTCTGTGAATTTTTTTCCAAATGCTCAACCTAAACCTCCCCTGTCACCACCTCTCTCCAACCTCCTTTTGTATAGTCTTGGAGAGTGAGAAGGTCTCCCCTCAGCCTCCTTTCCTCCAGGCTAAACAATGCCCAGTTCCCTCAGCCACTCCTCATGAGACTTATTCTCTAGATCCTCGACTAGATTTGTTGCCCTTTGGACATGCTTCAGCACTTCAACATCCTTCTTGTAGAGAGGGAACCAAAACTAAATACAGTATTCAAGATGTAACCTCACCAGTGCTGTGTATAGGACAAACACTTCCACTGCCTAACATGATGGTCAGGTGCAGCATGCCCAGAAGGCACTGGATCATCTGCTTTGGAAATGAAGCTATTTGCACACAGAGCCAGTGCAGGAGCTGTGGTGTGTCTGGATTCCAGGATGCAGTCTTGATAACACCAAAGCCTGTGACACCAGGAAAAAGGGATGGTCCATCCCTCTGTGCCATCTCTGCCCTTACAGAAAACACAGCCTCTCTGGACTGCATGGTACCAACATTTGTGGAAAACCAGGTTGGTCCTCAGGATTGTATGTTACTGCAGTGGCCAAGGTAGAGAAAAATCACTATGGATAAGGCAGAGGTGATGAGCTTGCATCTGGTTGTTCATCCTCTAGAGAAATTAGTGCAATGCAAAGACAAATATGCAGTTTATGAAAGCAGGCAAATAATTTCTGTGCTGCTTGTAAACTTTCCAAGTTCAGGTAATGGGAAATGTCCTGACTAATGGAGTATTTCCCACACTAGAGCTTCATCTGAATGTGTGGAAGCGCTAGTGTTCACAGCTCCCTAGCAGAGTGGATGCAGTTGGCACAAAACTCCCTCTTAGCATCCCAGCAGGCCAGGTGTCAGCAAGATGGAATGAAACAAGCACATTCAGTGTCACCCTCTAGGTAGTAATGATAATGCTTCAGTTGTAAAACCTTCCTTTAAAAGAGCCTTTCTTTATGTGTCAAATAACCTTTGTTTGCAGTGTGATTCACACTTGGAAGGCCTTGATGGACTTGGATGTGAACCCAGAGCAACTGGGAAGACAAATACTGCTGTGAGAGAAGTGTTGGAAGCAGGCCAGGCCTTGTGGCTCCATGGAGCCTGCAAAACCTGTGTGGATTTGCCCTCTTCAGAGGAACTTGGTGTGGTACCATTCATACTGACCTGAGGCAGGCCCTTTCCATGCACAATCAGGTATGATGTAAACACCAGCAGCCAGTTGCACCATGCTGTCCCTTGCAGTGGTAAGTACCTGCTCAGTTTTTATAGGTTCTTGAATGGTTTGGGTTGGAAGGGACCTTAAGGATCATGTAGCTCCAGCCCCACCCCTGCCATGGGCAGGGACATCTTCCACCAGACCAGGTTGCTCCAGGTTGCTCAAGGCTTCATCCACCCTGGCCTTGAACACCTCCATGGAGAGGTCATTCATCCTTCCTGTAGTTGGAACCAGGCAACAGATCACGAACCTTCAGCTTTCTCCTGGAAGTCTTCCGAGGCATGGCTAGAAGAGTTGGCATTGCATTATCTAGGGAAGCTGGTTGTACCTTCAGCACCTTTTCTCACTAAAATGTTCTTGGGAGCAACTATAAAGCAATGGTCTCTGTTCAAATTCAAAGCTAGCACCATTCTCCCATGACCTGTGTGAGATGGCAGCGAGAAACTGAGGTGAAACTCAAGTCGCTTGTCCCTTTCTGTTAACTGGGCACACTGTGGGCACTGCTGAAAGAGGGTCTTGAGAGCATGGCACCTGCAGCAGAGTAGATCAAGCCTCTGCCTCTCTAATAGTGTATATAGCAAATGGGTATAATCAATTCACCCCATTTTCCCCATCATATTGACAGACTGCTTGCTGAATAGTTTTCTTTCCCTTTGAAAAAATGGCTGGGGAAAATCCCATAAGTGATTATGAATTCTGCAGAGCAACAGCTTTCCTTTGGAAAACAGTTGTACTTGCAAATCAGCAGTCTGGCCACAGCTTGAAATGTGCCTTGGAAGCCATTCTTGCTGGGGGTCTGTGCCTGCAGATAAGCCTGAGGAGTAAGGAACTGAGTGCTGCTGGCTGTGAATGTAGTCAGGCATCTCCCTGACACCTTGCTTGGTGTCCTGTGTGCCCTGCTGTCCTGCGTGTGCAGGGATGTGCAAGAGAGAAATGCAGTGACAAATTGTCCTGCAAGATTGAATACCCAAGGTTTATGCCTTGCAACAACAACAAAACAAACAAAACCAAACACACACACACAAAAAAGGGGAAAGAACCAATAGCCAAAATACATTTTAATTTATTAAATTAAATCCACTCCATTTGATAAAATACAAGCTTAATATATTCCCAGTTTGTTTATAACTGGGTTGTTTTGGTTTGGTTTGGGTTTTTTTAAAGAAATACAGTAAATTAAGAACAGCAACTGATTAGGCAATTTATCCTGTGTTTCTCTTTCTCTCTCTCTTTTTTTTCCCCCCCCTGTTAATAAAATCCAGGATCAAAAGGAACTTGCATTGTTTGAACAAAACTGTTAAAAACATTATAAAGAGCTTAAACAAGCAGGTTGAATTCTTAGAAACATCTAACATGCAAAACCTTTAGTACAGGTTGAGTGTTTCAAATTAATCTCCTGAAAAATTAATCTCCTGAAAAATTATTTTGGCAAGCACTGGTATTACTGTAGGTTCCTCTGGGTCCAAGGATGAATGGGGAAGTGCCATCCCTTGTCCCTACAATGCACAGCTTACTGCAGATGTTACCTAGTCTCACAGCTGTGTTTGGCCTTGCTAGCAGAGCCAACAGAGGGGGCACCACTACATTCTCACACGATGCAGTGAGAAGAGGATATCTGCACGTATTCCAAATACAATCCACATGCCAACAGTTACAAAATTGTTCTGATGGGGAATCACCAGCAATGCAGATGTCCTTGCAGAGTCCCCAGAGTTCATTAAATCTGCCATAAACTTCGGCTAGCAGGAAGGTTAAGAAAAAAAATCCCCCTGCGTTGAAGTCTGTTTCATTACAGATGAATGAATATCCCATCACTGTTAAGTCTCAGAATAGTTTCCTTTTGTTCTAGCCAACACATCTGTGTGTTGCAAACATATAAAATGAAAGTTCAATTCCTTCCCCCCCCTCAATAATTGGTAAACCCATGAAATAAGCAGTAGGCTAATTATATTGCATAAGTTGTTGAGATAGAAACTGTAAACCCACTACAGCCATGATGAACAAAGGGTAAAAAATGGTTTCTTAAAACACATGTACCTCAGCAAGAGTTAAATGCACACCAATCTAAAAAAATCAGCTTCAGAACAATGACAAAATGGCCTGTCTTCAAAATGAAGGATGTTTTACATTCTGCATTACATTTTTCTTTAAGAAGAGTTTCTAAGTAACATTCACTTCTGGTTGTTCTTAGCATTAGCATTATCAATATACAGGCAATAATTTAGGAATTCCAAGGCAATATTTTTCCACCTTGCATATGCAAAGAGTTAGCATTTATTAAAAGTATAAGCATATCCTTTTCATTAAAGGATCACAAATTGCTCTAGGTAAAATCCATATACAATATTTACACTCACCCTAACAGCTGTACAAATTACATAAGCATCTTAGATCCTCTGGAGCCTGGTAGGTGCCTGACTGTGTCCATGCAATCCTCTCTGAACCAGGCTGCTGCACTGCTGTCAGGGCTGTCTCCCAAAGCTCAGTCCCCTCTTGCTCCTCCATCTGCCCACCAGTTTTGGAAATATCAATTTTTCCAGCCCCGAGAAACTGCATGTGCCAGATTTATTTTAGAGTTCAATGATGAGTTCCTCTGTTGGAAGTTCAGAGCAGCCCCCTGGGTGGGTCTGATTTCTGGTGACGCCAGGTGAGGTCTATTTCCTAACCCCGCTTAAGAAGCTCAGAAGTCAGCTGGACACTCCCTGTCTGTTACTGGCCTATTTAGAGTGTGCTGCTAAATAAAACTCTTTTTTGGTTTTAATTAGCCATCCCACTCGTGATTGTTTTCCCTGTGTAGTTAAGCACAGAGCTGTTGCCTGCAATGCTGCCTTTACTGCCCAAAGTCAATCTCCTAATGAGACGCCAGCTGGCATAGTAATGAACCTGCTCCTGTCAAAAACTAGGTCACTCCTCGCAGCGTGTTTTGCCAGCTCTGAACCGAGCGCTTGGTGGTTTGTTGTGTTAACAGAAAGGGTGCGTGCATACCATTAATCACTGGAGCTGCTTTTGATAATACCAGTTCTTTGATCTTAACACTCCTCCTGAAAATTGCATAGTGATACATCCTAACAGAAACGCTGTGTTTAAGCTGCCTGGGTGTGAGGAGGGTCCGCGTTCACATGTTGAGGATCCTTGATGGTGCCTGGAAAACAGCAGAAGGGTTGGGGGAGAACCTGGTCTTCACCTCTGGGATCTAGGGAGGTGAGAGGGGAGAAAAAAGTTAGTGTGACACAGAGTGTGACTGTTTGGAGAGTCTGAGGGGTCTGGAGTGTTGTGACCACCTATTTGCTCTCCCCATAACTGGCCACTACCCAACAGGCCTTAGCTCCTGGCTAGGTGTTGATGAGTCTGGCTTCAGCACACAGGGTGATTTGAGTGCAGGTGTGATGGACCGCTGATTGTAAGCCAGCCCTTGAGGTGTGTGGTCTGATGGGGGGGTGACCTGGGCAGGCCTGCGCAGGTGCCAGAGAACAGGTCTCTTCACAAAACCACACTGACACATACTCTACAAACATCACAACAGATTCACTGCTGGACTGCTGCTGGATTTAAGTGAAAGGAATTACAGTAGTGTCTGTCTGGCCCTTAACTTTTTGGACTGTCCTCTAGGCCCCATCAAAATCTTCCACTGTAATGCTTTATGAAGCCATAAGCTATGTGTGCTGTGAACAGAGGCACAGACCTGGAATACTCAGAGAAGAAAAACTGGTTACTGGCTATGACAGGCTATGAAACTGCAAGGACTTTGATATGGATGTGAACTCCTCAGGCCTGGAGGAAAGGCAAAGATAACAGAGGTTGTGTTCTCTGTTGTTCATGGAATCAGACTTTCATGCAATGTATAGCTGTTGTGGTTGTACTGAAGTGTGAAGGACCTCTGCATGCTTACATCTTTCCTAATGCTTAAAACCCAAAGGATCTGAAATGGGACTGGCCTTAGCTGTGCATCCAGTTCAGGACACTGAGTGAAATCTGTCAATAAAACATGAAAGGGTGGAAAGCTTTGCTGGGTGCTGACTGTTCTGATGGCGCCATCCAAGCAGCTAAAGAGCAAGACCACAGGCAAAGAGAGGATAGGGAAAGTTATCGATCTGGTTGTTGTCGCATCATTCTGATTTTTCCATTCCTCTGGGGATGCATCTGACACGCTAAGGAACTAGAGGAGTGTCACAAACAGCCTGTGTACAGCTCAGACAAGCAGTCTGAGTCCTACACAGGCTGTCAGGACACAATGTAAACCTGACTCTCAGGTCTCTAGCAAAGCTGTGGACTTCAGGCAACAGAGAAAATCCAAATGGCCAAGTGTAAATCAGGGAGAGTCTGACTTCTCTTTGAACAGGTGGTACCTCAGGGGAGGTGGTGGAGTCATCATCAGGGGAGGTGTTCAGGAGGAGACTTGATAGGGTGCTTGGTTGCACGGTTTAGTCGATTAGGTGGGGTTGGATAATAGGTTGGACACGATGATCTTGAAGGTCTCTTCCAATCTGGTCTGGTCTATTCTATTCTATTCTATTCTATTCATCTTAATTCCAGACAACACCCTTCCCAATCTGTCTGTAAGAGAGGCCATGATGGTGCCTTGGGGCTCCAGGAAATGGGATCACTGCTTACATGGCTCAGTGTGGTGCCCTTGGTGCTGTGCATTTGTATTCAGGATTCCAGTCTTCTCCTTCCCTTCCTCTAGAAATGGGATAGGGACTCTGAGGGGGTTCATCTAGGACTCTCTCCTTTCCATCCTATCTGCCAAATAGGAAAGAGGCTGTATTTTTGCCCCTCCAGGGTCAAAATATAAGGTTTAAGGGTTAGTTAAATACTTTGTCTGCACTGCTGCACCTCAGTAAGCCGCCCAGACTGTTCAGAGCAAGGAGGAAGTTTTGGTGAGGTCTGCAAATTCTGTTTTGCCTGAGGTCACTGTCCCACTTTCAGCAGAGCCGGATATACCACCGTGTGCCTTGTTGCAGCAGTGTGCCAGCAATCCTCTGCGGAGGAGGCACTTGGCTGGCTGCTGATTAAACACTTCTTCCTGGTCTCCTCCAAGGCAAAGATTTACTTTTTACATGTGGCCCTGGAGTGGCTGCTATTGCCTCTAACAGCACAGCGTGCTGCATCTGGGGACTTTGGCCGCAGACCTGTCTCTGCTTTCCGAGTCACTCGGTGCAGCTCGTAAATGGCTTTTGCAGTTGGTTGTGAAGTGCTGTTTCTTTGGTGGTCTAATGCAAAAAGCAGCTAAACCAGAGCCTTGCTGGTGTGCACTTTCCTTCCTCACGGGGACAGGGAGCACATGGGGTCCCACCAGGGAAAATACTGAGTACAGAGAGAAGAATGTTTCTTTGTGGGATTTTCAGTAACACTTAGATGTATTTCACCAACAAGAAAATGATCTTAGGCTGCTGTAGACAGCTGTAGAAACTTGCAGGAAAATCCCAAGGAAGTCTCAGAGGCCCAAGAACTGTGTGGTTCAGCTGCTCACCACAGCTATGTCCTCTTTGCTGCTGGTAGCAGGGCAGCTTCTGCTCTTAAGTTTTGTCCTGTGTGGGTGGGTGCTGCTCTTTAGGGAGCAGGATCTACAAATGTTCCCATGCAAACGTGTGTGTGTGATTGACTTTAGCATCAGAGGCTGAATCTACTCCTACAGCCCTAATGCTTATGCACACTGACTGCTCTGTGTGACCAGGGTGCTGAGTGCACCTCACGCAGAGAGAGGGACTGACACACACCTTGTAGATAAGGTATCCTTATCCACTGAGGGAATCACACATCTTGAACTTCCCAGCTGTGGTGCAGTTTAAAATCTTGGCCTCAGGTTGAATTATGGAAAGTTACAGTATGGCATTCTGAAGGGATGGCCACATTACCTAAAGGACAGTGGTGAGAGTGTGGTCAAGGAGCTTTATTCTATGTGCACCACACTGATCAAGTATGAGTAGTTCCTGAAGAGTACTTTGGGCTTTACTCACACTGACTTTGGGATTTAAAAAAAACATTAGTTACCTTAAAATCTGCTTTGTAGCTTGTCTCTTGAACAAAATGGTCTTCTGGAATAATAAAGCCTTGCTTTGTCTTTATAGGCTTTGATGGTTTTGCTCCAGTCCATGGGCGATACTCTTGCCTGGAATAAGAATATGAAGACAGAATAACCCATAAAGCACCACATACTCATGGGGTTACTTCTGCTCTGAGCAGTTGCAAAGTCAGAAGGCTGGGCTGGTTACAATTAGCTTGTAAGATTGCATACTGAGGACAAAAGAACTGAACCTCTCTCAGAAAGTCCAGGGTGAGAAGATGCAACAGGGCAGAACTGGGACAACTGGCTGCCCTGACTTCACTCTTCTTTTATTCCTGGTGAAATGTGCTTTCTCCTGGAAGTGCTTGGTGTTTTTGCCCTGAAGAAGAAAAAGTCAAGCTGACTGTTGGCTTGATAGCTCCTTGGTCACTTACATTGTAAAACACCTTGGTCTGGGGCTGCAAGTGCCTAGCTCTCACATGTGTGGAGGGGGGCTGCTGATTCTCCCTTACTTTGCTTTAGTGCTGTCCACAGTAAGCACATTTGCCCATGTGCTCTGTGGCAATTCCATCTGAAATGCATCTGAAGGGAGGCACCATCCCAGCTGGCAGATGCTTCTACTCATGATTTTCCTTCAGACAGGGGCAAGTGCTTGGACTTCACATGATGATGTCTGAGAATGCAGCACTTAGCTGGCTTACTCTTGGAGCAGTGACATGTGAGAAATGGGGGCACAGACCACACTGAGAAAGGGGGAGCCAATGTTTTGAGAGCACTGAAGAACAGTGTGGCAGGTTCTGGCTTAGGTTGTCTGCCAGCTTCCCTCTGCAGCCTACCCTCTGTTTCTCTGCACCTCTTGTCACAAGCAGGCTTCACTAAAGCCCTCTCCATTAGAACTTTCTGGCTGATGCAGTAGCAGCCAGCTGAGCTGGCTTGTTTGCTCTCAGGAGAAAACAGAATTCTGCTCTGTTTGTGTACGTATCTCTGGCAACCAGTTCAGGCAGCTTCTGTAGCAAAAGGAGAGGTGACTAACCAAGATGTGACAACTTTATGTTTATACCCTGGCACACTTAAAGAATAATTGCATTTTACTAGCTGCTTATACATAGGATGAAGGAGTAGGACTGAGTCCTGAGTCATGCCCAGGTTAGGGAAACAGGCTGTATTTTAATGTGCCAAGTTAGCTTTGATCACAGGCTTTCTGATTTTCACTTTTCTCAAGCATGCCATTTGCTATTTTGATAGTAGCTGCAAACTCCTCTTTTAAAAACCTTATTTAAAGTGTATAAGTGTGGGATATTCTTTTAGAACATGTAATTTGGTCTTGATCCTTTTAGGATATTACCAAAATATCCACTTTATGCTTGATTTCTAAACATAGACTCAGCCTTAAAATGCTGCCACTTTTATTGGTAGATGCAGGGTACAACCCTGGCCTGTATCTAAGCCAGTGAGAAACCAGCATGCTAACAAAATTAATCCCAAAATATTAAGTAACTGTTTCTTGACTAAGTTAGCTGCTGGCACTGGCCTCCTGCCAGGATGGATGAGTACAGGCACAAGGAAATGGGCAGGAGCCTGCAACGGGGGCTGACAGCACTTTGCCAGCTTGAGTGGAGGTGGAATGAGCTCTTGAATCCACTCAGTAACGGAAATTGCTCCATGGAAGAGCTTCCTACCATTGGAAAGCAAAACCAGGCCCCTGTCAGGGCTGTCTGTGTGCACTGCAAATCTTGTCTATAATCGGCTTGCTCTCGCTGTTCTGAGCTGCCACCTTCTGCCTTCTCTGCATCTTGCTCTTCAAGCTTCTCCAGGCAGCAGTTAAGTGCCTGTACAGCTCTCCCAGTGCTGGTGGTGCAGTTCCTGCTATTTTAGCATCTCAGGATAAGGAAACACCTGTGCAGAAAGGTAATTTTGGCCCAGTGATGCCCCAAGAAGGTGACCTTTCAGCAGGGAATCCCAGGCATGTGTAAATGCAGAGTAAAATCTGAGCTCTGTTCTGCTGTGCAGCCAGAGGGAGGACAGAGAGCTGCTCTGGTAAAAGCCATCAATTACATCCCAGCAGCTTCCAGGAACTGGAACCTGCTGCCCCACATAAAGCTGGCTGCCTCAAGGATGCTGGTGCCATTGATTCCTAAGCATTCATTCTCATGCTGGCTGATCTCCCTGCTGCACTATGCTGCAATGGAGTGTGTCCCCAGCTTTCAATGAATGACTGTGCTGCCTGACTCTGCAGCCAGCTCTGTCTCACTGCTTTGAAGCAGATCATTTGCTGATTTGGCAGGCCCCCAAACATAGCCCTTTTGGATCACAGGTCCCTCATTTTGGCTGGAAGTCAAACTGTTCTCCATTCAGCCTGGGCAGCCAAAACTATTTTTGAGGCACCTACATGCAGTGAGGAAATGCTCTGCCTTCACCCACAGAAACAGCAGTGTGAGAGCAGATACAGTTATGGCTCAGACCCATAGCAGCAGTTATTTGGAACTGGGAATTTCCCCTGGAAACTCAGGACTCTGAGCCCCAGGGAAGGGATGGGCAAAACAGAGACAACTGATCTGAAATACTTGAAACAAAACAAGAAATGAAAATTACAACCTCTGGTCTAGAAAGTGTAACTAAATTCACTCTGCCTTTCAGCTTGAAGGACCCATGCACACATTCCAGCTGTACAGCCAAGTCAGAAGGACTACAAGCCCCAAATACCAATTTGGTGACTTGACTAGAAATCAGTCTTTAAGTCATGAGTGGAGCCAAAATGCCTGAGCTACTCAAACCTGTGGAAGAGGAAATGACCTGGGTTTAATGTTACTTAGTTTAAAATGTCAGGTGTCAAGATTTAGTGACTGTCTTCCTCCCCCTTGTTTTCCCTGGTGCAACATTTGCTCCTTTTGCTTGAGGAAGCTCAGCCAGTGTACTGCCTCTTTCTCCCTTCCCCATCACTGTAGGTGGTGTCTTGTCCAAGATCACACCAATAGCAAGAGCACAGCATGGTGAGAGAAGGAATCACAGAAATGGCATGGAGAAGGGGGGAACCTTGTGTGGTGTAACAGCCAGGTGCTGCTGGGGATAAGCGTAAGAGATGTCGACTGCTTTTGCTGGAGACAGTCATCTTTGTTCTTTCTGCTGTACCCCCTTCCTCCTACCCTTGGCCCTAGACAGCAGCAGTTGTCAGGTTATTTTGGGACTTTGAGGACCTGCAGTGGAGGGGAAATAGCCTCCTGGACTATAACCCAATGTCCAGGCTCTCTGCAGATTCTGTTTTGTTCTCCATTGTTACAACCTAGAGGTGAGATTTTTGATCTGCACAAATAGCAGTTGCCCAGTGGTACTTAATAAGTACTAAAGTGCTGGGGCTGTTGAAAGAAAAAGACCTCCTGAGTTGTACATAGGCTTTAAAGCAGAAGGTATCAAAAGGGAAGGGCTGTTTTTTGTGAACTGCTGTTTATTTACCTCCAAGTCACTCCAGCAAGGAATAAGCAGCAGCTTTTTACAGGTGGTTGCCCTGTTACCCTGTGAAACTGCTTGATCACACAAGTGCATTGTTGACTGTTTGTTTGCTCTTTATCATAATTAATTAGCAGAGACTGGAGGAAGTAATGTCTTTTTTTTTTGTCAGAATGTGTCTGGATGGGAAGGTTTGGATTGATGCAGTGTGGAGAGCAGGAGGTTAGTGGCCTGCTGGGACAGTTTAATCCCCCAGTGGTGATGGGAAGCAGGGCAAGCGGGAGTACAGCTTGTCTGTATGTGTGAACCAAAAGCTTTGGACCATTAATTACCACGGGGTTACTCTGAGGCCCAGCTTTGGAGAGAGCTGTTTCTGTGAGCTGGTGGTTGTGTGCCATATTCCCAGGTGAGCAGAACCAGCTGTATGAGGGCTGTCGAGCAGGAACCAGGTACAGGTTGTGCCTTGGCTTTATAGAATAGAATAGAATAGAATAGAATAGAATAGAATAGAATAGAATAGAATAGAATAGAATAGACCAGGTTGGAAGAGACCTTCAAGATCATCGTGTCCAACCTATCATCCAACACCACCCAATCAACTAAACCATGGAACCAAGCATCCTGTCAAGCCTCGCCCTGAACACCCCCAGCGACAGTGACCCCACCACCTCCTCGGGCAGCCCATTCCAATGGGCAATCACTCTCTCTGTGTAAAACTTCCTCCTAACCTCCAGCCTAAACCTCCCCTGGCACAGCCTGAGACTGTGTCCTCTTGTTCTGGTACTGGTTGCCTGGGAGAAGAGACCAACCCCTGCCTGACTACAACCTCCCTTCAGGTAGTTGTAGACAGCAATAAGGTCACTCCTGAGTCTCCTCTTCTCCAGGCTAAGCAACCCCAGCTCCCTCAGTCTCTCCTCATAGGGCTTGTGTTCCAAGCCCCTCACCAACTTTGCTGCCCTTCTCTGGACACGCTCCAGCAAGTCAACCTCCTTCCTAAACTGAGGAGCCCAGAACTGGACACAGTACTCGAGGTGTGGCCTAACCAGTGCAGTGTACAGGGGCACACACAATGATCTCCCTGCTCCTGCTGGCCACACTGTTCCTGATGCAGGCCAGGATGCCATTGGCCTTCCTGGCTGCCTGGGCACACTGCAGGCTCATATTCAGCCTACCATCAACCAGCACCCCCAGGTCCCTCTCCACCTGGCTGCTCTCCAGCCACTCTGACCCCAGCCTGTAGCTCTGCATGGGGTTGTTGTGGCCAATGTGCAGAACCCAGCACTTGCAGACTTCAGACCATGACTGAGGAATGATGGGTTCTGTTGCTGCAGCTGAGTGTGCTTGAAGTGGAGGAAATTCCTCCTACCTTTATGCAACAGCTTTGAATCTTCCTAATTTGAGTTCTGCAGCATACTTTGCACAGCACACATCCTCTCTTGAGCCACTATTTCCAGCCACCCTCGCTCTCTCCTCCCACGGCTGTGTGCCCCTTCAAGCCCTCCCTCCTCTCAGCCTGGCTCAGCAGCACACAGTGAGTCTCTCTGGATCCACCCCAACGCCTGCACCACACAAGCTTACTTCTTACATAGCGTAAAAATCAGGGGCTTCAGCATTAATTTCCCCAAATAGCAAGATATTTAGGAATGTAAAGATAACTGTAAGCCTTGATTATAAAAGCTTAATTCCCATTATTAAGGATAAGCATGTGTTTAAATATCTTGCTGGATCAAAGCTGGAGCTCCTCATCCATAGTACTAGTACCCCTGCCAGCTCAGGTGTGAGCCCACACACTGCTGAAAAAGAGGACAGGTATTCTCAGGAATGTTCTGTCCAGTGGGTGAATAGCAACATGCTCTGTGACTGAATCCAGTTATGGAGAGAAGTGCCATTCCCCTTCACACTGTGGCATCTCCCTGCTGAGGGGATGCTTCACAGTCACAGTGCAACAAAAGGCACATGCTGGGTACTCACACAAGAAGTTGGGAGTTCAGTTTGCTGAGGGATCTTCCACCCTGCTATTCCCAAAATCACTAGCAATGGCACATCAGGCTCTTTCCTTTTAATGACCCCAGCTCTTTACACATTCTCTTTTCATCAGATCAAAATGTCTTGCTCTGGGTGAGCAGGAAACCCTGCTGATCTCAAGGTTCCCAGGCTGGTCTGCTTTACTGCTGTGCCTCCCTCCTGCAAGCAAGCTGGGGGCTCTCAACTCTCACACCTACTCAAAACACCTATAGAACAGGGATTAGGCTCTGCTCAGAGCTGGCATTATGCTTGTGTGCAGAAATTTGTTGTCAACCCCCCCCTTCCCTGAGTGCTAATACATGCAAAGGTGACGGGTGAGGGAAGAAGAGGCAAAACAATCACTCACAGCACCATCTTCACTTACACATTTGAAATATTTTCCAGAAGTTGGCAGGTTACTGAAGGGGAAACTGATGTCTGAAGTGACTTTAAAGTGCAACTGAGCCTTGAATAGGGTTCTCTGCCCAGCAGTACCAGCCCTGGCAGAGCGGTTGTACCTTCATCCCTGGATGCCTTCTTACAAGGAAAGAAGATGACATCCAGAGAACAGAGTCAATTGGAGATACCTGCTGACAGCATCAGCTTCTCTCAGCTACTGTGGAAGGGAGCTAAGTAAAGCACTTATCTATTCCTAAAGTGTCTGCTAAATGCAATCTAGGCCTAGCACTGAAATTAATTGTGTGCAAGGCCAGAAGTAGACAGTACCCACAACTTACTGCTGAGAGGGAGAAACCAATTCCAGGACCCCAAAGGACAAACCTTTGGGAAGGTGCAGAGGGAGCTGCTCAGTGCTGCCTTCCACCTCCTCCAGCACCAGTAAGGTGTAATCTACTGCATCCCTCTGCAGCAGTCCCTGGGATCTTCCCACAGTTGGAGCACATCCCATTTTAGCCTTTCAAGTGCAGCTTGTATTGATCTGCCTTGGTCTGCGTGCCTGAGCTCTCCCCATGTAGCCCAGCTTTGGTTTGACTTCATTCAGACTCTGCAGAACTCCATTTGAAATCCAGGACTGAAGAGAGGAGTTGGGGACATGGGGTAATAGTTTAGAGGGCAGGGAGCTGTGCTGTCCTTCCACCTCTTATAGAGAGTTATTCTTTCAAAATGAAAAATATTGTTGCTTCCTCATAGGTACAATAGCTCCTCCAACAAGGACTCCCCCTGAAGTCACTAGGAATAGGACTGATCCTTTTGTCTTGGTTAGTGATGCTGGGGGTGAGTTCATTTGTTTGGGTAAATGCCAGGTCAGGCTGCCTGGCTGCACCACATAGAGTCACTTTTGTATGCAGCTGAATTTTCCTCTGTGCTCAGAGCACAGAGGGAAAGATGCAGCAGGAACTTGCAGAATGAAACCTCATGGGAGCCTTGCATTGATGCACAAAAGCAGATCAAATGGTGCTGAGCATTACAGTGGACTCACCGCTACACTTGGGTGATCCACGGAATCAAACATTCAATAGGCTGTTGTAGAACCATGCAGGCAAAATCTCTGAGTCAAAAACAAACCAACCACAAAACCTAGAGCACTCCCACTGCCTTACAAAATGAAGCAAGAAACCAGCCATGCCACTATAAGCTTGGAGCAGACCATGTATCAGCGCCATCTTTTCTGAACTGCTCTGTTCAAACCAGTCTTACCCTCCATTCAGATCTTTCTGCTTCCACATTAAGCCCAGCCAGCTGCTGAGACCTGACAAAGTCACAATATGCAGCTGGAGGCTGCTGGCTGGCAGCATCCACACTGCAGGAGCTGATCCTACCAGCGGGAGCCTGGTGCATGTCTGACCTGGTAGGGTGCAGAACCTACTGAAGCACCTGTAGCACACAGAACTCACAGAATGGTAGGGGTTGGAAGGGACCTCTGGAGATCACTTAGTCTGATCCCCCTTGCTAAAGCAGGGTCACCTAGAGCAGATTGTCCAAGATCACACTGAGGTGGGCTTTGAATCCTTCCAGAGAAGGAGACTCTGAAACCTCTCTGGACAGCCTCTTCCAGCATTTTGTCACCCTCAAAGGAAAGAATCACCCATTTCTTCTGAAAACAGATGTTGCTCCCCACACGTTGAACCTGCTCCTCAGGACCACTCAGCCGGCTCACAGGACTGAGCCGCAGGGAAGGGCTGATACTCCTGTAAAAGCAGAAACCGGGGAGTCTCTCTCCCCAAGGTTTTCCCTTCAAACAAAATGAGAGGGTCTGACCAAAAATACTTATCTTTCAGAGCTTTTCTCCTCTCTAACCTATCTGCAGTAGTCACTGCCTGCATTTCTGTCAGGATATCCTCTTCCTTTTCTGAATCTCCTAAAAGCATTATGTAGTTCACACCTGACCTCCTCCTCTGAGCCCAGCACCCTCCAGCTATCCCAATAACAGACCCTTCCCCTCACTCCCTCTGCTTGTCAGTGCTCAGCTTGCAAAGGGTGGGTGTCCTGTGGGTTGCGACTTCCTTCCCCAGACCAGTGGAGCACTCCTGGGGCTTTGGCATGACTGAAGCTATTGTGGACTTTCCTCCTGCTGCTTGTTGTGACTCCTGTGACTTTTTTAGGGTGCATTCATTGGTACAGGGACTTCTCAAATATGCAGTGTAGTACTGCGTGATAACTCAAGGAATCTGTGGAAACTTGTGGAATAAGAGAAAGGTGGTTTGACTTGCACAGTCTGTGTTGGTTGCACCATGTGGCCTTCAAACAGCATAACCCGTTGTGCCTCTGTCCTCCTCCTGACAGCAAGGGCTTTCTTGACTACCTCAAAGTCTTGCATTTTCTAAAATTGCAAGTTGGTATCTCACCACTGCCAGTGCTTTGTCCCATGAGCTGCAAATTATGTGCTCTACCATGGCAGTAGTTGAGAGCCCTGTGTAACAAGAGACAAGTCAAGGACAAGAAAGGTGAGGAATGACTCTTGGCTGAGCATTGGAGCAACTGTAAGGAAGCTGAAGCTCTAGAGCAGATTAATGAGCCCTTCCTCTGGGGTCAGGCTGAAGAGGCAGAGGAAGCATCAAGAAGAGCCTGGAGAGGGATGTGGTTCTGAAGATGAGCCTTGTTAGTCTTGTTCAAGGTAAGTTTCTCTGCAGAAGTATTTCTTGTGCTGATTGGAAATTTAAAAGTGCATTTTCTTTCACTCTGTGATTGTCCTGTGAGATGTGAGGCAGAGAGAGACCTGGGAGCACTGATTTACAGTAGGCTGAACATGAGCCAGTAGTGTGCCCAGGTGGCCATGAAGGCAAATGGCATCCTGGCCAGTATCGGGAATAGTGTGGCCAGCAGGAGCAGGGAGGTCATTCTGCCCCTGTTCTCAGCACTGGTTAGGCCACACCTTGAGTACTGTGCCCAGTTCTGGGCCCCTCAGTTCAGGGAAGATGTTGAGTTGCTTGAATGTGTCCAGAGAAGGGCAACAAAGCTGGTGAGGGGTTTGGAGCACAAGCCCTATGAGGAGCAGCTGAGGGAGCTGGGGTTGTTTAGCCTGGAGAAGAGGAGGCTCAGGGGAGACCTTATTGCTGTCTACGACTACCTGAAGGGAGTTTGTAGCCAGGTGGGGGGTCAGGCTCTTCTCCCAGGCAACCAGGAGCAGAACAAAAGGACACAGTCTCAAGCTGTGCTAGGGGAGGTTTACGCTGGATGTTAGGAAGAAATTCTTCAGAGAAAGAATGATTGGCCCTTGGAATGGGCTGCCCAGGGAGGTGGAGGAGTCACCATCCGTGGAAGTGTTTAAGAAGAGACTGGATGAGGCACTTGGTGCCATGGTTTAGTTGTTTAGATGGTGTTGGGTGAGAGGTTGGACTTGATCTCGAAGGTCTTTTCCAACCTGGTTTATTTTGTATGTGACAAAGGATAAAATGGTGCATAAATTAAAACACTGCTCTTTCCCTTTCCCTTACCCTGTGTGCTAACTGCACTAGTGGCAGGGCAGCTGCCTGGGTAGGGAAGAGTGGGATGAGCGGCATGCTTTCTGCGGGACTGAATCCGTCCCAGGGCCCTCGGTGTGTTAGTTTTAAAAGTGATGTGATAAATAATATAATGAACCATGAGATGTTTCCTAGGTACATAGCACAGAATAAGTGTCTAAGTTCTATTGGAATAAAAATAATTGCTCTATTAATATACCTCAGTGGTATATGTATATAGCCCATAGGTATATTAAAACCAGCCAAATGTCATAACGAGGGTGTGTGTGATAGCAACATGAAACTGGTAAAACATTCACCAGCAACCTTGTAGAAGCTGAAATCCCCTATTCTCTCATGGCTGGTGTCAATAAGTGTAAAGGCTGAATTTAGGTTCATCCCACCTGACGGCTTCCATCAGAAAATAAGGGTCTGTAATCAGTCACACTGAGGACAGGGAATGCAAGGCATCAGTGACATAACAGTCACTGATCTGTTGTTAAAAGCTCTTTGGGAAAGGTGTTTTTTCACGATTTTTCCTATTACCCATCCTGTCATGCTTCTGAAACTAGATTACCTATGGCTTTGCATCTGACTAATTTTTGAGGCAGCAGTGTGGTTCAAGTTGAGTGTGGCATTCCAGGAGTTTTAAATGGACAAAGATGATGGCACTGACGGGCTGCAGGAGTGTATCTAACTGTGTCTGCTGAGGTCCTGGGCATCTCCAGCTGTCACAAGCCCCGTGTCTCCCGGCAGCGGGTGGGTGAAGCGCCGCAACACCCCCCACCCCCACCCCCCAGCTGGCTGCCTCCTCTCCTCCTTAACCACGGCAGGGGAGGGGAAAGGCAAGGGTGGCTCACCGGGGCGGGCTCTGCTGCAAAGCCGCACAGGCGCTCCTCGCCGGGCCGGGCTCAGAAACCCACTGCGGGCAAAGCGCCGCTTTGAAGAACCGCGCTTCCAAACGCGAACGCGGCTTCGGCGACAGGTTGAGTCCCGTCTTCCACCCACCTCGTCCTCCTCCCCTTAGTTACCGCTCCCCCCGCGCCGCGGTCCTCGCCGGCATCCCCGCCCCGCGCTGCGGTGGAGCATCCCCCGGACGCGGCAGGAGCCCTCCCCGGGGCTCGGGGCGGGTAGTCCCTCCCGGGCCCGCATACCTGTAGGAGGTTGTGTGGCCGCCGTCCGCCTGCGAGCGCGGGCGGAGCTGCTCGGGGCCGCTGTAGCCGTCCGCCACCGGCCTCCCGCCGCCGCCGGGCAGGGCGCAGGCGGAGCGGCCCGGGGCGGGCTGGGGGGCGGCCCCGTCCCTCACGCCGCCGCCACCGCCGCTGCTGGCGCTGACCCAGGGGAAGGCGTCCTTCCTCGGGAGGGGCCACGCTCTGAAGTCCCGGCGGTATTGGGTCTCCGCCGCGAAGGGCTCCCCAGCAGCGACCGCCCGGCTCTTCCTGCGGCCGCTCGGCTTCCCGGCGGCGGCGTCCCGCGGACGGGGGGCCGGCGGGCGGACGCTGCTCCGCGGTGGGGGCCCGGCGCGCTGGGCTGCCCCGTCCTCCTGCTCCTCGATGTCCGAGTAGTTGTGGATGGTGAGCGGCACGGAGAGGTCGGACTTGTCCAGCTGGCTCCAGAAGCGGGCCAGGCAGCACACGCGGCTGATGCAGGGCCAGGCCATGGCCGCAGAGGTGCCCGCGGTTCCGGCGCCCGCAGCCGGCCGCGCACCCGGCTTCAGCCTTCATCGGCGGCAGCCCCTCCTCCCGCCGCCCCCCTTCCCCCGGTAACGACACCCCCTCTCCGGGATTACGGCCCGCACACGTGACCCGGGCTGCCGGCAGGAGCTCCGTGCAGCTGTCGGGGACGGCCGGGGGCTGACGGCTAGGCGGGGATGAGGCGCCGGGACCGGGACCCTGCACCGGGACACGCTCCCCCAGCTTCCTCCGGCGGGCTGCTCCCGAGCCGTGCTGCGCTGTCATGCAGTGCCGTGCCGTGCTGCCCTGTGGAATTAGGCACCTTCTGAAGGTACCGGCTCTCCCTTCTGTGAGCCTTCCAGCTCTGGTGTGTGCTCTGGTGCCTTGGGATCCACTCTCTGCTCCCGGGAAGCTCCGTTGCGTCCTCAGTCGCGGGCATGGGCCAAGGGATGAGCGATGCTGCGCTTCCAGACGGGCGGTAGGGCTTAACTGGCCGGAACCATTTACGATGAGTGAAAGCACTTGCATACGAAACCTGATGCTTATGAAATATGTGATCTGGATGAGAAATAGCAGCTTTACAATGCTAGGTTTCCAGTAACTATGTA
This sequence comes from Dryobates pubescens, assembly GCF_014839835.1. Lineage (NCBI taxonomy): Eukaryota > Metazoa > Chordata > Aves > Piciformes > Picidae > Dryobates > Dryobates pubescens. The sequence continues at coordinate 4,668,766 of NC_071624.1, read as the reverse complement.
CAATACCCGCACCTCTCTCAACACCCCACTCCTCCATTGGCATTAACTGCTTAACCACTTAACTTTGGAAATCCTACCTTTTGGTCAAAATCAAAGCATCTGTTAAATATCTTAATACACAATTCACACAATTTACTGTTTGCCAGAGACTGGAAATTATTTCTACCACAAGGTTCAAAACCCCTGAGTCCTGGTGCAAACCACTGAAGCTGATGGAATTACACTGAGAATAAGTCTGGCTTTTGAAATTTGACATCTTATGTAATAGGTGGCTACAGGCCATAATGCTCCTCCACAATTCCCCATTCAGTGGGCTGTTACAGAACAAGCTTGATCCCCCAACGGGTCACCAAACTACGAAATAAAGGGCTGTGAAAGTTAAGAATGCAGGTCAATGGTTAGAAAAATCTACCTAGATGGGTACTTCATTTTAGGTAGGTGTCTGGCAAGATCTAACAGGACATTAATAATGCAGTGGACCTTGAAAAGCTAAGATTTACTACTTCATTCCATCTGAGCAGTCTTTATCTGTAGAATATTGGTACCTCGGACCTTGGCCCATTTGCACCTGCTTCTGGTGGAAAGGAGGGCTAGAAATGTGGATCTGGACTGACGCAGAACCTCTCCTTGAGTGTTTAGCCTCTCTTTGAAACACATTTATCAAAGGATAGAAGTTCCTTTGCAGGATGATCCTGTTGTCCTAATATCTGATCTGGCACTTGCTGGTGCTACTAGAAGTGTTGATTTCACCTCTCCAAGTGTGCTGGTTAGCACAAAGAGACTCAGGAATTTCAGACACCAATGTTTTGGTCCCACACAAAAGTCTTGGTACAATAACACACTTGCTACTGTATGCAGTTTCCTTTTTTTCCTGAACCAACCCCCCTCCCCCCATCATAATTTTACATTTAGGAATATGTGGGAAGGCATTTACTTTTTTTCCTGCCTTTTCTTACACACACACACACACCCCGGAACTATTCTGCTCTATATAGTAATCTTTTAAATCATATTTCAGTGACGTGTAGATGAGAAATGGACTTTAGAACCATGGGAGAAAACAGAAGAGCCACTCTCTCATCTGTTACCACTGGCACAGTACAAATGATGCTCTGATCCTTGTTCCTAGGCCTGACTTAGCAAAATGCACTGGAGAATAAATTGGATGCCTCTGCTTTCCTTGTGCCTGCCGCTTCCTAGCACCGAGTTCAGCTCTGGCACTGTGTGTCTTGGAGCCCACCTACAGCATCAGGGAGTGCTTTGAGCAGCTGCTCATCATAGCTCGTAGGATGAAATTGGCACAAAGGCTATCTCAGACACGGAAACCAGAAGAAGCTGGATGAGATTAAAGTTATCTGCATTTAGAAGAGATTTATCATGATTAAAAGCTTGGGGGGTGGGGGGGCTGGGGGAATACTGCAACAGTAAGACAAAGGAAAGCCAGCAAATCAGAAAGCAAAGCAGCTGTTGCTGCCAGGAATAGGGGCTGAAAGCTCAGACAGTTCTTTCTAACACTAAAATGAAATTTCAGTAGATCACTACACTGAAACAAAATATTCCTTAAACACAGCAAGGTTGCGGCAGACTTTCTTAAAGCCAATGAAAAAGAACAAAGGATTGTGTCTGTACATGATTGTGACTTTATACTTACTGCTATTTTCTTGCAAACACTAGCTGCTGTCTCTGCCAAGCATCTGCATAATTATCACATTGTTGTTTGATTCACAACAAGCTCTTTGAGATGGGGAGAGAAAAAGTCATTCCATTTAGTTGTGGCTTAGGTGGTAGCTTTTTTTGTTGTTTGCTTGTTGTTCAGGGTTTGGTTTGGGTTGGTTGGTTTTGGGTGGTTGTTCTTCTTGGTTTTTTTTTTTTTTCCCCTGGGTTTGGAGCTTGGTGAGGTTTTGTTGTTGTTGTTTTTAATTTTCATTCTTTCTAATTTGACAGTCAAAGGTGTGACTAAATACTGAGATGCTGGTAAATACTGATGCCATATCTTACCAGGGCATTTGCTTGACAGAAGGTAGCTCATTTACTCTAGTAAGCTTTTACAACTCCAGGTATTTCCTTGTCTGATTGGCTTGCATATTGACTTTTCTAGTGCAGTTTGAAAGTCCTTTTGGACCAGAGAAGGTAGTTTATTTTTGGCAGACAATGCTACATGACAGGTACAAAAAAAAATTAAACCCACTGCTTGAGTTTTTGTGCAAGCCTGCATATGTTAAATACCTCTAGGGTTTCTATAAATGAGGAAGATTGAGCTATTAGCAAATGCTGTTAGCCCTAACATTAAGGTGAAGCTTAGGTATGAGACCCTCAAAGTACAGCCACTGACTGAAAACACTGCAACTGTTTTTTCCAGGAGCCTTGAACCCCTGCAACTCTGAAAAATCCATCAGAAATGAAGGCATTGCCTGAGAAGGGTCATACTGAAAATGTTGTGGTGCTCATTTGCATCCTTCTGCCAAGCTGAGAGGGTGCAGCAATACCCTGATGCCTTAGGTCTAATGAGTGGGATCCAGTCTCTGCAAGCGACACAGGGGCATGGCTTCCAAACTTTGAGGTAGGAACTGGTGAATAACTTAAGTGAAAGCTTGGTTTATTCTTCTAACCTGTAAAATATGTTCTTTGGGGTTCATAAACTATTTTCTGCAGTATTAGTCCCTACTGCTTTCAGCCAGGATCGCTAAAAAACCCCTAAGCAAATACAGAAGTGTGGAAGAGACTAAAAAGGTGAGTAGGTAAGAAGAAGAGATGGGGGAAAAAAAACAAAAGGAACTAGACAAAGGGGGCAAGGCTGTGCTGGAACCCTAAGAAAAGGCACACTTGCCCTGACCATCTAAGAAAGAATAGGAAGGGAGAAGCAGCAAAAGATTAGAAACAAAGTTGCAAAGCTTCCAGAGCAGAGCAAAGGAGCATTAGCTACTCTTAAGTCTTCTGTTTAAGTTTCAGCCAACAGGCCCTTCAAATGAACAAATCCTCAGGCATCTCATTTTCCACAGGAGAAAAAATTTAGACTTGAGGCAGTAAGGGAGTTTACAGCAATTTTGTACTCCATTTATTACAACTGGTGCCATCCAGTAGTGTCTATTCTTTCTCCCTGCAGGAAATGTATGTTCTGCAAGGCACTGCTGTAAAGTAAAAGGGCACAAGTGGCTTCTTAAAGATGCAGTGTGTTCTTTGGCAAGTCAGTCCATCAGAAATGGCTATCACATGGGAGAATTCAGCATTTGAGCCTGCCAGCTCACATGTGGGCAGCCTCCTCAGCCCCTTCACAAGGGGTTGGGTAGTCCAGCCTGCAAGATACACACAGGGTAAGAGCATACCAAACACCCAGCTACTCTTTTTATTTGTATAATGGGAACACTGGTCATGGTACTACCCACAGGTTTACGTGAGTACTTACTTCAGGTTACAGATCTCAGGCCCCTCAAGCGTTTTTGCGGAAGCTGCTCATTTTTCTAGAGCTGGCACATTCTGAACCACTTGCTACTGCTTTTAAACTTTTTAGAAAAGCCCTTAAAGGAAATTAGCAATACAGCACATCTTGAAAAGAAAAAAACCCACATTAATGCAGTGAAAGCTTACAGAAAGCAGTATAACTCATGGTAAAATATCCAAGCCCACACTGTAAGTCATTCTTCCACTGCACACAATTATGAAAAGGTAGTGTAGTAAATTCTAACAAGATCTAACAGCATCCTGGAAGCACATAGAAATGAAAAACACAGGGTGCATAAGCCACAGCTGATGAATAAAGCTGGACCATAAACCTGCATGCAAGCTCTGGTAGACAATCCAGAATTGCTTCATGTAATTCAAACTTAAGATCAAAAGAGACCATTGGCTTATCTCACCCAATCTTTTCAACAGTTAAGACCACATTAGCCTTGTGTTGAGTCCAGCCTGTCTAAAGCACACCTAGGAAAGCACCTAGTGTGGTCTGGTGGACATTAGGGGGGGATACATGATCCATTAACTTCCTCAGTTTTAAAAATGTTTATGTTCCTAAGTATTAACCAGTTGTACCACCCCATTTTTGAAGGTTTTGGGACAGAGCTTTTGGTCACTTCCTTGAAAAGCACTTTTTAATTCTTTTTTTAAAAAATGAAATGCAGACTGTTACCTCAAAAAGCAACAGGATAAAAACCTTTATTGTTCCACCTTGGAGTTCTCTTTCTACCCATGGCAATTTTTGCAACTGTACTTTACATTAGAAACCTCAGCTCCTCAGAGGCCTAATGTGGAGTAGTAAAAAGACCTTCAAACCCAATTCAATCCCATGTCTTCAAGTAATATAGCACTTGGGCAGAAGGTATCTCTCGGATTAGAATCAGTTAGATCTTCCTCCCTTTCCTGTGTTCTTTGTCCTCATTTCATGCCAAGCTTTCACCAGTGGTTCTCTGTTCTTCCAGATGAGCTCGTGGCCATAAGTCACATACCACCTGAGAAACAAAATACAAGTTACAACTGCAAGTTTTCTCTGTATCTGAGGGACAGTCTGATCACTAAAATCAAGGAACTCAGATGTTTAATACAGGACACATACTGAGGCAGAAAGAATAGCGTTCTTGGAAAGTGCAAGGTAAGCTGCTTATTTTCTTGATTCCTAGTAATTAATTTCTATGTGCTTTTGCTTGTCAGTCCTGAGAATAAAGGCCTTTAATTTCATGCTCTCAGGATTTGTACTAAATGCAACACAAAAAAATCCATTTACAATTCTGTTAAAACAGTGCCCTGCTAATCCATCCTAAGAACTGAGTATTTCTGTATGCAAATGCAACTACCCCATAATGAACAGCCAGATTCCATTCAAAGTGAGTTTTCTTCTATAAACATCTAAGTGAACATTTAATCAAAGTATTCTAGCTTAAGTTCTTTTGTAAGAGAACTATACATGTTCATATATCAGCCTAAGCGATTAAGCAAGGGAGGTTCAGGTGGAGGGGAGAGGCAGAAGAAACCACATAGAAATAGGCTGAAGGTTATCCCACAAGCCAAACTTCACACCCAAGTCACAAAAGTGCCTTGATATGAGCCATCAGCCGGTGCACACTGGTGCCTTCTGAAGTGGGCAATTGTCTGAGGCAATGTATAGAAAATACTCTGGCCACTTGACATAGGTCCTAAACAGAGGGCCTGGTTTAGGATGAAGGGACCAGAATGATCACAGTAGAACACACAGCTGAGGGAGACAAGTCAACTCAAGAGAATTTTTACTGCAACTGCTATTCTATTTTAATGATGTGATAATCTGCATCACAGTGAACAAGCTGATACAGACACACCATGGCAGAAAGTAGCTAGGAATCAGCAAGATTACATTAGATGCATTTGTGATGCCAGAGCAGGGGAGAAAAAAAACCTCTGCGGCACAGCACTTACTCCAAAGCCAAGAAAAGGCAAGTCAGACCAAACAGACCAAAATAAGCATATTCTCTACCTGCTTTTTCTGGCCTAGCTAAACCTCAGGTAGACTTTTAAAATGCCTATATAAAATGTTTTAAGATGTTCTTAGCAATAACTGTGGGAAATAAGACAACATTACAATCAGGCAGAAGGGGAAAAATTCCCTGGGTAATGTAGTTCAAACATGGAACAATGCAGAATTGTTTCCTACAAACTGGTTTCTGGTAGTTCTTCCCAATTAGTAAGGCCCCAAACAAAGACAACACAGCAATGCTGAGAAACATCAGTAGAGACTGCTCAAAGGAATTTGGCCTGAACTTACACAAACTCTGTAGCTCTCTCTAAACTGGTAATTAGAGGAAAAGCACTGAGACAAAGACATTTTCTTAGCTGTTTAATTCTAGAAGTATTTTAATTTGTCCATGCTGTATTTTGTGAGCATTTTTTCTGCCTTGTGACTCTCTTCAATGTGCTGGGGAAAGGCAGGACAGAAACAGCCTAAGTTAGGGTGACAAGACAATGTGACATCTAATTTATTATTCCACTTCAGCTCAATTTTTCTGTGGTGCTGCCTGTTAACAGTATTGTCCATGTAGTTTTACAGCACTATGAAGGTAACCATGAGTTGTCGTCAGTGCTGAATCACAGAATCACCAAGGTTGGAAGAGACCTCAAAGATCATCAAGTCCAACCTGTCACCACACATCTCATGACTAAACCATGGCACCAAGTTCCATGTCCAATCCCCTCTTGAACACCTCCAGGGATGGTGACTCCACCAGCACCCTGGGCAGCCCATTCCAATGGCAAACAACTCTCTCAGCGAAGAACTTTCTCCTCACCTCGAGCCTAACCTTCCATGTCAAAAAACCCTCCACACTTCAGAGACAGGAGGAAAAACACATAGGATGAATTCACGTATGAAACAAACAGAAGTCAGTAAATACAGCCTTACATTCCAAAGAGAGCTCCTCCAAGATGTGCAGCATGGTCAAAAAGTCTCCAGCCTAGAGCAAGCCCTGCAGTGTCAAACGCGATTATGGCTTTTAAAGCCTGGAAAGGAACAGAACATGGAATGGACAGGATCAGTCACAACATATAATGGCTACTGAGAGCAGATTTTCCAATTTAGGATTGAAAAATAATCTGTAAGTTTCATATCAAAGCAATCACTGTAAAAAAAGGTCTTAAAGCAACAGACTCAGGCCCCAGCTCTACTGTGCTGTCAGAATACAGACATGAGCAGATACAGAATGTATCCTTTTCAAATACTCAGGTCCCTTCTTGTTCTTATTTCTAAAGCCATACATATACTTGGGAAAAAGACACCACCTAACTGCAACATTCTCATTCACTTGTTCTGACACAGCTTAGTGCCTCTGTCTTCCCAAATACAACCCTCTAGTGGATGGAGCATGTAGGGCAGCATCCTCGACATTAGTATTATAAATCGATCATCACACTCTCCTCAATCTGCTGGAAGGTAGAAAAATCAGTATGATAGTGAACAGCTCTGTGGCCAGAAACAGCATCAGTAACAGCGTTATCATCCCACAGAGATACAGACCACCAGAACTGTTGTGCAGAACCTCACCAAATTGTACTAAATGCCTCATTCCAAAAAAAACCCAAGAGATTTAACACTAGGATGAAATGCTACTTTAAGTAGGATAGGAGCTATACTGCTATATTGGCTTGTTTATTTTAAAAGCTGATTATGGCATAGATGCAAGGTAGGCTAAAGGAGTACACAAAGTTTAGAAATACAGTTACAGGGCTTAAGTTATTCCAACCTTTATACTGCAACTTGTGCTTGTGATTTTACTGCTGCAGTAGGTACTTCCCCACAGTGATGCTCTCTGTGGCTCTGCCAATTTTTCTACCCTAGGCATCTTTTTTAGGGAAGATGCAGTTACAGGGTAGCATGCAAAAACAAACAAACAAAAAATCCCCAACCCACCAGTCCAGGTCCACCCAAACAGAAGTGCAAGAAAAACGTAAAGGTGACATCCAAGAACAGCTGTTCAAATCTGTAAGCTTCACTTACCAACAAAACAAACCAACCAACCCTCACCAAACAAACAAGAAAACAAACAAAAAAGCCCCAACCAAACAAAAAAATTAATGTGATCTTGAAGTGGCAAAACTTAACTGCTTTAAGTAAACCAGTAGAACAACTTTACAAAGCAGACTACAGTTAACTTATTAAAGCACATCAAGTTATACATAAAAGGCTTTTCTTAAGTGGGGCAGTGGACATGTTTGAAAGAATTTAATGGACAGAAAAGGAGTCCTAGCAATACACATGAAAAAGCCTCAGTAGTTTATTTCCAATCCTAACAGAGTTCTTCGAAGTATCGAATGATGAATGCCTCCAAATGAGGAGGCAAGTATTCCTCCAGGGCAGGAAGGTTATTTCCCTTGAGAAGTGAGAATTCTGGGTTTCCCATCTTGACAAAGTTTCTTCAAAACCAGTGTATCAGTATTAGCTTAGTTTGCAGCAAGTCCTGCTATAAAAAAATATCACCCATCAGAAAACACAGTATGTGTATGCAAATTTCCTCAGACAGGTGAACCTCAGTGCCTCCCAATTTATTCACCTCTAAGTATTGGTTTGAAACAGACTCATAGGAGGGTGGAATTTAGGGTAATTCTAAACTGACTACAGACTTGTGTAATGACTGTGCCAGGCTGCAACAATTCAGAATTGGTCTCCAGGACTTCCATGACCTGTTACATTTCTTTTGAAAGAAAATACAGCAACACAATTGAAGAGGGCACATGCTCAGATCTTGGAGAGGCATGGGGAAAACATTTTAAGATGAGGATTTCCAAGTTGAAAGGCACTTACGCTTCCTGCTGTGAATGTGACCATTGGAAGAAATATGATGGCTAGTTTTGCTTCTGGCATCTTTGTGCATACAGCTGCAAGGACAGTCATTATAGCTCCTGACTGTAAATACATCAAAATACATCAAAGTAAGCTCACATGTTACGTAAGGGATAGTTTATTTTTCTGTGTGTTAACCCCTGGCCCCTTTGGCTGTTATTTTCAGAGACAGCCATGTGGTTAAGCCCCAAAGTAAAAGGCACCACAGCAAAGTTCAAAATAAAAATAAACCAAGAGGCTATTATTTAATTTCAGTATCTGAAGTGATAAGTATTGGGAAAAACAATATCACTCAGATGCTCATGTAATTAAGAAATCCTGCTCCCCCCTTGATTTTTAAGATAACAGTTTATGTCAAAATGCTGTTTTCCCAGAAATCAAACATATATCAAACACACATCTCAGATGCAGGGAATCATTCTGAAGTTTGTACCAAAACAAGGAAAATAACAGATGGAAAGGGACAAGAAATCCTTGTCTAGAAAACAAGCAATTGTATGGTCTTTAATATAACCACAGGCTTTTAATATAAATGGAAAGGCTGTGAATGCAGTGAACTAATGCAAGGTGTGGCAATTTCAGTGAGTTGAGATCAGTATAACTAATGAGAAGTAACTCACTCCAGATACAGGTTTTTTTCCCACAAGGGAAAATACACTGACAGCACTACCAAGAACTCTAAACTTGCTCAACAGATCTTTTCATTCCAACTGAAAAATAAGAATGTGACTTTGGCTTTTATCAAAATTATTTAGTAAAGTAAGTTATAAGCCTTTAAAACTTTGCAAATAGTTATGTTCACTTCAAACTTCAAGTTTAAGTGTTTTAACATGTTCTATTAAACATACCTGTAAGGAACAGACAGCCACAACATCCTCAGCCTGCCTCACATCTTTCATACTGTGAGACTTCTGGCAGGAGTGCTGCCCTTTCTGCACAGCATGCCCTGCAACTTCCACTGGTATGGCATGCTCATTTTGATTGTCTGATTATATTATCTCTTTCTCAAGTACTCTATCTTCAATTAGATAAGACTTCAATTATGAAATAAGTTATGGAACTAACTATATGCTCAGTGGCAGGAGGTCCCGCTGTTAAGTACTCATTTACAAGCCATTAGCATTAAGTGCCATTAGTTCTGGGCTGCTGCTGCTAGAGTGTTAACGTGCTTGAAGAAGAGGCAGAGGAATCACTGCCTGGTTCTTGGTTTTGGTAACCCTTCCTAGTTTCCATTATCCCACTTGCATTCTTGGCTTTGAAGCATGTTAAAGAATACTGCAGGCTTTAAAAATGGCTTCAGAGATAGTTACAAGGTCTCCAATATTCTGAGATACTTACAGCTCCAAGGGATGGTTCAAACCTTCCAGTGGCCATTTTAGCAACATAACTGACAAAAGAGGAGATAACCCCTAGAAAGGAAAAATGACAGTTGGAAATAACGCCAGCAATGCAGACAAGCATCAGAAAGTACAATGATGTTATCTGAATGTCATCCTAAAGGAGCTACTATAGGTGATGGGATGGTTTTGGTTGTTGTTTCAACTTGAATTAACTAGTCATCTTTTGCCACCAAACTCCCACAAGCCATTTTATTTTGGTAGCTAAACATGAATTCAAACCAGACACTTGTATTGTCCTAGTAGTTTGAAGCCAAATATCCTAAAGCCATTAAAATTCTATAGGACAGCAAATGACTACTGCAGTCAGTATAGAGCAATGCATGGGGCTGAACAACGGCCATCTCTCATCATGCCTCTATTAACCATGCACTCACTTCACTTGCATAAACACATATTTATGTATGTATATATTTAACATTACCAGCAGAAAGATACACTGCAATGAACTGCTCACATCCCAGAAGAGAGACAATGCTGCTGGAAAAGCTCCATAAAACATACATATTTGCTGCCATGTGGAATAGAGAGAAGTGACTGAATGTAGAGAGCAGCATGGGAGAACACAGGGCTCCTAGAAAAGCAATTAATGAAAATAAAGTCAGTGTTTTAATTAGGCTCAATGTACATGTCATGCAGACTAGAAGTGTATCAAGATATACTACAGGCTAATTATACTTAGAATTCAAGTATGACAAGTGTAACAAATTTGGTATGTATGCAGTATCTTTTGAAAGGTGGAACATAGACCTGAGAGGTATGAAAGATGTACAAACAGCTATGTCAGAAAGTCTTAATTACCTACTTGGGAATATTTAGCATAAAAATTTTTATCTTATGACATGCCTCTCATGCTTTCATTTGTATGAGTAACTATACAAAATTATTTTGCAAAGGAGTTAAACTCCAGGAAAAACAATCTGACTTCTAAAAGAGCTACTAGCTCTCCTCACTGAGCCAGCAGCCTGGAAAATGCATGAAAGCCAATCAGCAGCTTTGAAGATCAACACAATTTAAAATAGGAGTGTTTGGAGTGACTGATGCTCAGGTCTGGATAACAGCTATCTTTAAGCTTGGAATGGTTTGGGGAATGCCCAGGGAGGTGGTGGAGTCACCGTCCCTGGAGGTGTTCAAGGGGAGATTGGACGTGGCACTTGGTGCCATGGTCTAGTCGTGAGGTCTGTTGGGATAGGTTGGACTTGATGATCCTTGGGGTTTCTTCCAACCTTAGTTATACTGTGATACTGTGAATTGGTTGAGTTTCCATTCTCTCAGAAGAAATTAGGTAGCAGAATGTATCCTAACGCATGTTTATCTCATCTTTTTTTATTGGCAAAATGAAAACTAATTTTTCTGCCACTAAACACTAGTTCCATGCTTTCTGAAGCTACCCTTTTCAGGACCTTTCACACAGAGGGAAAGCCAAGTCTATTTTTTTTTTTTCCTAACAAACCAAAGCACATTTTTGAAACAAAGATTGTGTACATAACACACAGACTAATGCTCATCTGCTGATGAAAGCACACATGCATGTGACTGATGACTCTTCCCTTTGCATCCCATGGAATGTTAAGGAAGGGGGAAAAAAAAAAAAAATCAATCACATTTGAGTCTGGTTTCTGACACACATTTGAGTCTGGTTTCAGTATTCTCCTGCTTCCCAATTGGTGGTATGGTTCACAATCTGTCTGGGACAACAGTAGGGGCTGGTATCACTGGAAGAACTGCCTCCTCACCTTTACAAAGGCAGGAGCTGCATCTTACAAATTGCAGTGAAAAGCCAGGTAGCAGACAACAGTTTTGACACTACAGTAATTAGAAACGCACCAGTACTTGCTTTATCAAGAAACCAAACCCAAACCATTTCCTGTCTAGAAGGGATAACATATTTGAACATGACTCAGACTGTCTGTGAGTGATGGAACTACAAGAGAGCCTTGCACCATGATCAGAGGTTGTGTCACATCCTAGTGTGGAAAAGTCACCCAAATTACTGTGCACTTACTGGAGGATGGATCTGAGGTGAAATATGTAAACATAATCCGTCGCATGCCAGGCAGCCTCCATAAACAGAACACAAAGACATTTGCAGCTATAATACCTATTGAGAGGAGAAAAAGATTTAAAAAAGCAATTATTAATGGAATACACCATAATTCTTGCTGTAAACAAGCACCCAGAAGTAAGTTGCAAGAATCACACTTCAGTATTCCCTTCTTTACAGAGTTTAGAAAAAAGCAAAGAAAATGGTATTTACCTAGTGGAAGTCTTAAAAAAGCAATGTAACATTTAATTTCAACTGGTTTAACACAGTGTAATGAATGCAGCAGTCCAAAAACCTGTACTGAAGCTATTCAAGTTATGGTTTCAAACTTCTGTTCCATTGTAGAATCAATGAAACAAGTGCCAGCTGAACAGGTCACATTTCTTGCCTCTCCACCTGCTTACTCCCAGATGCCACAATCCGCTGCACAGCTGCATTTAACTGTGCATGGAGGGGAGAAGACCACGGGGAACCATACAGTTAGTACACATCCTGTCTGGTTTTGGAGAAGCTTTGGTTTTGAGGGAATTGTAAAGATACTGTTCAGAGATCAAGCATAAAAAATTGCATTGGTGCATTGGAACAGTCACCTTTGGGAGACAGCAAACATGCAGCCTTTTACTTCACAGATGTTTTCTGAGATCTTAGTTCATTTTAAATCATCACAGAATGGTTTGGATTGGGACACCCAAAGGTCATCTAGTCCAACCCACCTGCAGTGAGGAGGGACATCCTCCCTGTCAAGCCTCACCTTGCTATCTCCAGGGATGGGGCCTCAACTACTGCCCTAAGCAACACATTCCAGGGTTCCATTACCCTCATGGTAAAGAGCTTGTTCCTAACATCCAATCTAAATCTGCTCTTAATTTAAAAACATTGCCCCTCATCCTATCACTGCAGGCCTTTGTAAACAGTCCCTCTCCAGCTGTCTTGTAGTCCCCCTTCAGGTACCAGAGGGCTTCTGTTAGGTCTCACAAGAGCCTTCTCTTTTCCGGAATGTGTAAATATACATAAGCAAGAATTTTAGCTATTAAAAACATAAGGATGCAAATGTATTGTTTCTTGTTTAAAGTGCCTGCTCTGTTCGTATTTAAGTATTCAGGCATTTAAAATATTTTATAATAGCTGGAAACATCAAAGGAGAAAATAACTGTGATTTCTTTACACATTGGTAAATGTCTCAATTATTCTCTATTTCAAGTTTGCAATAAAATGCAAGAACTGTGAAAAATGATGATATATAAATCCTAGAACCACAACTTCAACATATCTCTTCTTTTGACTTCATCCTATTCCACTATGGTCTCTTAGGAACAATTTCCCCTGCATGCTAAACCAAGATGTTACAGAACCGGCGACAATTTCAGTACTGCAAGCCCAACCTTGTTATGGCAATCAAGGGTAAATACCTGAATGGCTCAGGGCCTACCAACTAGAATTTGTCATTGCTTCTTAGATTAACCAGATGTTGAGGGAAACAGTAGAAACTATAGAGTATGAATCTTCACCACCCCTGCCCCAACACAGCTTTCCTATCTGTATCATGACTGGCTCAAGAGCAATTCAAAGCACCATACATACACTTCTTGACAGCACTTGTTAATGGAGTGGCCTGAGATTATTTTTGCCCAAAACATTCAGCACACTCAGTGGAATGTAAACACCTGTTCCTTCTAAAAACATTTGCTGTTTTTCACAGTTCCTCAATAAAATGTTGCTAATCCTCCATGCTCTCACACAGATGCATACGTACAACAGTTTGTGAGAAGGAAGTGTAGCAGAAACAGCGTGTCTGCAGGTGCATGTTTACACATGCTTTGTGCCTACCAACCTAGATGTAGTATGAAAGCCATCTGTTTTAACATACTGTACCTGTTTGCCATATTTCTCTTCCTGTGAATGTCTAATACTTGTAAGCTAACACAAACCTGTCACAGTCCGCTGACCCTCAGTCAGGTTATTCCACCAGCTGTTAACCTGAAACAGAATCATGGTGCATCAGTGCCACTGGCAGCATTTGCAGTCCCAAGGAGAGTCATGTAAAGGTCTACCTTTTTAAGGAAGGAAAACATTTGTTTGAAATCTGTTAAGGAAGTGGGTTTGAAACATTTCCATTTCTGACTGGCTTAGCTTTTCCAGCTGGCGTTTCCTTGCTCAAGAACACTCCTCTACTCCCCTTTTTGTAAAATACCATAGCTCAACAGTTTCTTCAAAAACAATGAGGTTGTATTCTTTCACACAGCTCCAAGGGTTTACCTCTGCTTGTACTAAACAAGGATCCAGCCCATAATGCTTACTTTAGCAGATTAGCCAAAGTTAGCACAAACCCCACCTCAGCTAAGCCTCACCCTAATGCTGTCTAACATACACCACCCACCTTTGAGAAATTCCACTTTTGTGCCAGGGTCACTTTTGCAGAGGTGGCTCACAAGATGTGGAATCCATTCCCCCTTGCGTGCAGCTCACCCAGCCCTCCTCCAAGTTTAAACCCCTGAAAAAGTTATTTTGAGCGCAGTCAGCCCAGAGGCAAATTCCATCCCCACTTTCCCTTCCTCAGCTTTCAGACCCACAAATATTTTATTGATAACTCAGCAACTTTCCAACCACACTGATGGGGACACAATGTCCTAAAAATTAATCTGCAGGTTGGAGGCAGATGGTTAATGCTAGATGAAACAAACCATTCACTATTTGGTATCAAAGTAACAACTTCCTCACACCTTTTTGTTTACTTCTCTGGCACAGCGTGCAGATACTGGTATTTCTCACAAGGATGGCCAGTTTAAGAACAATAAACAAATTGAATTCTTCTACAATACAAGAAGTAGATGCCCTCAGAAGCTATTGGGGGACCCTGAACGTTTAAAAATAGAACTTACCAGTTGAAGAGGTGGATTAGGAGTTTAAGCCTATTAACAACAGGGCAGTTTTGGTTTGGGTTTTTTTGTTGTTGTTTGGATAGTTAATCACCAGCTCTTCCCCTTCATGTTTTGAAGGAAAACAGTAACTACAAAGCCAAAGTTATTTAAAATAATCACTGTCTCCTCTGCAGTTCATATACACCATGCCATGGTGGGCCTAGCTAGGACAGTGACTTTCCTTTACAGCAGCTCATATGTGGTGCTGTGTTTTAGATGTCTGACCAAACCAGTACCAGTAACGCACTAAGTTCTAGCTTTTGCTGAACAGCGTTTGCACAGCATCAAGTATCTCCCGTTTTTCACTGCCCCTGTGCTGAATACACTTGGTGTGTACAGCCAGCTGGGAAGGGACACAACTGGGAGGATCACTTGAACTAACTGAAGAAATATTCCCTCCCAAGTAACATTGTGCTCAATACACTTGGTGTGTACAGCACGCTGGGAAGGGACACAACTGGGAGGATCACTTGAACTAACTGAAGAAATATTCCCTCCCAAGTAACATTGTGCTCACAAGTAATTTAAGGACACTGAGACTCTTGAACATGTCCAGAGAAGGGCAACGAGGCTGGGGAGAGGCCTCGAGCACAAGCCCTATGAGGAGAGGCTGAGGGAGCTGGGATTGTTTAGCCTGGAGAAGAGGCTCAGGGAAGACCTTATTGCTGTCTACAACTACCTGAAGGGAGGATGTAGCCAGGTGGGGGTTGGTCTCTTCTCCCAGGCAACCAGCACCAGAACGGGAGGACACAGTCTCAAGCTGCACCAGGGGAAGTTTAAGCTCGAGGTGAGGAGAAAGTTCTTCACACAGAGAGTTGTTAGCCATTGGAATGGGCTGCCCAGGGAGGTGGTGGAGTCACTGTCCCTGGAGATGTTCAAAAAGGGATTGGACGTGGCACTTGGTGCCATGGTCTAGTAGTCATGAGGTCTTGGGTGACAGATTTGACTTGATGATCTTTGAGGTATTTTCCAACCTTACTGCTTCTATGAATAGGAGTTTTTAGGTTTAGCTATGTTTTGCTTATGAACTGGGTGGGCACTGGTTTACCCTCCTTTCCTCTTCTCCCACTTATCAAGTAATTTTTTTATTTGAATTTTTGAACTTTACCTTCAAGTTTTCTTGCTGTTATTCCTCCTTCCCTCTTCCCCCATTCTACTGGGAGCAAGCAGCTATGTGATGCTTAACCACCCACAACATGCCCATTTTGAATGGAGCACCACAGTGCACACAATGCAATTTCAAAACCAGCTGCTCTGTATGTGCCCCACCCAGGACCTTGTGCTTCTCCAGCTCCGTATTCAGCCCCTACTTCCCTTGGACAAGGAGAGCTGAAAGACTAATCAAGCCTGGTCTATCACAACCCACAGCAGTAACCTTGAAACAAACATAACTAAACTAAACATCCATGTATGTTTTTATCTTTAAATACACTTAACTGAATGACAGACAAATTTCTTTTGACACTCTGAAAGTGTAACAAGTCTTGCAGCACTTTTGTTGTTCTTACTGCCCTACCTCTAAAGCATCAGCATGGAAATATCAGCTCTCATAATAGTGAAAAAACAAGAAGTACCTTGTTAAGATATAAAAACTACTACTACTGACCTCTATTTCAAGGTGAAAATGGTATTTTTCCTTAATAAAGCTTTTGTAGTGATATTGTGAGCTATAGTTTTCTAGAACTACTTCTATCAGTTTTCTCTTGCAAGAAAACACATCTACTGTAATTTGCTGAGAACCCATTATTTTTCCAAGTTACACAACACGATAAACAGGACAAGTATTTGTTGTACAGATGGTGCTTACAGATGTGTCTACACCAGAGGAGTGATTTGGTTGTGTTCTATACTGCTGCAAGGACTCACCCACACGAGCACAGGCCAGGCCTGCTTCTGTGTACCTGCTTTCTGAAGTCTCCTCTCTTCTGTGGCCGTATTTTATCCAACCAGTCTGCTCGAGCTTCCTCAAAATAGGTCTGGACCCGAGACTTGAGCGATTCATACTGCCAGATGGCAGCAGATCCAAAGGCAGAGCCTGTGAACTGGGCAACAGTGGACAGAGTCAAAAATTGCATCATGACATACAAAAGAAGTTTTTAGCATTGATATCAAACACTGGAACAACCTCTGTGGGAACATGGTGGGGTCCCCATCACTGCAGATACTGAAGATGGGACTGGACAGAGTGCTTGACAACCGTATCTAGGCTCCCTTTCCCACAAATGGTTGGAGCAGAGCTGGGTTGTTCTGATTCTATCAAATGAATGCACTGTCTCCTGGCTTCGGTCGAGAAAGCCAGGCTCGTCCCGGGCTTATGCTACACACCATTCCTAGTGGCTCGGCCCTAAGCTTCCTTCTAAATGGAACTAAGGCACCAGTGATGGTTATAGGTCCCACCACAGAACCGTCCGCCCGGACTGCCTGCGTACCCCAGTCCCGGCTCAGAGAAGCTACTTACCCCCACCGCGAAAAGGAAAGGCTTGACCAGGCGGCCTGGCGAGGGGCGGCCAGCGCTGGCCCGTGGAGGCGGCGGGCAGAGACTGCGACGTGGGGCCGGTGGGCCGGGCCGCGCCTCGGCAGCGGCGGCTTCAGAGGGCTCCTCGGCCCGCGGCCGTGCTCGGCGGAAGCCCTGTCGCTGCTCCAGCAGCACTGTCAGTCTGCGGGAGAGAGACGCGGACAATCAGCACCAGCCCGCCCGCCCGCCCGCAACAGCCTCCCTCTCCCCGGCCCATCCCAGCCCAGCGGTACCTGTGCGGCCGTGGGCCCCGAGCGCGGGCCCAGCACCACCACGCCATGTTGGGGGCCTCCCCGCGCCAAGCCCTTCCGGGGCAGCCGGAAGCCATCTTGCCGACGTTGCGCTGGGCAGCCCCTTGGGCACCCCCTGCGCCTTGGTCCGGGGGCTCCCGGAGCACCGCTCCGCACTGCGAACACCCTGCAGGGCTCCAGGCGCCGATTTATACTGGGCCGAGGTGGGTATTTCCGGCAGCTGCCCCGGACGCCATATGGAGACGGCCGTCTCGGCTCTGCCCCGCCATAGTGGGAGTGGCGCTGCAGGGCCCCCTTCGGTCGCCATGATGAGTGTGGCAGCAACTTTACCTCCCTGGCCCCGTTGGCTAGTAGCGCTGGCGCTATGTCATTACGGATTTGCATGGGTTTAATATATTCTTTTCTCCAGAAGCCTTCTGCAGTAGACAGAGCCTGTCTCGTAGCATGGGGCTCAGCTGGCAGCACAGCAGAAGACGGGAGGATGGGGCTGCTGCCTCAGCCTTGCCTTGCTCCACGGTGTGGCTCCACTTCATCATGCTTCATCACCTTTAGAATCATTGAGGTTGGAAAAGACTTCTAAGATCATCAAGTCTGACCACCAATACTGCACAACCATGCCCACTAAGCCAGGTCCTGAGGGCCATGTCTATATGGTTTTTTCCCCACCTCTACCCTGTGCCAGCCTGTACAATGCCTGACCACTCTTGCAGTAAAGAATTTTTTTCCTAATATCCAATCTAAATCTCCCATGGTGCATCTTGAGGCCATTTCCTCTTATTGCTGGTTACCTGAGAGAAGAGACCAACTTCCACCTCACTCCTTTCAGATAGTTGTAGAGCCCAATAAAGTCTCCCCTCAGCCTCCTCTTCTCCAGGCTGAACAGCCCCAGTTCCCTCAGTTGCTCTTCATTAGACTTCTTCTCCAGACTTCCTTGCCTTGCTCCTCCACTGCCTCACATCATCAGTGGGCTGCTGCAGCAAGTGGCTGCACATGGCTCACCAGGTGTGAGGCAGCTATCCCACCCCACAGCCTTCTCTCAGGCTGCCATGTTCTTTGTTACCCAGGTTGGGTGCCCCCAAACGTCCTGCAATCCCCTCAGTGCTATATGGGGCTCCAGCCTCACACTGTGCTGCTCTTCCCAACAAGATCTCCATGCCAGTGATAAGGCCAGGCAGCTCCCTGCAGGGCTGGTGGGGCTTAGTACTGGCAGAGAGCCCTTTCCACACAGTCAGCATTGTAAACACCAACAGAGTTTTAAATAAAAAATAAAATGGGTGTGTTTGCTTGTATTTTGTGTAAACTGTAATTTGTAAGTTTCAAGAAGTTGCATGCACCTTTCTAGTTATCCATGTTGCCATGAAGATACTAATAGGACAGCCAATTGGCTTACACACCAGTCATGCCTGAGCCCCCACTGAAGAGAGTGCAGAGCTGCCAAAATCAAGCAGCTGAATACACAGTAGTTTATGTTGGAAATGCGTGGAGAGGACAAAAGGCACCATGAAAAGTTCTGGGTGAGCGTGAGGAACACACTCCATGGGAGACTGAGTGTGCCATCTTCAGCCCTGGAGGCTGCTCTCTTGTGACTGGGTGAGGCCTGGGTGACTGGACCCAATGCTGAAGCTGTGCTTTAGTGGGAGGTTGGCATCAATCTGGTCCCAACCCAAATTACTCTGTAGTGGACTGTCTGAAGGGAAAGTTACTAGCAAGACGAGAATGATCTGTATATTGCCTTTGCACGTGGCTATAAGCCTCATGGGGCTATTAATAAGTTACAGCAACATTGGGAGCACGCTTGCAAGGTCAAATCATTTGGAAGTGGAGAGGAAATTAATTAACATTGCTCTTTTTTCCCCCCTCTCTTTTTAAAAAAATTATTAACAAGAGTTTGCCTTCTTAGCTAGAGATCAGGCTCTGACCCGAAGTAACCTCTGTCAGCTTGTGGTGGGAGACTGCTCTAAGTAGTTTAGTACTGTATTTAAATCCCCATTTTATCTCTTTCTGATTGCATTGGTGGCCATGGGTCAGCCTCAGAATTTGCTTGAACTAAGAAATGATTAGCAGGGCCGTATATTGCTGGTGTTAAAAGTGTACAAATACACACATAAATGAAACCAGTGTTGTAAACAATGCTCTGTCTCTGTTTTTCTATGTAACAAAGTGAAAAATAAGTAAAAGAGGTTTTTTAGCTTTCCAGTTCAGGCGCCTCAATCACTCGATTTTGCTTCCAGAGACCTTATCAGGAGTGGTTGGTTTGTGTAAGAGATTTCAATATTTGTTTTTAATTAACCCTTCCTGTCCTGTGCTCAAACCACATATGTTTTGGCTGTGCTGTTCCTAATAGTCAGGTGATATTTTTGCTCCCCAAAGGCTTGCTTTTATCACACATGTATAGCATATGTGTGCAGTTTGAGAGGGATGATGCTCTGGGCTTCATGTACCTATGTGGGCTTGATTTATGGTCGTTCTCCTATGGACAGTTGCAAAGCATGTTTGTGCTTAGTGTTGCCATCATCTTAGTGGCAGTGTATGGCAGCTGGTACAGTCAGGTCCTGAAGGGTGTATGTGGTATAAGCCAAAAGAGGAGGATGGATGTGGTGTTGGTTTCAGTAACAAGCTGTTTCCTTTTGAAAATGTCTCTTTTGCAGATGGTTTCTATTAGTGAACTCTTATTCATAGCAACACATTTTGGTGGCATTACTTTAATCTTTAAAATGGCAAGAATGGTTAGAAATCAGTGCCACCATCACATGGGGACTGCAGTTTGGTGCATGGCTGGTGGCCCAGAGGGAATAAGGTATTTTTCTGGACTGTCCTGTGTGTTTTGTGTGGCAGGAGGAGGGTTGGGAAGGGATGAGTGAGAGTGGCTCCTTGGGGCAGAGGAAGACAAAAGAGGAACAATTGCAGCGAAGTGGTTGCAGAGCTGTCCTGACTGCCAGACCTCCTTTGGTGGGGAGCCAGGGAGCTCTGTGCTGCTTCAGGGCATGTCTGAAATCACAAACAGTTTTGTTTGTTAATGTGCTCCACTGGGCCAGTGTCTGTTTGCACTGATTATTGACTGCAGGGCTTAAACCCTGCTAGGGAAATAGAATGTAAAGAGAATGGATTGGTTTTTTTAAACAAGTAAATGGCTTCCTCACATTTTGGGGTTTTTGCAGTGGCCCTTGTTTAACATACTGGAGACTGGGTGTTTCAGGAGAGGCTCTAGGGCTCTCTGTACCTGCCTCCAGTGGGCTATTGATATGTGACCCATCACTGGGCTACCAGTCTTCACTGAGACACCAGATCCACTCCCTGCCCCCTAAGGGTTCACATACCAGCACTGCATGGTTTGCTCTAAGTAGTAAAGAATTTCTTTCCATGCTGCCACCTTTCAGTTGGTCTCTCAGGCACCATGCTGTCAAAGTTTATTCTTGCCACTTTACATCTTCCTGTGTATAGAACTGAACTGTCATCAGTCTAGGTTCAGACCATGTGTGCACCTTTCTACTGAGAAGTACCCACCCACAGTGAGGAGCTTGTGGAAGTTGTATCACCTCTAACAGGGGCATTAATATGGGACACTCTTTTAAGGGTGGGAGAAGGACCGTTGGTATTTGAAGTCCTGCTATAACATGGTTGAATTTGGGTCAGGGTGGGAGAAGGTTCTGTATTTGTGAAACCTAATTTCCCAGCAGCCTTACTTTGAAACCTACAGTGTTTTAGATTACTATATTTGAATGAGAAGTTGGTGTTTATAACTTTGATGTGTCCTGGCCATAGTGATGTTGCAGAGCTCACAGTTTTATCATCTTTTCCTTACTGTGAGGAATGCATTGTGATTGCACACAACATACCTATGGATCAGGCAGAAACGTTCACTTGGATTGTTGGCCTGCCCATCTGGTGTGGTCTGCTTGGACTGGTAGAGTAATTGAAATTTATCCTTTATTTCAGATGTTTTTGAGTGACAGTTATTTGTGTTTTGAAGAGGTTGCATAAACAAACTTAAACTTTTATAAATCAAAATTAAACTTTTATAATGGATTACTTGCATTTTTAGGAGCAGAATAAACTTAATAATTCTTTCCTTGAACAAACATATTCTGAGTGTTGCAGTCATTTAAAATTAAAGGAGGCTTGAATTCTATTTATTTTTCTTTTATTTTCTTTTCCCTTTTTCCTTCTCTTTTCCCTCTATTTTTTCTTTTATATTTTTGTTTGGTTTTGTTTTTCTTCTTTGTTTCTTTTTCTTGTTTCCTTGTTCCTTCTCTTTTCCCTCTATTTTTTTCTTTTATATTTTTGTTTGGTTTGTTTTTCTTCTTTGTTTCTTTTTCCTGTTTCCTTGTTCCTTTTCCCCCCTTTTTTTCATTGTTTCTTTTTTCTTGTTTCTCTTTTCTGATTGCTCTTGTTTCTTTCCTTGCTGCTTTTCATTGTGTTTCTTCTTGTTTCTTTTCTTCGTTTGTTTTTCTTCTCTTTTTAGTTTTTCCCTTTTCCCCCTTTCCTTTTCTAAGCAGAAAACTCACATATTCCTACAAGGTGTGGGCTGGAGCCTAAAACAAACCCTCTTTTTAATTGTTCCCCTGTGTTACAAGAGCACAGCCTCCTTTCATGAAAACAGTGTTGCAGTGGCAAGTGCAGTGAACATTTCAAGTACAGCAAGCTGTGAAAACTGTAATAGTGTTTTCCTGTATTGCTTTGGAGTGTGATGGTGCATGGGCAGTTCCGTGGCAACGACAGAGCAAATTACATGGCAGTGGCTGCCAGGTTAATCTGAACATCTCTGGTACTAACTTTTGGTTGTAATTGTCTTATTTGAGTTGTCCATTTTGCTGTAGTGAAAAGCCAGGCCTGAGCCTTTATGCAACACCTGGGCAGAGCTTTGGCCTCGGGTCCTTGATTTTTAGAACCGGGGGGAAAGGTACTTGTAAAGGTCAGGCTTGGGTAAAGATAAACCCACATACTGTGTGTGTATGAACAGGTTCAAGAGGTTTCTAATAGCAGAATTTTTGGGAGGCTTCTTTCAAAACAACATCAGCCAGAAGAATGGGATCATCTCTACGAGTTTGTGCATTGCTGCCGGCTTTAGGAGGATTCACCATGTCAGTTATTGCTACCATGTCCAACAGGTGGAAAATTTCAGACACCACAACAGTGCTGGTTACTGCAGACTGGATTTCTGAAGGTCTTTGGATGGACTGTGCAGTGGCTGCTTCTGGATCAGTAGAGTGCAAGAAATGTCCCTACATGTTGACTTCAGACAGTAAGTGTGCATGGTATATGTATATAAAATCCAGGGATGTAGTTTTATTCCTTCTTTCTGGGCGGCATATTAGTGTGGCTTATACTGCAGTTGTCACAGAGGATCTCATATGGACAGGATTTGTACTGTAGTACTTGCAGGCAGGTTAAAGGGCCCCAGTGAAACCTATGTGCTTCACCCTGCAATTCAGCACAGTAACTGCTATGGCTTTATTGCCATTTCTGTTGTGTTGTCATAGAGGTATGGGTGATAGACAACAAATCTTAAGATTTTTTTTTTTTCTTGTTTTAGAAGAAATAGCATTGTTTTACTCAGCCTAATTCTTAACTACAAGCAGATTATGGGTTAGTGAGCGCTGGTGCTTGTTTGTGTGTTGGTGTGAGACAAGGCTTCTTAGATATTCCAGAACGTTGTGCTCAATCTGTGTATTTGTTCTGGAATTTCTCAGAGGTGGGCAACTTAAACTATGTCTGTGTGACTGATACTTTTGTGTTTTCAGTGTGCAGTCAGTACTAGCAGGGTAATTAATCTGCAAATAGAAAAACTGTCTTTGTAGAGAATGAAAATGATCTGTTTGGGCTGTTCTGGGTTTAGAAAATATCTCTGTAAGCACTGTTTTTCACAGTATCACAGTATCACAGTATAACTAAGGTTGGAAGAGACCCCAAGGATCATCAAGTCCAACCTGTCCCAACAGACCTCACAACTAGACCATGGCACCAAGTGCCACGTCCAATCTCCCCTTGAACACCTCCAGGGACGGCGACTCCACCACCTCCCTGGGCAGCCCATTCCAATGACGAACGACTCGCTCAGTGAAGAACTTTTTCCTCACTTCGAGTCTAAACCTCCCCTGGCACAGCTTGAGACTGTGTCCCCTTGTTCTGGTGCTGGTTGCCTGGGAGAAGAGACCAACCCCTTCCTGGCTACAACCACCTTTCAGGTAGTTGTAGAGGGCAATGAGGTCACCCCTGATCCTTCTCTTCTCCAGGCTAAACAATCCCAGCTCCCTCAGCCTCTCCTCACAGGGCTGTGCTCAAGGCCTCTCCCCAGCCTTGTTGCCCTTCTCTGGACACGTTCAAGTGTTTCAATGTCCTTCTTAAACTGAGGGGCCCAGAACTGGACACAGTACTCAAGGTGTGGCCTAACCAATGCAGAGTACAGGGGCACAATGACCTCCCTGCTCCTGCTGGCCACACTATTCCTAATACAGGCCAGGATGCCATTGGCCCTCTTGGCCACCTGGGCACACTGCTGGCTCATGTTTAGGCGGGTGTCAATCAGCACCCCCAGGTCCCTCTCTGTTTGGCAGCTCTCCAGCCACTCTGACCCCAGCCTGTAGCTCTGCATGGGGTTGCCGTGGCCAAAGTGCAGCACCTGGCACTTGGACTTGTTGAATGCCATGCCATTAGATTCTGCCCATCTGTCCAGTTGGTCGAGGTCCCTCTGGTAAGGGACTAGGAAGGACTGATGTAGAAATTCTTTCCTCAATGAACTGAGTGCACAAACAGTAACAGTGTGGCCTTTAAAGACTGGCATTTTATTAAGCTTTCAGTCTTAAACAGAACTTTGCATTTATTCTTTTACAACTTTCAGTATTGTGCATCTGCTTTATGAGTTGCATCATGCAATCCCTTCTTCAAGCCTTGCTTGCTTTATAGATCCCTGATTACTGTCATTGTGTTTGTCTGGGCTCTTACAGTTGGTTTAGTCTCAATGCATAGTGCTCAATACTTAACAAGTACCACACACCACAGACCACAAATGCCTGTTTTTCTTGACACAGATTCCACTGAAGTCAGAGCTAACTGTCAGGTAGATTTCTAAAATGTGAGAGTTTAATCCTAAAGAGTTAACTCTGAAGATTCAGCCTATTTGTGATTCTTCCTCAGGGCCCTGGCTTCAGTGGCTTCACCTACTTTCCAGTTTAATAATAAGTATCAGCATTGTGTAGCTAGGTCAGAATTTGTAATCTCAAAAGGAGTCTAATCATATGATCCCAAGGATTTAAAACCACCATTGCATCAGAGGCAACGTCAGCTTTTCATACCATGCTGGTATCTGTTCTTCTCCGCTCTAAGACTTCATCTATGTAGATACCAGGGTGCCCAAGGTTATTCTAGAAACTTAGCTATGGTTTGTGGAAATTGGAGTGATGAGATGGGGCCAACAAGCCTGCTCTTCTCATATGTGGCAGCAAGATGGCCTGGATACTTGTAATGGTGTGGTAGCTCTACCTTGCTTCATGTAACATGCAGGAACAAGAAGATGTTTCATCCCTGTTATGGAGACCAGCAGACCAAACGGGGGATAGCTCCCTTTCTTACAAAAGATAAGTTTCATTGCATCCAGTGTGGAACAGAAAAGTTCCTGGTGAACTGAAGCAATCACCTCCAGAGGTTTTCATTCCTCCCTTCCCATGGAGCCTCTTCCCTTTCTAGAAGTGAAGACTTCTGGTTGGTAGGGCTTAGCTGATCATCTTCAGCTGTTCAAAGAGCTGCTTGTCCCCTAAAATCAGCATGAGGCTCCTCGTGCCAACCCACAGGCATGCCGTGTGGCTGCCCGCAGAGCAATTGCTGTGTCACAGGGCTATTTCTCTTCTTACAGTGCTCAGTCAGCACTCCTGGGTCCTGGAACAGAGGTGATCAAAAAGGCACACTCATGTTGATCAAATATTTAGGGTATTCATATTTCCAGTATTTTCCCCACAACTGGATTGGCTGATCTGATTTTAGAATATACTATTGCTGCCTCTCCCAAACTTATTACAAGCAAATATGCCCCATTTGCAGAATACCAGAAGGGTTAGGAGCAATTTCTCTCCTTGGTCATGTATTGCTTTGGTGCTGTATGCTATATCTTTGTCAGTATTTTACTTATATCAGGAATACACTTTTGTAAGGACTGGAAAAACAAACTCCAGACATCTCATATGGGCATGCTGTGACTCTCTCAAGGGCTAATCCTTCTGGTAGTCTTTATGTAAATGCTATGAATCTGTTAGCATGTTGCCTCACAGCAGGATTATTTTATGAAGAAACTCTGACTCAATTTCCTGTAGATAAGAGCAGGTTATCATTGCAAGAGATGGTTAACCCTAGCTGGCATACCCAAGCAGTTTAAGCTGTTAACATTAGTTGGTGAAGTGAACTGAGTTTATGATTTTTGTCTAGTCAAGAGCAAAAGCAAGTAAACAAAGTCTAGCAAAATTCTACTTTGCCTAGAATAGACTTTTTTTGAAACACAAAGATACTCTGACAAACAGATGCAATCAGCTGCTATATATTATTTTTTCATATACCTGTTTTCCTTCATCATTTCATTCCTTTTAACTTAGGGCTGTCTGTCACACTGGCTCATAGGAGGTTCCACATGAACAGGAGCAATTTTTGTATTGTGAGGGTGACAGAGCACTGGCATAGTCTGTGCAGAGAGGTTGTGGAGCCTCTTTCTCTGGAGACATTCAAAGCCCTCCTGAATGTGGTCCTGTGTGACATACTCTAAATGATCCTGCTGTGGCAAGGGGGGGTTGGACTAAATGACCTTTTGAGGTTCTTTCCAACCCCTAGCATTCTGTGATTTCCATGAAAAATAATTACAGTTGGATTCCAGTGTAAGTGGGACTATTTTTAAGACTGCAGGGGTTTAACTACAGATCAATAGACTGTAAAATATTAATGGAAACCACTCATCCACAGACTTAACTTTCCTGATAGAATTTGTCAGTACAGTTTGATGGATTACTTATGACCGTAACTCAAATAAATGTGCTGTATTTTCTAGCAACAGAATAAAGTTCCTGTTCTCACGTTTTTTTTTTAATGGTTGGGTTGTCAAGAAGATAACTCAGTTAAGCTTTTTGATTTGAGATCAATAATGAAATGACAAACGATTTTAACTTTATGTAAACCCTAGCCAACTCCAGAGGAGAAACAGAAATGAAATATTCACCGGTATTACCACTCTAACAAGATATTGTGTAGAAATACTACCTGGACTTTCTAAGGTGAGACTAAGATTAGGCTCATTTTGTCACTGCTCCAGATTTAATATTGTAATTAAAAAACAAAAAATATGTTGATATATTTATCATTAACTGCTCCCACTTCTTCTTGTCATAAACTGTAAGCCTTATCTCTGGGGCTGAGCAAAGAGCAAAGGTAGCCTCATTTTGGAGTGAAAGGCAGAGATAAAACAGCAAGGAGGCTTCTGAAAGGCTTCACTTGATTGTAATCTAATTATAGGGGTATTTAACTGTTACTACTCACAAGCATGACTGCTGCATTGGAAATAATTGGTTTTCTTTTGTGCTTGGGTGGCTGGGCACTTATTGGAGCTACTTTGCCACATAATTACTGGAAAGTCTCCAGTATACATGGTAGTGTCATCACAAGCTCTACATTGTTTGAAAACCTCTGGAAGAGCTGTGCAGAAGACAGCACTGGAGTGTCCAACTGCAGAGATTTTGACTCTCTGCTTGCACTGCCTGGTACGTGACTTTGCCCAGTCTTGTTTATATTGCTTAAAATTTGGTTGGAAAAATGTCGAATGGCTTTTTGGTTTTGGTAGTCTGGTAGTACTGGAAATAACTGGCCAAGGAGGACTTTGTGGGCTGAAGTAATAAAAAAAAAAGCCCTTAAGTAGCAGAATGTGTCAAGCACCTTACTAAAGGCTATAAAGTAAGGCAAATGAAGTCGCTTGATCAAACGTTCGATTTAATAGGCATTTTGAATACGGTGTAATCTCTTTTCTAGCTTCTTGGCAAAGGAATCAGGAGGACACCTGTTTTTTTTAGCACATCTTACAGAGTTCCATGTGTATTTGGGATTATATGAACCTCCTTTTGCAAAACTTGATGGCTAACGTACTGTAGCTGGAGTTTTAAAACATAATAGGTAAGAAATGCTGTTTACAGCTAAGAAGTGGCAGTGGCTTGTGACTGTTGGGACTGAAAACTGTAGAAAATGCAAGAAACACAATGAGTATATGTTATAAATAAGTTATAAGCTATACAATGAGTATATGCTATAAATTAATATACTTGTCAGAACTTGTTGGCTAATATCTTGTTTTATGTGTGATTGTAAATAGCAGGACATTTAGATGCACTGGCTCCTCTACTCTGTGTCAGTCTTCAGCAGAATTGTGCTTTGTCCTCAGAGGCTCAGCTCAACCAATATTCTGCGGATAGTAAGCATGTTTATAGACAGGAAAGCTGGTTTTTATTAATCTTGGATGGATGTCCCAGAATAAAAATGTTTTCCTACTTAGTTAAATCTGCACTGGGAGGTAGCTAAACTAAATCAACAGGTGGCTACTCCTAATCTGAAGAATGTGTAATATAGGATTAGTGGGAATGAAGTATTAAATGAAGTTTCTCTCTCAGTCTGAAATAAGCAGATGTTGTGGACCAGCTCTGACACTGGTGTACCAATTCTCTGAAACGGCTGTGTCCAGCACTGAGGGAATAATCTGTTCATCTTTCACTGATAGCTAACAATTGGTTTAAAAATGCAGCTGTGTATTAAGAGGAGCATTACCCTATTTAAACTTCTTAGACCCAGCAATAGCAGGATCATGTCCATCAGACATTATTGTCTGCAGAGGGGCTTGTCTCAACCACTACAAGGGCTAGTTCATAATGTACTGCCACTGATGTCTTGTCACTGATGTGTTTATATGAGGTGCTGCCTCTGACACTGTCGTAGATCTCCCGTGTGTACAGATGTGGGCAGTGGGGACACTACTGGTCAGCATCTTGGAGCTGCTGAGAAACATATATGGTTTAAAGAAATTGGGTGAAGCGGCATAGGGAACAGAAAAGAGCATCATGAGTAAAAGTGCTAAAGCAAAAGAGAAAGGAAGGTAAGCGACAGCAAGGCTCCTGGAGAACTGTAGATAACAACACAGAGTCAGCAGGAAGTTAAAAAATGGGGCTAAACGAAAGTAAATGAAGAGACCAGGCTCTGGAAGTGAATTTGTGGTGATTAAATTTGATCTGTTGATGAGGAGATCAATTACACTGTTGAGAAGGTGGCAGTATATTTAAGGGGTATAGGCAAAGGGAAGGAAAAAGCAGCTTGCAGAATTGTGGAGAGGAAAAAAAGGGGTTTAGAAAGGAGAAATGATAGAGAAACACTGGAGACACTGAATTTTAGAAAAAGTCAAGAGGACAGTTGGGCAAACCAGTAAAGAGGAAGAAAGTGGGGTTGTCAGCAGCAAGGGCTGAGCAAACAGTGGAACCGCCACCAAACATCTGTAGCACTCACAGCTGTCAGACAAGGCAGACTGAAAATTATCATGGTTAGTTTAGGTGTGTTTTAAACTGCTGGTTAGAAACTTAGCTGAACTTGCTGCAGAAGAAGATGCCAGGGATTGGCAGGAGGAGGAAAACAAAAGAAGAAACAAAACTGTCTTTGTTACCTCTCATCAGAAGGACCACAAAGATTTCCCATGAAGGTTTTCTTACTAGCAGCTGAGCTATGTGGTACACCTCCAGGTTTTGTTTTATGCATGGGAAACATCAGCCTTGGTTCTTTTAAACAGAATTAAAGCTTTTGAATTCAGCAAGCCATTAGTCCCAATCACCAATGTTTGAAGTTGCTTTTTGAAAGCAACATTGCCTAAGATTGAAACCATGACTGTCTGCTGTGCAGAGCTAGCACTACATATCCGGTCACAGCTAGCTCTAGTATTTGATATACAGCGATCAGCTGCCAAATGCTTTTTAAACCCTTTCCCCTTTTCTTTTGTAAGGCTCCATAGGTGTTTCTTCCAATGACAGGATTTGGAGATAATTTCTTACAGTTACTATTAATTGCTAAAATGAACTGACTGTGTATCTTGTTCAGTAAGCTCATTTGTAAGATAAAGACAACAAAATATTGAACTTTATGGACTGTGAAGCAAGCTCCTCAGTTCAGGCTGTTGAGTTTATTACGTTGTGGTACTAAGAGGATATGGTATGAAAACTCTTCTGTTAAAATCATACAAGAAGAAATTAGCCTGAGGGTATGCTTGTGTGTCCTGGAAAGATATGGGGAGTCCCATCTAATACTGCAGGAGTCCCAGAGGCTTGAAATGTCAGTTATTGTATCCCTGCTGTGGGTAATTCCTGCTGCCATGGTGTAAATTTCCAAGCTAGAAAGCAATATTGGAGTTGAGTGCTCGTCCTAACAATGTCTTCTGCGGGCAAAAACCTTGAACTGTTAATGGTACTTTTGAGTGGTCTTTTCACTTTTATTACTGTGTGTGTTCCATTGCCCCCCCCCAGCTTTAAAATTAGTGTTTACAAACAATGTTACCTTTTAATTCTGTGTATTTATCTCATGACAATTTATTACTGTCTTGGGTAACCCTCAAGCTCACAAGACTCTTAAGCCACACAAAGTTTCAAAGCCCACCGAGTCTGAGTGTGAATCCCACTTCACTTCCTGTTTCTGTGCCTGATTTTTATTTTCTGGAGTTACAGGCTTGCTCCACCTCAGAGCTAGAGTTGTTTAGATTGAAAAAGACCTTGAAGATCATCGAGTCAACAAAGTTAGCAGCCAAGACTTACCAGATTGGTGACACTTGTTTATCTCCTAGCAAAGATGCCAAAGTGCTTTTTGACCCGGAACCTGCTGTATACAGGATGCCATTTTAATGGCACCTCAAAGTCCCTGTTTGACCTGTGTTTTTGTGTGAAATGGATATGACCATGAAGACCAGGAGCTTAGGTGGTGCAGAATCAGCACACCAAATTCCCTAACGTGCCCACAGCAGCTGTAACCTCTCTGCTGGACTACGTATTAGGGAGGAGAGGAGTACTGCAGCTCTTGGATCCACTCATGTCTTGTTTGTTACCTTGACTGAGAGTTTAAAGTACACTGCTAACCTGAGCAATTTCTTTCCCAGCTCTCACTGGAAGTAGCAAAGCTGGCTCTGTAGAGCCAGAGCCCCAACACACCTTTGCTAGGCCCTGGAGATCAGAGGTGTCCTGGGCACTCAGATGTATGGCTGTAAGGAAGTCACCAGGAGCATATATACCACCATGGGTTTTAACAGGACTTAAAGATGTAGGATGTGAAGTCCTTGCTATAGTTTTTCAGAGTTTATTTACCAAAGCTCCAAGAGGATTTACTTAGCTTATAAAGTGTAAGTGTAGCTCAACTCTGATCTCTGGTAAACTTGAAGGCTAAACACTTGGGTTTGGATGCCTTTCTGAACCAAATGACAAACTCAGACAAGACTCATTCATTACTGCTCCTGTTAATTTTGTCACTCCCTCTAATCACATTAATTTGTTCAGCACAAGATTAACTTAATTTCTGTATAGATCCTGATCTGTCTTCTGTTTTTCTGTCTTAGCTTATATTCAGGCATGTCGTGCCTTGATGATTGCTTCCATCCTTCTGGGATTCCTAGCTGCAGTACTCTCACTGCTTGGTTTGAAGTGCACAAACATTGGGTTGACTGATGAAGAAGCCAAAATGAAGTTTACTGTCACAGGAGGATTTCTCTTTATTTTAGGAGGTAATATCAAGGCTGAACTAAGAATGCTATCAATGCCTTGTATTGCTTTCACAGCTAGACTAAATGAAATGAACAATTGTTCTTGGTTTAAAGCTGTTACAGCAATTGAAGGAATCATTCACCTGTGTGCTTTTTAAACTTTTCTGGTAGGTCTCTGCTCCATAGTGGCTGTTTCTTGGTATGCTGCGATGATTACTGCTCAGTTTTTTGATCCCTTGTACGCTGGAACCAAGTAAGTTGATAGATCTGTCATACCAAACTCCATCATGTATTACAAACCGCTGCGCTAACCTCAACTGCTCCAGAGTTTCAGAGCCTGGATGGATCCTGTTATCAGGTCCTACAGGAGGAAAGTTTATTTTCAGGGAGTCTTTTCACTTTGGAGATGCTTGGAAGAGGAAGGAGAGTTCTCTTCTGGGAGGTTTAGTGACTATGCTGGAAATATGCTGTGATACTGTGAAATTTCAACCCCATATCTGAAGGGGTTTTTGTACTATGTTTACATAGAATGGCTTAGGTTGGAAAGGACCTTCAAGAACCTCCACTCTGTATTGGACCTGGAGGAGAACACTGTAACTAAAGATAAGGAAAAGGCTGAGGTTCTAAATACCTTCTTTGCCTCCATTTTCACCAGTAAGGCAGGAGGACTTCAGGATAACTGGCCTCCTGAACTGGTAGATGGAGTCAGGGAGCAGTATAATCACCTTGAAATCCACGAGGAAGTAGTTAGGGACTTGCTCAGCCACTTGGGCACTCACAAGTCCATGGGACCGGATGGGATCCATCTTGGGAGTGCTGAGAGAGCTGGCAGATGAGCTGGCCAAGCCGTTCTCCATCATTTTCCACCAGTCCTGGCTCACTGGAGAGGTCCCAGATGACTGGAAACTGGCCAATGTGATGCTCAGCCACAAGAAGGGGTGGATGGAGGAACCTGCAAACTACAGGCCTGGCAGCCTGACCTCAGTGCCAGGAAAGGTTATGGAGCAGATCATCTTGAGTGCAATCACAGCGCACCTGTGTGAAACATTTAAGTGTCCAATGCTATGAAGAAGTAAAAACCTTAATTTTCTTCAGCAGTTAGACCAAAAGAAGTACAAAATGCCTCAGATGTACAGAAAAATGGACAAATGAAAAAATGTATAGAAACCAGCTTGGCCTGTGTACTAGTGCCCTGCAGAGAGCTGAGAAATGACACTGAAGTGGTCAATGAAGTCTGCTGCTTGTCTTTTAAGTAGAAAAATATATTCTTCACTACATGATAACAGCTCAACATTTGTTTGCCTTATGAATTAAAATGAAGGCAAAGTTTGTGCACTATCAGCTCATACAGTTGTGCACAAACAAGGCATAAAAGCCTTTATTCTTGTCTGATATAAAAGCAACGTTCTTCAAAACCAAATGCCTGCTTACAGCACCTTATCTAGGTCAATACATTTAGCAATGAGGAAGAAGGGTGGAGATGACCGGGCCTCTCCTTCAGAGAGGGGGGGAAAAAGGGACAGGGAAATGTAATATATTGCATGTGGAATATGATATAGCTGGTCTGGGGGGAAGGGAGGCATCTATAATTTGCCAGTACCTCTGCTGAGTACATTATTTTTAGATCAGCAAACGCTAAATCTTCAGTTGCTAGGATATTTCAAGTCTTTTGTAAGTTTCCTCCTGAGGATCAGTTCAGGGAAGTCAGAGGTGAAGTGCTTTGTTATGAACCAAAGTACTTCAAGCAATTGCTTTCGATGTTTGTCAGTTTTCCTTGTGCTTTCAAACAAGCACTTACAAAGAAATTGCACTTGTGAATACTTTTTGTTGTTTTATATCCCCTTGACATAATTATATGAAGGGCAATAAATACGTTAGAGGACTGAAACAACAGTTGATAAGGAATTTCAGTTAGTGGGATAGTTGTGAGTTTTATAGTTAACTGGTTCAGCTTTGGGGCTTCAACATCAACACAAGTTAATCAGTTTCCAGATTGTTTGCATTCAGTAGCTGAAGAAATCTTCTACTTTTAATATCTAAACTTCATTTGAAAGGCTACCAATTCACTAAGCAGTTCTTAGTAAATTAACTTAGATTATTAGTAGAGCCAGACGTGTTCTGAGGAAGTTTGTGCTCCTTGGACTCTGTGAGACAGGTTTAAATTCAATTGTGGACATGTATTGATCTTCACTCTTAAGAGACTGGCAAATCTGGTTTTTCAGATTGTGTTTTTTTGGCCTGACTTCAGCAAATTAGTTAAGTTTAACCTCTATTAATTTTCAATTTGTCATACAGCTGTGAAGGCAACCTAAGTTGTCCTGCAGGTCTCTCCTGTACACTACTGCTCATATGATGTCTACAGCATTCCTGTCTCTAGGTGAATAATGAGCAGAGATGAATTCATGCATTGGGCAACATCTCTCAATTGTTCCTTAGTATTTCTCTAGCAACTTGAACTCCTGTGTTTTTGAGGCCACAGAGAACAGTGAACCTGTGTAAACTTCTGCAACCTGCCTGTTAGCAATGAATTCTGCAGGCAGAAACATAGACACTTTTAAATGATTTTGTGTTTACAAGTGGAAAGAAAACACACATAACTGTTCTCAGCATACCTTCTATGCAGTCCATGACACTGATTTTGGCCTTACTTTCAGTGCCTCAGATCACAGAGGTACAGCTATATTGTGGTTATGGTCTTGGTCTGAATACCAAAACTTGGTTTTTGATTTTGTGAAACTCCTGCCAGGCTTTTCCAGGCTCATCTGTGTTTGGTCTTTGGATGAAATTAATTATCAGTGAAATTTTTGGGCTGGACTAAAGGGCTACCTGAAAGGTGTAGTTTTGTACAGTGAAATGGGGAGGTGTTCCTTTTCAACTTGGGACTATTCATAAGTATCTTTCAGCCCTATATCCACAGAGAGTGCTGAATGTTCTTTTGGATACACAAGTCTGAAAACTAACCCTATACCTACAGCTGCTTGTGGGCGATTTAGCACTGTGCATATAGAAAACCGTGCTTAGCCTTTTCTCATGAAAGGCCAATGCAATGACAAAAGAAGTGTTGTGGACTGCAGAGAATGTATATTCATTATCAACTCAAGTGTTTATTGCTAATTCCTGTTAGTTTTGTAATTCCTGTACTGTCACTAATTTGGCAGAACACTTAAATATACATTTAAGAATTTTACTGAACAGAGCCACATCTGATCTCTTCTGTTATCTGTTGAAGTACCTTTCAGTTAGGTTATTTCTGGGCAGACTAGAGTTTGTGTGTTTACATGATTTTTGTCTAAAACAAAGGCTTTGTGATACACAGCTTCCATAAAATCTTCCATATTTCAGGTATGAACTAGGAGATGCTCTGTACTTAGGCTGGGCTGGATCTGTTCTTTATATGCTCGGTGGGCTCTTACTGACCTGTTCATGTAAAGGGAAGCAAACCCAGGATTACAGGTAATGTAGGACTTGTCAGCTGAAACAGCAGCTGCCAATTATTTTCTGTCTGTATACTGGTCTGTCTCTCACCCTCTGGTATAAATCTATAGCCATGCAAACAGAGAATTATACCTATTAATTCAGTGCTGTGGCATGTCAGAGACTTGTGATGGCAGGGGAGGCAGTACCAAATATGTGTAGCTCCCAGACAGTGCAATTGTTGCTACGTCACCATAAGGAGTCACCTTTAACTAGTGTTAGATAAGTCTGAGTGCTGCTGATAGTTCTTGGAATACGTGGTGAACATGTGCAGTGAAGGAGACCTATCTATTGCCAAAAAGTAGTCTATGAAGCAATACATGGGGTATTATAAACAAGTTTATCTTCAGTATTCAAGTACTGTTAGAATATTTGAACACCATTCAATTTGCAGGAGGAGTAATGACCTTTCCTTCCCAAAGCATACTCAATTGATCATTAGACACGTATGATTTTTGTCTTGGAAATGTCCTTTCGGATGTCAAATCAGAAAAGATGAGATTTCAGGCTTCAATATTTGATCTTGCCTGGGTTTCCCCCCCCCTTTTTTAAAATCCCAAATTATCCACACATACAGATGGTCCCTTTCTGAAGGAGAGGGATATCAGAAATAGCAGAGGCCTGTGTCTAGCTGGAAGAACCCAAATGGCTTGGAGACTGTCCTAGTTAAGCTTGAGGATATAACCTGGGAGAAAGAAGCATGTTCACTGATGCTGTATTTAATCTTAATAAAGTTATGTAAAAACACATAATAAGTGAAAGTGCTCTTCTCCATTACCTAATCTGAAGCCATTTATGTTTTATGGTAATACTTCACCAGCCACGTTGGACTTTAGATCTCACTCACCATACTTGGATACAAAGTACCCAATATGCTGAAATACATACCTTGAAAATCAGATAAAACTGATGTATGAAATAGAAGTTCAAAATGACAAATGACAGCTGAAGGGGCTGGCAGAAGATATGTCTGTTTTCCTTTCTCAACTTCTTGATTCCTGTATTAAAACTCCAGCTTGCACAAAGGCATTAAGGTCTAGGTTTTCTGCTTTAGGGACTTGGCTAAAGTGCCTTGAGGAAGAGCAGAGGTGACTTAGGAATGCAGAATGTGTTTCTGGTTACAAGGGATGGCTGTGCTGCCTGGCAGAGGCCATCTCTTTCCCCTTAGCTATAACACTGATGAGACCAATAGCCCTCTAATTTCTGAACCTTCGTGAAGTGTGGGTTGGATTCAGACCTAAATGAGTAAATTCCTGAGTATCTGAAGCTGGCCATGTGTGTAACACCTGTTATTCTGTATCTTTTTTCCCCTAATTTACAGTCCCAACAGATACTCATATTCAGCAGGCCGGGCAGCTCATCAGAAGCACATTTACACCAAAGACTCTGAGACAGTCATAAGCAACAAGGAGTACGTCTAAACGTTTTACATCACTTGTAACGTTAGTAGGTTATGAACTCAAATAAAGAAGTCAGCTACTTCCAGGATTCCCATCCCAAGCTGCAATCGTTCATCTTGATTTGGAGCAGTGCAAGGAGGAGGTATGGTTTTTCTATGTAAATAGGAATGGTCTTCCAAGAATAGTTGTCAAATGTAAATAGATTTCTAGAGAAAGCGTTGTGATGTGGGATCCTGCAGCGTGAAGGTTTTCTGCATGCTGAGAAGCCTGGCAAAATTTAACCAGAGAGTGCAGTGTATCCTGACAATCAAGAGCAACTGTTTCTATTTCAGCTGACTCAAAAATGCGGAACTGGTATGTGCTGTAGCTGACTGCAAGCTAATATGCCTCATGCTTAGAAATGTGTTATGTTTTCATTAATGTTCAGCTTACTACTTTTGTTTAGCAGCTTTAGCTTTTGACAGGAAATAAACTTTATTCCACAGCCTGACTGAAACAGATTATTTTTGATGCGTGGTATCCAGGCCATCGATAAGGATACAGTCATCACACTGTGGGATTGAAGTCTCATGTTGTACTGTAATTCAGATGTAAAATGGTCAAGATTTATAAAAGCTACAAAAAGAATTCCCCAGCAGCCACTCACCTTCAGATCTGCAGGTGTGCAAGAAATTTCTTATGGGCTGCAGTGCAGATAGCAAGGATAAATGAAACACAATGAATCAAACACAGATGGGATTGGAGAAAGCATCTGGTGCAAAACTGCCTTGTGATAACCAAGAAGATGATAGGCTCATTTAAAAAGTTTTATTTCTATGTTTTCAGCTTTTACTATAACCCTGCTTTAACTTTGAGCAATCCTTAACTTTGGGAACTTCTACTGTGTCTGAAATGCCTAATTTATATAGTTCCCCAGTGGCTTTACTCTCTGTCATTGTTCCACCATTAGGATTTCTGCCTTAAACTGTTCCACTGATGGCAGCATATGTTTGCCTTGTGTAAACACTTAGACAGATGATGATGATGATGAGCAGCTAACTTCAGTTCATATTGATGCTTTGAGCAATGTGGAATGGAATTTCACACTACAGGTTCACAGGTTTCATAACTTCTTCCTTTTAAATGACAAATGTATTTGTACAGTTTGACCAAATGCCTTGGTGTTTCTCTCTACTTATGATAAACATAATTGTAGTCTGATTTAGAAATTTAATGCAGCTTCCTTGATATCCCAACAAATAATTTCACAGGGCACCCTGCAGACAGGCTGAGCAGAAATGATTTAGCCATGTTGCTTGCATGCAGATACAGCTGACTTGAAGGCATGAGCTGAGCACCGGCAGATCTTGTTACACCTAGTAAAGCTAAGTAAAGCTAAAAGGAGTTAGAATTACTTGTAGATTGACAGTGTCATCTTCTTCCCTCCACTGTCAACTGCTGCTTTAAAAATAATTATTCTGGTGTCTTGGAGACTAATTCCAAAAGCTGAAAACAGCCTTGACTTGCGTGGTAGGAGCTGAGCTGTTTATCATCATCTGTGCGTTCTGTCCTTTGGATTTGTCAGTAATTTTGTGATGGTATTTTGGTCTAGCTGAACGCAAGGAAAATGCAGGGCTCAGGCAGAGGCTAAGCAGTTTCAGCGTCAGTTTCCCTCCAAAGGTTGTGAACATAAATTATGATCCAGTAGGCGAGATAGAAATTCAGGACTTCCTTGGGCTGGCATCAGGCCTTCCAGTGACGTCACTGGGAAGTTTAATCAAAAACCAAGAGTAAAATCCCTGTGTAGTAATTCATTCACTTGTTCAATGCATCATTGTCATATTCGGTGTCACTCAGGGGAAAATAAATGCTCTCTGGCTGTTTACAGTCCTTCCAACCATTTTCTGTTTCTGCTCTTTCTCCCTGCTTATCTGCCCCTGTCCCACATGCCATCAATGGTCATGCACCGAATGAGTTCACTGAACACTCACTGGCATTTTATGTAGAGGGGATAGATGGAATTATTAATTTTTAAGAAATCTGTAGCCAGCCACTTGAGAACAGCAATGTATGAAGATACTTTAGAGAGAGTTAAGTTGTTTGCTTAGCTGGTCGGGCTGCTTTGTATCTGCAAATCTTCTTCATATCTCTGCAGCTGAGACCAAAATCCTGAATTGGGTTCTGCTACTGGTCTGGCAGCCTTCACAGTCTAGAAGAAAGGAAAGACACTGTAGAAGCAAAGGCAGCTATCACACAAACAATGGGATTTTTTTTTTCCCCCCTCTTAGACTTTTGAGAAGATTTACTTAGGGTGACTTGGCTATGGAATAATAAACAGGTATTTTGGTGAGCTGACCTCACTTTGCTTGCTAGGCCTTTCTGGCATGTCCCTGTTACAGAGTGATTCATGGGTAAGACATGAAAAGGAACTGTTGAATCTCCTGTAAATGCAAATGTCTCTCATAAAGCACTGCCTGTGTTTAAGATAGCACGAAGCTTGACAGAGCACACCTCTGTCAAGTGCTGAGCAAAAGAGTCATCTAAATTAGAGGCTCCATGGATACATCTACCAAATGGGTAAAGACTAAAAGACTGCAGAGCACATCATACCTGTTGGATGGGCTTCCTAATGGAGCTGAGGTGCCATTGCTCATACCTAGCTAGTCCCAAGCAGGTCCAACAGATAAGTTACTTTGCTGTGTGGAGCTGTCACATACATGATAAGAGCAAATCCTGCAAACAACTTCTGCACCCACTTGTACTCATTTCACTCTTTATGTCTCTAACTTCACTTACCATGAGTAAGCAAATGACAGGGAACACTGTTCACAAAACAACCAACTTTGCATGTTTGCTACCTGTGCTTAAAGCCTGCTTGCATTTTTAATTACAGTTCTTGCAGAAATTTGTCCAAGCTGGGGGTGAAAACGGGTACAGTGGAATTTTTTCACTCAAATGCAAACATCTGTGTAATGACCGGTGTGAACAGGTGAGAGCACCAAATTCAATATCAGAACTCATCGTTACTCATTGCAAGCCTTGCATTTCTTACCCCAAAGACATCTAAATATCAGCCAGACTGTGAGTACCTACCTCAAAGGCATCCTTGAGTGGGAGCTTTTGGTGTCTCATCAGATAAGCAGTGCAGATGGCAGCTGATCGGCTGCGGCCATTTTTGCAGTAAACCAGGCACTTCCCACCGCTCTTCACAGCCTCTTCTATTGCATCACTGCACTGCTCGAAGTACCGGTACAGGTCCTCAGCCGGGTCATCGAAGACGGGCACGCGTATGCCCCGCACCTGCTGCAGGCTGGGAAACGGCTGCTGCCGGGTGACGTTAACGCAGAAGGTGACTCCCTCTCGTGTGAGCAGGTCCTCGTTGCAGGCTGCCTTGGCGTTGCTGATGAGCAGTGAGGAGGTGACCTTGCAGAGCTGGAGCATCGGCAGCCAAGACTGCAGCGTCACCGGCACCGCTGCTTCCCTGCAGAACCCCCAGATGGGTTCCTCCGCGCCGCATTCGAGCCCCGGCAGAGCCCCGGTGCGGAGGGACGCCGGGGACTCGGGGTGCGGGTGGATTCCCCCAGCAATGCATCTGGGCTGTGCTGTGCTATATTTATCTCTCCTGCACAGGCTGGAGCGTGGCGGCTTCGGGTAGGTCCTAGTGCCTGCTGGAGCCTGAGAGCGGCACTGGAACAGCTGAAAACGCTTCAGAGCCCCACCGATCATGGGTAAAGCAACTGGATTTGTACAGTCCCTATCCCTACAGCAGCTCCCCATAGGAACGCTGCTGCTGGGGTCAGCATCGATGCAGTGTCAGTGCAGTGATGCAATATTGATCTGATCACCTCCAGCTGATACCCAGATCATCTAGTTGCCCCTTAGAAAGCAGCGTCTGACTACCCAGAAAATTATTTACTAGGCTAGGCAGATATGGCTGCTCTAATCTTTCTGGACTTCAGTAAAACTGATGGTGTGCTGCCAGGGCAGAGAGTACCTCAAGCATGAGTACATGGACATGTGCTTGAGCTGAGGGGTGGGGACAGAGCCAAGGGCCTGGCCAGGGGAACGCCACATCAGCCAGTGCCAGTCGGGTGCTAAAGGGCTGGATATGGTACCAGCTACTTCCTGGTGGATTGTGTGGCTTGAACACTTTTTCCTTCTGTCATGATGCAGGGCCAATGGTCAATAACAAGCACAGTATCTTGCAATGACAAATACACAGGGTATTTCTGATTCCCTGCACTGTTGTACCACGACAGATGGCATACTTGCTCCAAGGGCTAAGGTTAGGTTCACCTTGTTTGCAAACACCTCTCAGCCACACAACCCTAGTGGTTGTTCCTCCAGGTTATGCAGGGCTGAATGTAGGCAAACCTGCAGTGCCAGCACTGGCACCAGCCTGTCACAAGCCATGAGGCTGAAAGCAGACTTCCATCCCTTGTGATTCCTGACCTGGCCTTAACAAGGGAAAAGAAAGAAAACTTCAAACTCAGCTTAAATTGAATAGAAATAAAACTGACCTGTAAATACAGATTTAAGTCTCCAGCCTTTTTATTTATACAAGGATTCAAAGAACATATTTCAACTTTAGATAAACAGTGCAAGAGAGTTACAAGTACCTTGGTAACAGAAAGAAATAGATAACTGTCCAGCTATGCCAACAAGTGAAATAATTCTTATTCCTGCAGATAGAAATGCATCTGTTTAAAGCAAAGGTGGACTTTGGATATTTTGCAATACCTTAGCCCCTATCAAGCCCACCAGAAAACAACAGGCAGTTTGTCATTTGTAAATGATGAGTAGCTGCGCTCTCAAAGCCTTTTGAGACCCTTGCCCTTAGATAAAACATACAAGTTATGGCACAAAAGAGCAGGCTGAAAGACAGAGACACTTGGAAATTCACCATTTCTGGTTCTCCCCTTTCCAGAGACAGGGATCCTCATTAATATTTTTCCCTAGACTACTCCTTGCTCCACATACCTGTGCAGATCACCACAAACCACTGCCTCGCTAACCTTGAGGCAAATGCACCTCCCCAGCCACTCCATTCCCTGAGCTCCCCCTTCACATAACCAACCCATAGGAGCTGCCAACCCCTGCTATGGCTGCAGCCCCAGCCCACCACTGCCCTGGGCTGGAGAGGTGGGTCACAGCAGTTTTGAGCAGGCAGTAGCCCAGGAAATGTCATTTGTAAGCACTGAGTGCCCAGACTCTGCCAGCCCAAGCGCGGCCTTGGGGTTTGTCTGGGCCTGGGCTGACTTCAGCTTGCTGAGCTATGCCAGCAGTTGTCTGGCTATTGGGTAATGATGGCTTGCTCTAGGTTTGCTTCAGTTCAGAGCGATATCAAGCTGATACCCTGGGGGCATGTGGTGGTTTCAGCTCCTCGGTGGAAGGTGGCATAGCTGAATGCAGCCCCAGGCCACCAAATTACAGCGGATTGAAGAAACTGCTTCAGGGCCACAAAAAGGACAGAAAAATGGAATAACGAAGACAAGAGAGCAGCAGCACAGGCAGACTGTGTGAAAAGACTCGGGGCTGAGGAGGGAGGAAGCATCAACACAAACATCATGTGCCTCCTGGCAGAGAGGGGGAAGAGCCCCCAGCCCTGCCCTCGCCCACCCGCACAGACCTCAGGCTGCTGACACTGGTCTAACCCCCAGCGTGACGCTGGGAGGGCTGAAGCAGTTGTCCTCAGGGCCCAGGGGGATGCTGAAAGTTGGGGCTCAACCCCAGCCAAAGGGGGAAGGCATCAGGAAGGATTTCTCCTGCGTAACATCTTTTTTACTTTGCCTTATTCATTTGAACTACCAGGTTTTATTACCGCGAAAGCGCCCATAACGCGGGCTATTACATTGTTAAAACAGTCACTGGACAACCAGTAATTTTCGTGGCTTTACATTTCAGGTGTGTTCCCCTTGGGGCCCAGAAGAAGCTTGTTGAGGGCAACAGGCTAACAGCAAACACTAATTGCACAGAAATGGAAATGACAAGGACTTTTCCTTT
The DNA here is from genome assembly GCF_014839835.1 of Dryobates pubescens. Classification (NCBI taxonomy): domain Eukaryota; kingdom Metazoa; phylum Chordata; class Aves; order Piciformes; family Picidae; genus Dryobates; species Dryobates pubescens. Next base: position 4,626,754 of record NC_071624.1, on the reverse strand, counting down.
CAGTCTCCCATTCTGCAAAGCAAAACATAGAACTTGGCATAAAACTCCAATCCAACCCAACCGCTTTTTGAAGAGGGCACAGTGTTTTAATGTCCCTCCTCACCCATTTTTTCTTTTGCTTTGGATTTAAAGTTTCTGCAGGACTTGTGGGGATTTCTGTAACTGAAGGTTAAAGTTGTATTTGCAATTCTAGTTAAAAAAAAAAAAAAAGAGAAAAAAAGAAAAAAAAGATAGGAACTCTTTAGAGCAGTAAAAGTAACATGGAACTTGTCCTGTGTTTAGAACTAAATAAATGTGTATAAATCCGTGGTTTGTATTTATCCACTCCTGGGTTCTGACAGGTTAAGTGGTGTTGTCTGTCCTTTAGCCAACATCCAGCATCTTGGCTGAAACCCTTCCAGGTTATGGAATCACAGAATGTTAGGTGTTGGAAAGGATCTTTATAGATCATCAAGTCCAACCCTCTTGCCAAAGCAGAATCACCTAGGGCAGGTCGCACAGGAACACATCCAGGTGGGTTTTGAAACCTTCTAGAGAAGGAGACTCCACAACCTTCCTGGACAGCCTGTTCCAGTGCTTTGCCACCCTCACTATAAAGAAGTGTCTTCTTGTGTCGAGGTGGAACGTCCTGTGTTCTAGCTTGTACCTGTTCCTTGTCCTATCAGTGGGCACCACTGAAAAGAGCCTGTCGCCTTCATCTTGACACCCAACCTTCAGATATTTGTAGACATTGATGAGATCCCCTCTCAGCCTTCTCCTCTCAAGACTAAACAGCCCCAGTTCTCTCAGTCAGGTTAGATCAGTTTTAACCTCACAAGAAGGTGAGTGCAGGGCAGAAAAGATACCAAGTCAGTAACATTAGTCACTGGGACTTGGAGAAACCAGTCAAAGCTGGTCTTGAGTCTCTGCCTAGTAGTGTCATTACCTGGCCCCAGGTGGGACCCCTGCCCCAGGGAGGGCAGGTGACAGGCTCCCTCTGTGCCTGCCTTTTTGTTGTTACCTTGCTCGTGGTGTCACCTTCCCTTAAACTTCACACTCTAGAAACTGCTAATGTTAACAATGTCCCCTCTCCACCCCACCCCCCCCCATTTTTTTTTTTTCTAATTAGAAAACAGCCCACCCCCAAGCCATAATGTTTGCTCAGCTCAAAGACTTGTCCCCTCTGTTAGGACAGAGGAGAAATGCTCAAACATTTGCTGTGCAGACCAGTAAAATAGGAGATAGGCACACTTCTGCCCCCCTCTTGCCTGCAGTACAAACACATTTGAAACTCAAACCCAGCCCAACATGAATGAAGCTCCAGCCCTGGGCTTGCTCTTTCCCCAACCAGTCAGAGTGACTGTGTTGTATCTATAACATATGCTAAACCTACATTTCCAGATGATGCTTGCCATACCTGTCAGGTACAGCAGCTTTCTGGCTTTCTGGAAGCCCCAAAGCACACAGCCCTACAACCACAGACACTCCTACAGCTACGTGAGAATATTTATACCTTTGACCAACCACCCCCAGTCTCAAAACCCAGCAGAGAGTCCACCCCACAAAGCATTCTGGGGTTTGAGCAGCTGCCTGCATGACCCAGAGGTTGGCATGTGGTGAGACAAGGTGGCAGAGGGTAAGCCTGGCCTTTCCCTGAGCCCTAATAGAGCTACCAGTGGGTGTCTGACACTGCTATCTCACCCCATCTCTGTGGGTTAGGGAAGGTTTGTGGGAGGATGGGAAAAGGGCAGGGAAAGTGGGAATTTACTTAAAAACCTACAACATAACAGGAAAAAACATCAAAAGAAAAAATATCCCAAACAAAATGTGTCCTGTCCTCACAACCCACCCTGACAGGTGCTACCTTGAGTCACTCTGCTGGGTAGGGACAAGCTAAGGGCTAATCACCACCAACCCTGCTGTGCCCTAAGGCAGCGACCTGGTGGGGATCACTCCTGCATGTGCTTGGTGTGAGCTGTCAAAACCAGTTGTGACAGTCCAGTTAGTAAAAAGTCCCTGGTTTTCCTTATTACAAAAAGAAAATGAGAAAGAGAGAGAGAGAAAGAGAAAAAGGGGAGAAAGAAAGAGAAAGAGAAAGAGAGAAAGAGAGAAAGAGAGAAAGAGAGAAAGAGAGAAAGAGAGAAAGAGAGAAAGAGAGAAAGAGAGAAAGAGAGAAAGAGAGAAAGAGAGAAAGAGAGAAACAGAGAAAGAGAGAGAGAAAGAGAGAGAAAGAGATGAGAAACAGAAAGAGATGAGAAACAGAAAGAGATGAGAAACAGAAAGAGATGAGAAACAGAAAGAGATGAGAAACAGAAAGAGAAAAAGAGAAAGAGAAAGAGAAAGGAAAAAGGGGATACCCATCCATGGCTGAGGCCAAAGGAGGAGGAGGAAAAGGAGGAGGAGGAGGAGGAGACAGCACAACTGTCAAGTGGAGAACCCCACTCTGCATATTTTCATCTCTCTGTTATCTACCACGGTACTGTACTGCACTGCAGGTAGAAATTGGACCATTATCACTTGGGTAAAAAATGGCTTTCCAACTAGCATGCAAAGGAAAATACCCCAAACCCCAACCCCTAACACTCATTCCCAGTCACTTAGATGTAGGAGACCTACACTGCAAATTCTTGTCAGCTACGAGCTCTAGTCAAGGAACCCACTTGTGACCTTTCCAAAGAAAAAGGGAGTTCTGCATTTTTGGGTCCAACAGCCACTGCCAAACTGTTGCAGTTCAACCCACCAAACCTGCCCACGCTCCTCCGCATGCCGCTGGAAGCCATGGGGCACCTCTGCCTGCCTGGGAAGTACAGAGGAAAGACCTGCAAGAGCCCCTGGCTGCAGCACTCACACTGCACTGCGACCATCTCAGTCTCTCCGCGTCCTGCAGCGGTGTCGCTCCTGGCACCGTCGTGCTTTCAGCAGCTCCGTGGCAAGCAGCGCTCTGGCCAGTGGCTGGGGAGCGAGATCAGGGCAATTGCATATTCCACTGGAGGCAGCAGGAGAGCTGCTTGTGGAGGAGCCGGCTGGGGGTCCTCCTGGACACCTCCCTGCACAGGCTTGTTTCAGCCCCAAGAGCCAGTTTGTTGCAAGAGCAAAAGTAAAACAATGAGGTACAGAAAGAGGGGCCCAGCGCTGGGGAAGAGACCAAGAAAGAAGAAAACAGCTTGAGCACTGCCAGAAATAGCAAACAACTGAAACCTTTTCCTCTTCCCCCCCTTTTTTTTCTTCCTTTTGTTTTTTCCCTTCCTTTTTATTTTTTTTCCTTTTTTTTTTTCTTTTTTTTTTTTTTGCCAAGGTGAATTAAATATGTCCTTTGGTTGGTTGGTTGGTTTTGGCAAAGTGAAGCCCTCGGCCGCAGTCTCTTTCCTGGCTGTGCTAGTGAGTTACCGCCACAAGTGCTGCGCGGCAATGAAAGCCGCTGAGACGAGGAGGAGGAAGGCAGAAGGCAAAGATCTGCTGCTGGCCCCATTGATGCCATGTCCAGACTGCTTAGGAATAGCGTGCGTTTCTGGCTGCCTGGTGCTGGGGCTCTTAGAAAGTCTTTTACCACAGACATCGTCAGGACAGCTGTCGCCACTCCCAGAGCCACTCATGTCATCACCTGTGCAGAGACAAACATGAGGTGAGCCTCAACTGCCTTCTTTATGGAGGGTGACATCCCTGCCTTCCCTCTGATGCAAGTCCAGGGAGCTCCAGCCGCCAGCCCTGACTCAGTCACGTCCTCCTCCTCTGCATTCCCCGTGACGGGGTGAAAGCTCATACCTGATCTCCAGCTGCTTTAACCACTTGCTGCTGCAGCAGCTGGAAATCTCTGGTGCAGATGAGAGCACTGGCCTCATCAACAGGGCTGGGCTGGCACTAGAGAGAACACCCAAGGTGCTGCTTACCCAAGGTAAGACACTGAGAGCAGCACAGCCTTGAACCACCCTGCAGCAAGTTGGCTGCACTTGAACAGACCCTCTGGAGCCCCAAGGCAAAACCTGGGTCACCACAACCCTTTTGTGCCAACATGGCCCAAATGCAGGGTCTGCACATAGGCCCACACAGGCTGCCAGGCTGACTGCCCAGACCCTCTCCTGCTGTGGGCCTCTCTAGTTCTGCTCAACTCACTCGTGTCTTGGAAGTCCACGTCGTTCCCGATGTTGGCGTTGCCCAGCCGGTTTGTCATGATCTTTAGCTGCATGATTTGTTGGCGAATGGTCATATCTGGCTTGGTGATGTCCACCTCCACCTCTGGGTTGTTAATCTGATTAGCTAGGCCGTCCCCCATCACTTCAGGCAGGTAACTGTGAAGGAAGGTGACAGGTTTAGATGTGTCCTTCTGGCTAAGCTCACCTCTCCCCACTGCATACACCCGTGATGATCCAGCCTCTTTGAATCTCAGAGGAGCTGCCATCAGTGGTGTTGGCTTGTCAATCAGCCTCCATGTGCTGGTGTTTGCTATGAGGCAAACAGCTCTATGAATAGCTAAGCCATGCTACCATAGTCAGACCCCACTGAGCCTAGGGCTCACTCAGGCCACCTCAGCTTGCTAGAAATGGCTGGGGGCTTTGCAACATCACTGTCCCAGCATGAGGAGGAGTTTCCTGCAGTAAAGGTTGTGCATGGGGTGTAGGGGCTGCTGTCAGGCTGGTACCATGGAGCCACTGTGAGCCACTCCCCTCTGGGAAAGTTCTGTTCACATAGGAGGCTGAGGAGCACCTTCATCCCTGACCTGGTTGAACCCTCTGGGGACTGACACCCTGGGATGAATGAATGCTCCCAGCCTGGTACAACCAGAGAGGCCCACAGGGATGCATCAGTTAACTGGGAGCAGGAAAGCAGCAAACAAAGCTGCACTGTTCCCTTCAGCAGACCCCTGGCCCATCTGTTCCTGCAGATACATAGAAAAAATATTTACATAGAATAAACCAGGTTGGAAGAGACCTTCAAGATCATCGCGTCCAACCCATCAACCAATCCAACACCACCTAAACAACTAACCCATGGCACCCAGCACCCCATCAAGTCTCCTGAACACCTCCAATGATGGTGACTCCACCACCTCCCCAGGCAGCCCATTCCAATGGGCAATCACTCTCTCTGTATAGAACTTCTTCCTAACATCCAACCTAAACCTCCCCTGGCGCAGCCTGAGACTGTGTCCTCTTGTTCTGGTGCTGGCTGCCTGGGAGAAGAGACCAATATCCGTCTGTCTACAACCTCCCTTCAGGTAGTTGTAGAGTGCAATAAGGTCACCCCTGAGTGGCACTGCTGGCCACAACATGGAACATCAAAGAACTGAAGGTGCTGGCTCCAGGCTGGCAGAGATCAGCCTAGCAAGTGCATGGAGAGGAATGGAGAAAAGTACATGCCCAGCAGCTGCCCATCTCCCCTCACAGCCATCCTTTAACCATCAGCCATGGGTAGGAGGTGTTTCTGCAGCTGTTTGTTGTCACTTGGGTGCCTCCTTTCATCAGGAAACAGCATTTCAGGGTAGGTATGGATAGAAAGATGGGTATACAATTCTCAGCAACAGCTGTGGAGTTTGTGAGGTAAATCCAGCCCTTCTGCCTTCTGAGTGAATGCACAGTAGCAAAACTGCTCCATTAGTACCAACCCACAAAGTTAGTTCCTGGCATTTCAGTGCTTAACCCTCCAACTTGCAGTGCAATGACAACAGGCTTGGCACCCCCAGGTACCAGTTTCTCAGGAACTTCAGCACTTCTGTGGACAGGGACTCACCTTTGGCTCAGGCTGAGCAAGTGGGGCTGGCTGAGATGATGTGTAAGTGTCTTTTACCAAACCCTCCTTCTCTTACCCTAGAATGATGCTCTCCTGGCACCCTGACCCTCTCCATACCTGCCCTTGGTCATCCCGTTCCAACACTTGTCGTCCGCCGCTGAGCTGGCCGTTACTTTTTTGCTGCACAGGTTGCCTGGCAGGGTGACCCAGTACGTCTTGAGAAATGTCAGATTCCCTTTGGCATCTAAAACCTATAAACAAAGAGGATGCTCAGGGCCAGGAAAGCTCTGGGGTCCCCCAGGGCTGTGGAGAAGACAAGGATTCTGTTGATTGATTTTTTTTCTGTTTTATCATCACAAAGTCTGTTTTTATGCAGGCAGGGATGTGTCACCAACATTCCCCTAAAGACCACCCACCCACGCAGCTAGGGCTCGGGTACATGTTGAGGGCTGTTTTGGTACCATAAGAGGAACCAGAAGAAGATCATCTTCTGGGCCATGAGGGCAATACTGAGAAGCATCCTTGATGGGAGTCAGCAGGGTTGGGACACGCAGGTGTCAATGAGTGAGGAGTCTCTCAAACGTGGGACCACGGCAGATCTGCAGAATCTAAAATCTCCATGAAGGAGGACCTGTGGCCCCAGTATCCAGGCTGGACTGTCTGAGGCTAACTAACACCAATGGTGAGGAACCTTTTTAGATAAGTTTGGCACCAAAGCTCTGAGAAATTGGTTACTGGTAACCTAGACCCTAACCCTGTGCCAAGGCAAGATCAGGTCTGCTTAAGTCACACCACGACTTGCTGATCTGTTCTTCAGACTTGCAAGCAAAGGCGATTCAGCAGCCTGAGGTGTGATCTGACCTGACCTGCAGAAGCCAGAGCTGAGCTGGCCAGGCTTCTGGTGCAGCAGCACACCTGCCTTGGCACACTGGCAGGGCTGCACCTTCAGGCAAACTCACCAGCATCTCCAGTGCTTGTGCAGAGGATTTTGCTTCCAATGGGACCTTCCCCCGCCTTTTCTTGTCCTCACTGCTGGAACCTTTTGTGCTGATTTTGGGGTTTCCACAGCCTTGGAAAACCTGAAAAAGAAACCAAATTCCACACTTAATATGTTCTTTTTTTTTTTTTTCCCTTTTCTTTTTTTTAGTTAGCTTGTTTAGTCATTTATTTATTTTCTTCAGTGTGTTTATCCTTCCTGCCCACAAGATCTCTAGATTCTGCCTTAGTTTCTGGTGAGGTTACTCTTATGCCAGAATGTGTTTTCATCACACTGTTACTAGCTTTGGTTACCATGATCAAGCAAAATGTTTGTCACTGACACACAATCAGCACAAGTTTTTTGGATGAGTCACCAATGTTGACACAAAATTATTTCTAGCAATTTTATCTGTGCCCATTATGACTTAAAAATTCTGGGAAGAGCAAGATGGGAGTTGCTTACACGCATTACACCACTGGTGTGGGCTTCAAGATCGCAGAGCTTTGTTGATTTGGACAACAGACCCAGGGGGGACTACCCTAGTGACTTTTGCAATTGGCACACACAGTCTCACCAAATGAATGTCCTCTCCAACCAGAGGAGTGCAAGGACAGGAAATGTGGTACAATCTGCCAGGTTGGATGTTTTAGGCAAAAATGAGGAAGCTGAACTGACTTACCTCCTAATCTTGGGTACCTACTATCATCCTAACTACCTGCCCAGGCATGCTTTGTAGCCATAGGAGAGCAGAAGTACTTTGAAGGTACAAATCCTCAAACTTTGCCTCTAGGAGGACATGAAAGGTGCCATGGAAGCACCTATTCTCCCAGTCTCTGCTTAACCAGTCCAGGAAGGAAGACCTCCACTTCAGGCAGCCAGTGCTCAGGCAACTGAGCCTCATTGTGGCTGGCAGAAGGAATGCTTGGACAGCCACACTTAATGAAGTGTCAAAGGTCAAGAGGGCCTTTGCACTGGCAGTTTGGCTGAGGAAACACCAGCTTTTACAAAGAAAGCTATCTGACTTGTTGTGGTGCTGTCAGAAGCTGTTGGTAAATTTGACTTTGCACTATGTATCCTTCAAGCAGAGAAATCAAGACCTCAGAGAGGAGCACTGCTGTCGCAGCTTGTGCCAGCTTTTGCTTGTGGATTCTGACAGCTATCAGCAAAGTCCTAATCTAGACAAGAGTCCCTCCACTGACAGTGGGTCTCATCAGTGTCATTCAGCCTAGAAAGCCCCCTCCTGGGGTGCACTGTCCTGCTGACCAGATGGATCCAACGATGATGGCAGTTCAGCACCAAGCCAATTTGTCTGTCTCCCCTGCTCCATGCAAAATGTCCCACCTTGAAAACTGCATGTAGAGCATTTTCAATGTGGTTCTATCAACATAAAACAAATTTGGCCTATTGCTGTTGTTAGCAGGAAACAACTCTTTCAGGAGGTAAAAGCCCTTGGAGGTCTCCAGGACAGTGAGTCTCCAGCACTGCGTGGTATCAAGGTGAGTGATGCCCATTATTGATGGAGAGAACACGTGTCCTGCAGACTGAGGTGATCAGTAGTCTTCTGCATAATGACAGCAGAGAGACATCTGCAGCCCTTAACATCTCCTCTGCCTGAGATCCATCAGAGAACCACAGGGAGTGAGAGGGAGTGCAAGGAAGCAGGGAGAGCACTGTGCAGTGCAGTGAACGCAGGACTCCACCAAAAGTGCTCCTTACCAGCTCTTCACAGATCTCAGGCCTGAGGCTGTCACTGGGTCCAATGGACGCTTTTGGCTCTTTTCACAAACTTCAGACAGTGTCCTGACTCTAGGTTGGCAATGTTTGAAACCCTCAGCTGCAGCCCAAGCCTGCTGCTCTCAGCCCTTACAGAGGACACTCCCAGGACTGGCCTGGGCCAGTCAAACGCTTCCACCGATCACTTTGCCATGCTCAAAAACAGAGCTTAGAGCTGTGGCAATCTGCAACTCTTGATCTCTGCTACCAGTGCCACCAGCAAAGACTGCCACATTCACCTGGCCACCAGATCATACTGAGGAACTTATCAAACATGTTTGGTTGATCCAGTCAAAAACCAATTAGACTATTTACTCCTTTTCATTTTACCAGATGTACTCTATAACCCTTGGAAACATCTTTCTTTGCAGACAATGCCATGTTTTCCCACATCATGGGCTTGCTTTTATGCAGACAACCTCAGGCTCATCTAACAAGGAAAGGAGGAATATGGCCTCTCATGTCAGAAAAGAAACCTAAACAAGTACTTGGATGCCTGCTGCTCTTAGTGCTTTGACACATGCCAGTGAGTTCCTGCTTGGCTAAGAAATACTTCTGGCCCTTCTCTTCTCCAAGATCCAGTTAGGACCTGCTCTGCTCCTTTCATCTGCATCTCTGCTCTAACTGTGGGATAGCTGCAGGACTTGGGGAACATCTGGGCAAAAAGCAGAAGCCCTGGAGGGCTGTTTTTGCTTCCAAAGCTTCTCTTACCTGCTGCTACGGAGATTATTGCGGTTAAGGGGGAAAATATACTAAAAATGGAAGACCAATAGAAAATAGCTTCATGCTACTTCTTGGAAGACAGAGGAGCAACAGGAGAACCTGTCTCATATTCTCCAAATGGACTTCCAGATTGCCACTCAGATCCACAGATACAATCTGATAGCCCAGTGTTTCCACTGCAGAACACCCCAAGGCAGGTTAAAGCAGCTGCCTCCTGTCACTAGGGACGGTGCACTTGCTGTACCTGCCTCAGCTCAGCCAAAATACTTCAAGACTCTTCAGACACAGAGGCACCTGACAGCAAATGACACCATGCCTCCCACAGTCACTGCATATGCAGGCCCAACTTGTATGTCTGTATCTAAATAAGGCTGGCTGGCTGTGGCAGGGAGGAACATTTGGAAACACTTGAGAAGTTTTTTGCCTGTCTAAGATGGGTGGTTTCTGATCATTAAAATAGTAGCCATTTAATCTCTTTCATCTCCTCTAGTTCAGCTGAACTGGCAGTTACACATAGTATATCTTCAGCCAAGCCCAGGCACATGTTCTTACCTTGGCTGTGATTGAATCTTTGTTTTCTTGCAAGTTGGAAATAGCTTCAGCAATCCTCATGTGAATGGTCCCTATTACAGTGTCTACGTTGTAGGGTCCGTCGATGCGATCAGCCACCACAGCCAGGGAATCTAATAACACAAGACAGAGACAGCTCTCATCAGGCTCTGTGCAACCAAGCCAAAGATCATGCTCCTGCCAGGCTGGATAAGGTGTTGGCCCTTTGGCAATTGAGACAACTATCAGTTTTCACTATTACTCAAGTACATGCTTATTTTCTTCTGGCATGGGACAGCTGTCCCTTCCCAGCATATAGGTGAAGCCACTCTTGGTGGTGAAGGAACAGAGCTCATCTCCTGGTTAAGTGCAACCTGTATTCACACAAAGTGATTGACATTTCCTGGGGTGCTACAGAAAAGAAAAAGGGAAAACTGGTACAGAAATACAAAGTAATGCACAGCAATACTTGGCCCTAGCCCTCCTAACTCATTGCATGTCTTCAAGAAAGCACTGCAGCCAGCCAAAAGAGGGACAGTCGGGGTCAATAAAGTGCCAAAGGTACTATGTGTGGGCAATAGCTTCTGTAGCAGTGAAGGAGTGAGAAAAGGAGAGAGAAAAGGTGTAATTCTGCTCCCCATTACCTCTGAAAGGACAACACATGACCAGCCAGGGGAGTATCACGCTATGAAGGTAGAGAAGCAGACCCAAATGCCCAGAACTAAACTGGTAAACAGGACAGAGGTGACTGAGGGATGCCTCTTTCTTTCAGCTGCTCCTGTCATGGAGATCTCTGATGTGCCCCTGCCTAGCATGGAAGCCTCTTCCTGGATGGCTTATTTGAGACTGTGCTTGGTTTACTGAAAATTACCATCATCTGCCTACCTCCACAGCTCCTTCTCAACACTCCAGCTGGCTTTGAAGCAAGGCCAGCCTACATGAGATGAGGTTTCTGGAGCAACACTAGGTCCACAGTGGATGCAGTTGACAATGATGGTCTAATCCTGAGCTCACTGTTGTCAAATTAACAGCATGCTTAGTCCTTGCAAGAATGTTCTCTGATGTTACATGTTTGATGTTGAGACCCTGACAGCTCTCAGAGAATGAGCAAATTTGGCACAGACTAGATGAGGGAGAGCACAAACCCACAGAAGATCCTCACAGGGCTTACAGCCCCAAAGCAGGTCCAGCCAGAGGGGAGCAAGAATGTGACCATTTGAGGCTGTGCCTTTAAGGAAGGGGCACTCTGGCTAAATGTTTATAAATATTCTGTATTCTAAACGAATTTTGTTGGTAGGATTATGGGAGGTGAGGTCTTAGACCCAGAACGGCTGGAACTTGCGTGCAGTTTTCTTTTCTCCGCTCTTGCTTCTGGCTGGAGTGCTTCTGGGCTTCTGGCCAACAGATAAGAGATACTAACTCCCTGTATCTAGGCCTCTGTCTGCCTTGCTAACTACCCTTTTCTCTTTTCTAACCCTCTTTGGGGAAGAAGGGAGGTAGAGGGGGTGAGGGGGGCACAGGGGGAAGCCCCCTCTGTTGGGGGTCTGGTTTCTGATTGTGTTTCTTTGCTGTATATTTCTGTATATATTGTCAATACCTGTATATAGTGTGTTACATATAATCTGCTTCCTATATATGCTTGTAAATATAGTCTGCTTTCTCTGACTGAGTTTAGCCGTGGTTTCTTCCTCTGTGGGGGAGGGAGATCTAGGCCCTCTCTCAACCTACCACAAAGAACAATAGTGAAACAAGTAGGAGGGCTCGAACCTTAGCCAGTCTGGAGCATGGCCCACAAAATACTCTTTTTTTCCAGGTCTGTAGTATAGGAGTTAACAACATACAAAGTTTCAGCTTGGAAATATTCTGTATTGTGGTGGGTTGAGAGGAAAGTCTCTGCTTTCCCTCCCCCCCCCCCCCTCCACTGAGAAAGAGACCACGGCTAAAACCCAGTCGGAGAAATGAGTATATTTTACAAGGAAACAGATTCTATGTAACACAACAAATACAGGTATTTTACAATATATACAGGAATATACAGCAAATGAACTCAACCAGAAACCAGACCCCCCACAGAGGAGGCTTCCCCCTGTGCCCCCTTCACCCTCCTACCTCCCTTCTCCCCCAAAGAGGTAGAAGAAGAGAAAAGAGGGGTTAGCACAGCAGACAGAGGCCTATGCACAGGGAGTTAGTTTCTTATCTTAGTTGGCCAGAAGCCCAGAAGCAGATCCAGCCGAAAGGAACAGCGAAGGAAGAGAAACTGAGAGAAAGTCCCAGCTCCCCTGGGTCTAATCTCACCTCCCACAATCCTACCAATGAAATTCATTTAGAATACCAAAATATTTTATGAACATTTAGCCAGTGTGCCCCTTCCTTAAAGGCACAGCCTCAAACGGTCACAGTCCACCCCTTCTAAACAATTTCATTGGTTGTTCGTGCTGTCCATCCAATGTATTTATTTTTAGCACTTTTTATGAAAAAAAAAAAAAAGGGTTTTGCTGGGTAGCTTGAGCAAGAATGGAAACAAGGGCCACAGCTTCCAAGTTCACGTGCTCTCTTTTCCTGCAACTCAATCCAAAGTTAGTGCTGATTTCTAAAGCTAAACAAGGGAGCTACGGGGTTTTCTGTTTGTTTGTTTGTATTGTGGGAAATAACATCCCTGCACCATTAAAGAGCCTGCAGTTTAACTCTGCTGCCACTCAGGGGTTGTGGTGTCATCTTCAAGATTGTATTTTTCAGACAATTTTAGCTAGCAGAGGCACTAAGGTTGAGATGCAGACATTTAAATCAAAGGCTGCACCCCAAAATTAGTGGTGAATCTGGTTTGAATGACTTACTATAAAAATCTCCCTTAATTTGACCTGCCCTCGTTTGTCACATGGAGAGAGCAACTCTGTGTTTAGTGTAACAAAACCCTCTCCAGCTACATGGAGGGGTCTGGAGAAGAGTGAAAACCAGAGAATGCCAGTGAACTGCTATCTCTGACTCTATGTCTCACTTCAGTGCTTGCTCAGATGGTGACCTCTAACACTAAAATGTACAATTGAAACAAACCTCCAGTTTCCTCCTAGCCATCACCCCCCTGACAATATCTCTTGGGGAAGAAGAAACCAGAGTAAGTTCAAAATGCATCCTGAACTGCCTCCCTGTCAGTCACGGAGAGCTGGACACTGACCTTTTGGGGGACAGGCAGTGACCATAACAGTTGGCTTGTTACAGCATCCAAGTCCTGGTGTAAGCCCTTGGGGAAGGGAATATTCCTCCCACTCTTTTGCAGCAGGCTCCCAAGTTGCTCTCTTGGAGAGCACTTCCAATTAATTGCAGTAGGTTGCCGCTTGGTTTGTTAGCCTCCAGAGTGAGGTGGGCAGCTGGCTGACACACCTCACTGAGCAAGGCCACTGCCTTCTGTGTGCAGCAGGTCCATATTTATTTTGCAGTGTCCCTTGAGAGCCAGATGACACTCCTTGAACTTCTGAGAGAGTTTTATTGTTAACACCACCACACATCAAGCCTGAGGCAGCCTGTTGGGCTGCAGCTGGCTAGTGAGCTGGCACTCTTGCTTGGCCAAACAGCAGATGCCAAGGCAAAAGAAAAGGCCAAGCCTGAAGCTCATCTCCTCTGGTGCCTGCCTTTTATAAGCTGAGGCAAATATCAAGGCCCTCTCAGATCTCAGGTCACTCCAGGACTAAATGTACAACCTGAGAGAGAAAGAGGAGTGCTGGGTGTCAGTCAGCACAAGGAGGAGTGAGAGCTTTACCACTGCAGACAGCCTACCCGATGGACTGCAGACAGGGAAAGGACACGCACTGTACCACAAACACACCATCTTCTAAACAAAATCCCTCACCACCCTTACACCATGTCCATCAGCTTCACACACCATGCTCAGAAGTAGCTCATGTATAAACCAGGAGCCACAGGCTGAGTGACACCTGAGGTCTTCTTAAAACTGATGCCTGGGTCTGATCAGGCAATGCAGAATTTCCTGCAGAAGTGCCTTTTTGCAGAAGTTCTCCAGCCTCTGTTGCACACAAGATAGACCACACCATCACAGTGATAGTTCTGCCTTTAAACTCCATAAAACAGACACTTCTATACACATACAGCCTGCTTTGAAATAATCTTAGCTGAGTGACAAAACAAAACTGAAACAAGCTCTTTCCTCATTTAAAGTATAAGTCTAATTTTTCCATTCCTGGTAATGCCTGCAACTTCCCCCTCCCCATGGATTTGTTGATCCTTCCAAATATGTGATTCTGACCCCTTTGCTCTCCACCCATGGAAACAGTTTGTGTTCATGTCGCTAGACTATCTCCCAAGGAGGGCAGCAAGTGCTTCTCCTCTGCTCTCACAAGTGCTGTGGTGTAGATGATGAGGCAGCTCTGACAGTGTACAGGTGGCAGGATCTGTCCCTAAGCTTCAACACTTGGGAGGAAAAAGAATTACTTGAATGCAAAGTGTGGGCAATTCCAAAGAGCACAAGCAAGATGAAAACTCTTTAAGCCCTTGTTAGCCAGCCCAGGAGTGTCCTTTCTAATGGTATCAAAGCCCAGAAAAACATCCTGCAATAGCTACTAGGTGTCAGATCACAGACAGTGATGCTAATGTAAATGAGCCTCCAACAGCCCTCTCTTTAGCCCCAAACAGTGCCTCAAGAAGTTCAAAAGGTGTTGCAGCAGCAGAAGGCCATCTTACCCATCAGGTACTTCCACTCAGTGTTCAGGTCAGCTTGGTTGGCCAGGCAGCCCTTGACGACGTTCAGGCAATAGTTGTTGCATGGCTTCACACTGGACATGCCCCGGCAGTGCGGGCAGTACATCAGCTTCATGATGGCACGAGTGCACTCGTGGCTGAGAGATACCTGTGGGAGACAGATTGGAGTCAGGCACACAGGCTGGTCAAGGGGTATGTGGGCGAACTGCCCCCCTTCCCTGGGGTGAGGGAGTTTGGTGTGATCTGAAAGGCAACATGGCTCCCTGTGGGTGGCCCTCGGAACAGTGCTTCCTCCCCCATTGCCTCTCCTTGTCCCCACCCTTCCAGAGGTGTCCCTCCCATCAGAGGCAGCTGCCAGTTCCTCAGGATGTGGCTGAACCCAGGGTTCTTGGAAGAAACTTGTATGTGTGCACCGTCCCCCTTCCAGGCAGGTCTGGTGGCCACAAGGACAGCCTGAGCTGACCATCAGCTGTAACCATGACCCCAGCACATGGTGCACATGTGCCTCCGGAGCTGCTGCAATCAGTGACACCACTGTGCCCCTTCTGCAGGAGGGGTTTGTTGTCACTGCCTGGTGGATGCAGGTATCCCATCTCAAACTGCAGCTCTGGCTTCCTTGGGAGACACGCAGTGGGGGACTAGACATGGAAAGTTCTAGCTGGCATCTTTGGAAAGGAGAATGCTGTTGGGGGAATACTTGAACAATTCCAAAACCACAGGCAATTGGGAGCACAAGGCACAGGAAGCGATTGCCCTCTGAAAGCACTTTGGTAGCCACAGGCAGGCAGTGCAGTGGGCCAGCACAGGCGCTGCCAGCGGCCCACAGGCACTGCACGTGCAGCTGATGCTTTACACAAGTCACTCTGGAGGTGATTTTGCCATACTTTGAACATGGCTTTTAAAGTTTCTTCTTGGAGATTCCAGAAAAATTCAGTTCTAAGGTGCCCTTAGGAGAACATGATGGTGCAAAGCCCATTATCAGAGGCCAGAGGAGAAAACCCCTAAGCTTTCACCCTGCTTAAGCTGCCTGCACAGCAGCACCTTACTTCTTGTCAACCTTGGAAAAGAGATGTTGGATGGTGCTGGGGCTTCATCATGAAGGAATGTGTTAAAATGAGAACTTTCCTCAGGAGCAGACAGAAACTTCTAGGTCTCAGAGAGAACCCAAACAGTGACTGCATCTCTGCCTCAGCAGCCAGCTGAGGAGCCCTGAGACAGCTGTGGACACCTGAGATGGCTGGAGGGGCTGAGCCTTGCAGGGAACGCCAGTACCATGCCAAGGCTTTGCTCTGCTTCCTTGGTGAGCTCTCTCTCCATTCTGGGACAACTTCCTCTGACAGAAAGTAGCTCCTGGCTGCTGTGCTGCTCTGCTGCCAGGAGGTGGAGGCTTTGTCCCGCTGCACTGCGTGGGTGCCAGGGTTTCATCTCTGGGAGAGACGGGCAAAGACATCACCGTCTCCTGCCTGGGTGATCCCTCAGGGGATGCAAGAAAGCAGAGGGGCAGACAAACAAAAGAATAGTTTATTTTTCGTCTCAGGAGTA
Organism: Dryobates pubescens; assembly: GCF_014839835.1. Lineage (NCBI taxonomy): Eukaryota > Metazoa > Chordata > Aves > Piciformes > Picidae > Dryobates > Dryobates pubescens. The sequence goes on along the minus strand of NC_071624.1, from coordinate 4,610,775 downwards.
AATAATCATTGACTGAGCAGCGGCTGAAAAGACAGTCAGTAGGGGCACACAGAACACTGACCCAGGCTATAGCTGAAGACCTTCTGAACCCAGAGCACTTACACAGAGACCAGGAGTCACAGCTTGGGAAGGAACTGTGACCTCTATTTCCTAGGCAGAGCTTTCACAAACAGGAATTATATAGTGAAACTCCAACTAGAACATGTAACCTGCAAAGGCAGTCAGGTCCTGAACAGAATTTTGCCTCTGTGTTTTACCAGCTAGCCTCATCCCTACTCATCCCAGTTTATCCAGCTGTGGCCATAGAGCACCACAACCCAGCACAGCACAAACTGGGCTGCAGCACCCCAGGAGCTGTGGCACAAACAGGTCATGCCTCTGGGCCCTGGAACATGGGACTGATGGGAACTGGGGAGCAGCTGCACCCACATACATCTGTGGTTGCACTACACAGTGCACACTCTTTTGGAGTTTCAGGGAGCTCAAGTGTTTTGGCTGGAAAGAGGGAGTACCAGGAAACACCCCCGGGGTGGTGTGGGCCAGCCAGAGAGGACAGCCACAGGCAGATAGAGAACAAAGCTATTTGGTACCCTACCAGAGGTGTGGGGGACACTGGAAGAGGTGAGTGACAGATCTTGGCTCAGAAAAGCATCTCCAACATGCTTAGCTTTAAAAGATGGTGTAAATCCAGCTGGAGCTACCCAGGTGATCATAGTGAGCCCACATCTAAATGGTGTTGCACCAGCTCAGTGGACATGTTGCAAATATCTCTGCTTGCCAAATGTGTCCTGGTCTCTGTGTTCATTTTGTGCCTGCCTTTTTCTGACAAAAGAGAAAGGACCTTTGCACCCTGAGCATACCACTCCCTTGCCCACCAGAGAGTCACTGTGCAGGGCCACGTGTGCCCAGCCACCTATGCCCTGCCACCACTCAGAGATGCAGAAAGGGAGAGGCAGGAGAGATCTGCTTCTTGGTGCCCACCTACTCCATCTGGCCTTCAGCATGACTGGTGAGCGCAGGCAACTGCCAAGGCCTCCTGTGATGTAGACAGCTGCCTGCCGTCCTGCAACCCACCTCCCTCCCACCTCTCCATGGCTGTCAGCCAGGCAAAACTGCTTGTCCCCAGCTTTACTGCCTGTGTCTGTGCCAGTGCCCACAGAGCAGCCACCTCCTGCCTATGCATCTCTTGTGGGCTGTTGCCACCTGCCTTGGGGCGGCGGATGCAGGCAGAGCACCAGGTGATAACAGTGCCTGAGGCTCAGGCTCAGCTCCTGAGGACTTGAGGGGGAAAAAAAGCTGCTTTTGCACCTCAGCAGGGATCATTTCTGGATGTCAGAGAGGAGCTGTGTGTGTACTGCCAGCCTGTCACTCTTGCAAAGTGACTTTCTCCTGAAGGACACTGTCCCAGATACAGCAGCACCCCCTCATTCCTGTTGCTCTGCCCCAGAGTTTCTGCTCTGAATACAATCAGGTGATCCATCCACCACCAGTTGCTGCTCTGCTAACTCTGGCAGGTGCCAAGTGTTAACTTAATCTCTTGGCAGAAAGGATAAGTATTAACTTTCTCAGGTGGAAGAGGCCAGGCTCCACTCCCTTTCCCCAAAGAACAACAAACCTCTCCTGTTGGCTGCAGGACTCTTTTTTTCCACAGGCAGGATGAAGAGGTGAACCAAGATGGGAGGGATGAGAGGGCACAAAGGGGAATTTCATATTTTCTTCATGATTTGCTTGGCCAGAGTTCAGTTCCTTTTTGTTTCACCCAGCCCATGGACTCCTGCTCCATACAGGGCAAAGGAGGGTCAGAGCTTGGGGCTCCCAGAGCCTCTCCCATCCCTGATCCTGCACTGTCCCATGTGGGGGACTTAGAGCATGTTGATGAACCCTTCAAACACCTCTTAGTATTTGTGGCTGAAGTAAAGTGCCAGGTTTTTTCAAGTATGCTGTGTCCACACAGGGGAACCCCAGCCCCAGGTAGAATGGGCTGAGATTTCCCCTTTTGTATGGATACAGCAACACAATGAACAGAGCACTGCAGTTCTTGCCTGCTCATCTCTTGGTCACTGCCAGCTCCAGCTATGACACTGGGGAGAAGAGCTCTTCAGGCTTGAGCAGTGGGAAGATTCCAGATAAACACCCCTACAGTGAGAGCAAAGCAGTTTTTCCAGGCTGACACTTACCTCTACCTGCACACTAAGACATCTTCACTTCCTTGTGCTTTCAACCTTCAGCCTTTAAAAAGAAGCTGAGACGGTATAACCTTCTCCCTGCCCAACAGCTAAAGGATGCCAGCTAAGAGCTGATGGAGGGCATCTCTGGCAATAACTGATAGATCAATAAGCAACATCCTCTATTCATCACAGGTGGCCTGAAGGCAAGAGCACACAAACTCCTGCAGATGGAGTGAAAGCTAACATAATGTCTTCATCTCTAAATGATCTGGCACAGCATGAAGTCAGGACATGACAATAATTGATTTCGCTAAGTACCATCAACCTGGCCCAGCCTGTGCATGGTTGTCCTTTAAGGAGACATGCTTCTTCTTGAACTTCAGTGGCATCTAACATATTTTCTTAGTTCAGTGACCTAGAAACTGCATTAAGATGTCAAGAGAACATGCACAATACATTGGAAAAACCACTTCCTGAGAATCTGGGAAAAAAATATTAGTGAGAGATATGGCTTGGAACCAGGGCACACCTCATTCGGTTGTCAGAGGTATACATAAATACACAAACCAAAGTGAAGTCCAGATTACAAATACACTGTTCCTACATCACTGATCAGTTAAAATCCACATACTCTATTCTGATCCCAGTGACACCAGTGGGTACCATCCCTTACAGTGCAAGCCCAGTGATGAAGTGATAAGGAAGATATGCCCAAAATAGGGAACAAATTGCTATTGAGCAATAAATCACTTAATTAAACCTACTTTACAGCTGGGGATACAGTAGCTGATTCGAGTAGCAATGAGGTAATGCAACAGGAACAGGTGGCTGCCTTAAAAAGAGCCCCATTCCACCGTAAGTGCTGACATTTCAAGGAGGTTGTTGTCATCAGGTATTATCCCATGACTGTGGCTTGTAGCAGGAGATGAGCTCTGTGCTTTTCCATGGCTACTTTCCAAAGCCTGATGTGCCCAAGCTTTGTTGCTGGAGCCACCTGTCCAGATGTAAATTGCTGGAGGCAAATGCTTTGCCAGAGCAAAAGATATTTGCAGACTTGCTTTTATCGTGTCTCGGGCAGAGCTGGAGGTTGCACAGCCACCCAATGTGACTGCTGGGGCTCACTGTGCCACTATTTGGCACTGCTGTTTGCACAGCAGCCATCAGAGAATGGGCACATGTGGAGATAATATGACAGAAAATGGAGAATATATAGCTCTCAGCATTCACAGTGGCATTGGTTTACCTAATTTTTCCTCCTGAGCAATGTTTAAATCAATTACAGTAAAATTAATAACTTTAGCAAGCTGAGAAGATGGGCTGGGGGATTAGTTGCTAGCTGAGTTTCTTGCCACTCCCCAGCCAATTTAGAAAACACTCAGTGTGAAAGGCTTCTAACAACACAAAAGCTCCTGCCATGTATTTTATTAATATGCTTTCCAGGCAAAGAATCACAGAAACACAGGAGGCTTGAGGAAAACAAGCAGTCACCTACCCTGCCTCCCTGCAATGAGACACAGTCGAGGGGAGCTAAATTATCCTTCATACTACCTAAAATGTAACTTCAGAACAGTCATAAACTTTCTGAAGCAAAGACATGGGGAGGTGAAACTACTTGCAGAAGGGCAAAGCACTTAGCTGAAACAGGCAAGACACCCCTGCACAGACACTTGAGACACCCAAGTGCAGACAGTTCGTGGGATGAGCAGGGCTTTAGTCACTGTAGGACACACGGCAGCAGGGCAGCACTCTTGTCAAAATGGGACAGGGTTTTCCAGACCACAGGAAGAGGTCTTTGTGTCCCTCCTCTCTGTCTTCAAAGAACAAATCAAACTTGTGATTTGCACGTTCAGCCCAAGTTACCACCTTTGCACAGATACCATGCTCCCATACAACAAAAGCACATTTTACAAGGCCATGGGACACTTCTCCCTCAGACCCACCATTACCATCTCTTCTGTCACTAAAGCACCTACCCAGGTTATATGCTGATTTTTCCAAACAGTGCTCACTGATTTGTAGACCTGTTTTCAGCACAAGCTCCTGGCCTGACTCTGGACCTCACTGAATCTACAATAGTGTGAGGTCTTTCACCAAGCTGAACTGGGACTGCATGAGACAAGTCACACAGAACAACAGAGAGGTGGGAAGATGAGATGTGCTTTCAGCTGTTACTGCATTGCCTAGTGCTTGGAAAACATTTGAGAGCCTCCAAAACACCCTGAGAAAGGGCAGAGAAAGGATCATGAAGGGATGATATGAGTCTTAGGTGTTCCTGAGTTTTCTTTTAGCTAAAAGCTGCTACACCCTCCTCATTTTCCCAGCCCATTATTTCCTGAAAAGGTGGCTGGAAAGACCAATGAATGAAGTGTAGGATGCAGAGAGGAAGGCTGGGGAACAGCACCCAAAGAGGCACTAGTGCTGGGACAAGCTCCATACATCACATCCAGGAGTTAACAGTGTCTTTTTGATGGAGCAATGGTCCTCCCTCCCAGCTTCCTGAGTGCTGGAGAGAGGCTGAGCCTCAGGAAGCCAGAGACACCTGGAGCAGTGCTTTAAGGGTGGCAGTGGGAAGCTCTTACCACAGGAGGACAGCATGCAGTCAAGCTGTGCTGCTGGCTCTTGGGTACAGTATACCTGGCTGTGGCTGGCTGTGAGGAGTAAGCCTGGGTCTCAGCAGGGCTCCTCCTGCATCCAGCTCCTTTGGCACCCAGAACCTGCAGCTAAGCTGCAGATGCTGCTTTTGAAGCGCTGGCTTCAAACAAGGAAAAAGGAAAAAAAATGGGAAAAAAACCCCCAAGAAACACCCCCCACCCCCAAATCCCATCTCCTTTTGAAGCTCAGCTTAAAAGCTAATGAGAACCTGCAGCCTAGATGCAATGAGATGGGACTGCTTGGCCTTCAGGGGCCTTTAAGTACATCTGAAAGGCATTTAGCACCAATAAAATAAGCTGAGCTCTTGCTGGTATTTTTCCCTACCCCCCCTTTCCCCTTGCACATTCACCCACAGGCTGCTGTGAGCCATCTGTGCTTTGCTTCCCAGGGGAAGCAGGGTTAGGAAGAGGGGAGAGATTTGGGGATGAAGACAGAGGCCTGGGTGAAAAATGCCATCAACCCCCCTGGCTTGTCAGGGCATGCAGGAAGGTTTGCTCATGGAGGGAGAAGGCTGAGCTAATTCCTAGCATTGTTGGTGGAGGTGTTGTTCTGTGGGCACTGTCCCCTCTGAAAATTTTGCCCTGGGGAGTATGATTGTGGCCTGTAGGGAGCTGTGATGTTTGTGTTCACTGAGCTGGATTATGTCCCTGCTGTGGGGCTGCTCATCTGGTCCCTTCCTGGCTCTAGCCTCTGAGGAGCAGTGCAGATCTGAGGTGAGCATGGGGAAACTGTTGCACTTGGCTGTGTTTTGCACTGACTCAGGGATGGTTGGGGTGAACACAAAATACCTCTAGAGATGTCAGCTATATGTCAAAACATGCCTACACTAATTCTCAGGTATACCTTTCCATGCAGAAGGACTTTCTTATCCCATTGGCCATTCTAACCTCCAGAAGCACCAGTTAAAACCTGGTGACATCAGGCAGCTTAGGTTTCCAACTGATGCTTTAAAGACAGTAGATAGCAGGCAGCTTTTTGGTGGCAGGTATGTGTGCTGGGCAGCTAGAGGAGGAAAGCACCTGTAGCTGGAGATGTCCCCCGGTTTACAGGCTGAGCACAGCTATGCAGGCAGCTGCAGCCAAGGCTTTCCTAACACCTTCGCCTACCTTCTCATGCATATTCTAAAGGCAGGTGACAGAAGTATGGGAAGTTTTTCCTGCCAGCTGTGAAAAATCCATTCTGGGGGAGCATTTTTGAGAAAACAGGTCAGTTCTTCAATTCACAGGCCAGGCCATGTGTGCTGGGAAATGCAGGTTGGTTCTCAGAGCCAATTACCCCAAATGCCTCCTTTGGAAATTGCTGTTGGGATGAAGTTGTCTGCATGAAGAAAAGCAGATACAAAACCAAGCCAAACAGGTGAGCAGATCCTGCCAGAGTGGTGTTGAGGAGCACTGCTGAGCTGCTCACAGGACAGGCTGAGAAAGCCAGTCTTGTCCTCTCTTTATAAGACCACCAGCACCAGGAGGGCAGCTTTGTGTTTGCCTGGGAGCTGGCTGGATCTGTGACTGGGGCTATCTGCAACGTGGCAATTTCATGTTGAGAAATATGTCATTTTTACAGTCCCTCCATGGAAGGAGTCTCAAATACTATGATCAAAAAAACCCCCAGGCCTGTGCAGTTCTTTGCACATCTCCACATTTGCAAATCAGGGCCACGGATGCTCCATGCACCAAGCTGTCAGTGCCCAAGTCCATAGAATCCTAGAAAGTCTTGGGTCAGAAGTGACCTTTAAAGGTTATCTAGTCCAGCTCCATTTCCCTGGTGAAAGAAATGGGAGCTGCAGGTGCTCCCAACCCTCGTCTGGTGCTGGGGAGTTGGCACAGAGAGCAGACCCTGCTCTCTCCACCACATGGTCAGCAGCTGCCTTGTGCATGTTTATGCCAGCCCTGATGTAATTAGCACCTTGACGTGTGTTAAATGAACCAAGCCTTCCAATCTTTCAGAATAAAACTCTAAAAGAAACAGCTGCGGGGCTGACAGAAATATGATTCTTTCAAAGTCTAATGAATTGTATAATCACTTCAGTCATTATTTTGCATCTTCCTTCCATAAATGCACAGTCATGAGTCCTTGGAGCACAGTGAGTTTTAAGCCTCACCAAGCCCATCACTCAAGATACATCAAGCATGTTTCCAAACCCCCGCAAGGGATCGGAAGGTGAGCGGGTACAGGCACGGGGTGCCAACTGTGCTGGGGTCTGGTGGCAGTGGTAGGACATACATGACTCTGCACTTCAGTGACCCTCTTGCCTTCACCTCACTGTGTTTAGCTCAGGGTGAGAGACAGAGGGGATGGAGGCTGATGTGAAATCTGTGCCCTTCGTGCTCCAGCAACCCAGAGTTGCTGTGAAGCCCGAGGCCAGGCAGACAGCCTAGGTCCATCACTGCCAACCCAGGAGCCAAACAGCCATTTTGCAGATTCAACCCCCCCAACAACAACCTGACCAAAAAAACCAACCCAAACCAAACAAACCCCACCAAAACACGAGAACAAAAAACACCATAAGAAAAATACAGGCTAGGGTAATCCAGCCAAACTGGGGCAGCAAACCAGGGAGCAGAGTCAGGCCCATCTCCCTCTGCAGCCAGCAGTGAGGGCTCTTCCAGAGGGCAGTGACAACGGCCTCAGAAGGCAGTACAGCCTGCGAGGGACACCAAGACTCAAGGGCAGAATCCACAGCTAACTGGAAGGATCTGTGCCTTCAGATTTCTGACAAGTGCCTAACTGCCTTCAGATATTAAGGTGAGGAAGATTCATGTGGACAGACAGGCTGCTCTCATGCTCCTCTCCCTCCAAAGGAAAATACTGCAAGACACAACCTGCCTATTCAACACACTCCCTGTTCTGTTCATCTGACACAGTTATTTCCAGCTGGTACAATTTTCAATTCTTTCAAAACTAGATTCAATTGACTTTTAACCACCAGGTAAATATGGGAGACATATATCTGCTTGCCTGCATTATTTCCATTAAGTTTGGAATGTCTATGGGTTTTTATCCCTGAAGGGTTGTGATTTAAACATAAAAATGGGTAGAAATACTGGAAAGTAATATGTGAAATACATCAGGATGTGCTCAGGACTGCATGCTCCCCATCCAGCTCCATTTGAATCTGTCCAAACAAATTTCAATGCTACTGCAAAACCCTCCCCCAAGTTCTACCTCCAGTGCTGCAGGAAAAGAGGATTGGGCTAAGGGGTGTGTGTGGGCTGCAGGAGCTGCCACACCAAGTTGTTTAAAGTAAGTAGGGAGCTGATGGCAGGCTGGTGTCTCGGAGAGCACGGCTAGCTTGGGGAAAGGGGTATGAAGCTTCTGGGTTTGCAGAGGGATTGGGCTGACTGAGACTTAGATCTAAAATGTTTTGAGCCATGCAATCCCACATACAAACTGCCCAGGGTCAGCTCACCCCAAAACATGGAGATGATGATGATGATCTTGGCATGGAAGGGCACGTCATTGAGCTCAGCAAGGAAAAGCACATCCCAGCCCTCTGCACCCACAGTACCCAGCCATGGGGCAGGTATTGGCAGCTGTGCCAGATGCTGTGCATGGGCAGGAGGGAGCAAATGTAGGAGCCACTGAAGAAACCAGCCTTTGAAGGTGCTTGTGCTTATTTCATCCTGCAGTCTAAGATGGTGTTCACAGGCTGGGCTGTCTGAAGTAAACAGACTTCTTAACTCCCAGGCCTTCAGTTCTCCTCCTCCTGAATACCAAAGGATGCTCATGACATTTTCCACTTTATGAGCTACTGCTGGGCCTGCAGCAGCACAAACTTTTAGCACAGACACCAACCACTTCCTTTTCAGAAAGCCTACCTTTCAGTAGGCAAGGAAAAAAACACCCCAACCACAGCATGTTCCAGCAGTTGCTACTGGTACCTGGCTGTGGTGAGCTGCATCCTGCCTCCATCCCACCTAGTGATGCCAACACTTGTGGGACCTGCTGCTACCTGCTGCTTGTGTCCCACATGGAAACCCCACAGGATTCTGTCTCACATTATTTCCCCTCATTTTTTTAAAGGGGAAGCCAGGCCTGAGGATGAGCATCTTACCAAACAGAGCAGTCTATAGGTACAGGTAGCTGCCATACAAAGGTAGGAGGCTTATTAAATCCCATGTAAGCAAACAGGTAGTCTCCCTGAAAGAAAATTTGGAGCAGGTCTCAGATGAAAGCTTCTTCCAGGTGAAGAGATAAACTACTGGCACCTTATAGCTTTTTGGAGCAAAGATACTCTCTGCACAAAGGCATCCTGCCATCAAGTCACTGCCATAACACAAGAACTGTCACACGAAACCCGAACACCTCCCAAGTGTGAGGTGGGATAACATCCAATGAAAAAGAATTGAACATGATATGAGGACACTGCCACTCATTGCTGTTCCAGTGCCATGGAACAACATTTTCGTAACACCCGTTTACAAACACTAATATAGAACCACAGAACATAACTCTTGAGGTTGGAAAAAAACCTTTGAGACCATCGGTCCAACTGCTGGCCTAGAGCTTGCAATCCCACTGCTACTGTTAAGCAAATAGAATCATAGAATCATAGAATCAATAAGGTTGGAAGAGATCTCAAAGATCATCAAGTCCAACCTGTCACCACAGACCTCATGACTACTAAACCATGGCACCAAGTGCCACATCCAATACCCTCTTGAACACCTCCAGGGATAGTGACTCCACCTCCTCCCTGGGCAGCACATTCCAACGGCTAACAACTCTTTCTGTGAAGAACTTTCTCCTCACCTCAAGCCTAAACTTCCCCTGGTGCAGCTTGAGACTGTGTCCTCTTGTTCTGGTGCTGATTGCCTGGAAGAAGAGACCAACCCCCTTCTGGCTACAACCACCTTTCAGGTAGTTGTAGACAGCAATAAGGTCACCCCTGAGCCTCCTCTTCTCCAGGCTAAACAATCCCAGCTCCCTCAGCCTCTCGTTGTAGGGCTTGTGCTCGAGGCCTCTCTCCAGCCTCATTGCCCTTCTCTCGATATGTTCAAGAGTCTCAATGTCCTACTTAAATTGAGGGGCCCAGAACTGGACACAGGACTCAAGGTGTGGCCTAACCACTGTCTTTTCAGGATCAGGATGAGACCAGTTTAGAGAAATGATTAATTTTATTGCAAATGTGAAATATTTTAAATGAAAACCCCCCATTATTCATGATTGTATGTACTTGCTACTGATGCTCTCAATAACAAACAAGCTACTGAAAGGACATAGATGCAACATCAAGGACATGGGACAGGAGTTCACTGCACTTGAGCTGCATTAGCACAGTTGAGAAAAGATTATACTATTCATTTTATTCAGTCAGGTCAATTGTATGCCTGCTTCCCATAAAAAGCAACTGGGAGCTGAAAGACAGAAGTCAACTATGTCCTTCCAAGCTATGGAAATAAGTGAGGTATGAGAAAAGGCTGCAGTCTTAAAGGAGATGAGAATCAGGAGCGACTACCCTGTCTCTGTTGCATTCTTGACTTGCTGGAAATGTAAAGCATGTTTAGATAAACATATTTTTTCCCTTATGTGCCCAGCACATTCACTGTACTATTAAAAACATTTATAAAAAAATATCTATTTTGGGGCCTTTTTAATTGGAATTCAATTCTCATCCAAATGCAGCTTTGACCCACCATGTGTTTAAAAATTACTCACATGGTAAATAGGAAAGCTGCTATTTACCTTATACTAACATAAAAGTTTAAAAAATAAGGCTGAAATGCATGGTGAGACACAGTATTGCTTAAATAAAAATGTACTGATGGATTACCATCATTGGTAAAATGAAATACAGGATTTACTGGAAAAGGTTATAATTAGCAAGGAGAATAATCACATTTTTTTTCAGACTCAAAAGAGAGTCAGCCTTAGGAATCATAGAATCATGCCACTGCCTGGCTGGAAAAGACCTTGAGATCACTGAGTCCAACCATAACCTAACATCTCCCTGTACACAACTACTAGACCATGTCCCTAAGCTCCTCATGCAAATGTCTTTTAAACATCTCCAAAGATGGTGACTCCACCACTGCCCTGGGCAGCCTGTTCCAGTGCCCAATGACCCTTTTGGTGAAGAAATTTTTCCTAACAGCCAATCCAAACTTTCCCTGGGACAACTTGAGGCCATTTCTTCTTGTCCTATAACTTGTTATCTGGGAAAAGAAACCAACACCCACCTCACTACAAACTCTTCTCAGGGAGTTGTAGAGAGCAATGAAGTCTACTCTGGGCCTCCTCTTTTCCAAGCTGAACAACCCCAGCTCCCTCAGCCACTCCTCACAGGACTTGTGTTCAAGAGCCCTCCACCAGCCTTGTTACCCTTCTTTGGATACACTCCAGGACCTCAATGTCCTTCATGCAGTGAGGGGCCCAAAACTCAACACAGCGCTTGAGGCGCAGCCTCAAAAACATCTACTGAGAAAAGGAAACACAAAGAACTATCAAAATGGTTTAAGTGTTCCTTGCTTACATGGCTGATAGCTGTTTCACATCCATCCCCACTACCATGGGGAAACTTATAAGAAACAGAGATCCAGCAAAAGAAAGATTGTCCTAATAACTCACTTTCTGACTGATGAGCAAAGTTCATTTCAAAACACCTTCTCTCCCTGCCTTCAGAAACAGAAAGTAATTTCTTTACCTCTTCTGCACTCTCACCCGAGATTCACAGGCTGTCAGCTGCCCAAGGGGAATTTGAGTACTCTGGGCATTTTTTGACATGCACAGGGCAGCTTTCCTCCCCATCTGTCAGTGCAGCATGGGCATGGTGTGGAGATGCAGGGGGACACTGAGGATCTGTGCACAGTCTCCCTGCCCTTTTTGGGCACCTTGATGCAGACAGGATCACCTCTGCTACCTGTCCCCACAGCACTTTGTGCCCTAGGACTTGGAGGCCTGAGCAGTATCCTACTGTAATAAGTTACAAAATCAGCCTGCATATTCCTGTTCATCATGCTGCATCTCCCTAAGGATTGTTTTCTTTTATTTGATAAAGGGTTTCTTCCTCAACCCTTGCCATTTTTACCAGCTTAGATTTGCTTCCACTTTCTGCAGTTCGATTCACCTATAGCATGTTATCTGGGCCACAAAAATGATCCAGTGGCTGGAACACCTCTGCTGTGAGGACAGGCTGAGAGAGCTGAGGTTGTTCAGCCTGGAGAAGAGAAGGCTCCAGGAAGGCATTCTTGTGGCCTTTCAATACTTAAAAGGGTTGATAAAAAATCTGGGGACAGACTTTTTAGCTGTGCCTGTTGTGACAGGATGAGGGGTGATGGTTTTATACTAAAAGAGGAGAGGTTTAGACTCCATAGTAGGAAGACATTTTTTACAGTGGGTGGTGGAACACTGGCACAGGTTACCCAGAGAGTTGGTAGATGGATGGAAACATTCAAGGTGAGGTTGGATTTGAGTCTGAGTAATCTTATCTAAAGATGTCTGCAGGGAGGTTGAACTAGATGACCTTTAAAAGCCCCTTCCAATCCAAACTAATCTATGACTCCATTGTTTCACAGCAGTCTATTCTCACTCTCCTTGCTGAACACAGCAATGGCTCACAACAAGCGTGGATCTCCAAGCAGCAGCTGGCAGGAAGCAAGTCTTCCACCACAAGGTCTTTAACTATTTACATGAAGCTTGGAGTCAAAGCAAACACTCTTTTGGGGCAGCTACCAATCTCACAAGCACTGAAAAGGATTCTGCACAAATCTGGAATGCTTCTATCTTGCTCTGGCATGCAGCATGAGGTGTGCATTCTTGGGGGAGCCCCTTCTGCATGTGTCCTTCACTAGAAGTTTTGTGGCTGCTGCTGTTTTGGTAGCTGCTGCTTCACAGAGACGATGAAAACCACACTTGACATTATGCAGCTCCAATGAAAACCTGCAATTTGTGCTGAAAGAATGGCTACAGAAACACACAACCTGAATGTGAACATAGAGTTGCTGCCTCAACATCCTCACCCAGGTCTGGGACATGGGTAATCCCTAACTCTCTACCAGGGCAGGGTGCTGACCTGCATGTCTCTCCCCAGCCCTTCCACTCTGCCCATGATGCAAAGAGCTGCAAGAGCCACACATGTGCCCTGGGCCCCCTGGGCCCCCTGCCACAGCCGCTGTGCAGATGGCAGTGCTTCTGCTGCTGTCAGCATGGGGCCAGGCTGGTGGCACGAACTGCAGCATTAAAAGCTTTAGATCTTGGTGTCAGAACCTGCAGTCTGTCAGGGTGACTTTGCTTTAAAAGCTAGGATGGCAGTAAAGATGAAGAATTGTTTTGATATTTTCTACCCAGCTGCCCTCAAACTATTTGAGGGCCTGCACTTGGGTGACAACAACCCCATGCAATGCTACAGGCTTGGGGAAGAGTATCTGGAAAGCTGCCTAGCAGAGAAAACTTTGGGGGATGTTGGCTGACAGCTGAACACAAGCTAGCAGTGTGGTCAGGTGGCCAAGAAGGCAAACATTATCTTGGCCCGAAATACAAGGGCCAGCAGGAGAGGCTGCACCTTGAATATCATGTTCACTTTTGGGCCCCTTACAGGAAGGAGGATGTCAGGATGCTGGAGCATATTCAAACAAGGGGAAAGAAGATGGTGAAGGCTCTAGAACATGAATTTTATGAGGAATGGCTGAAGGACCTGGGGTTGTTCAGCCTAGAGAAAAGCAGGCTGAGGAGAAACCTTCTCACACTCTACAACTCCCTGAAAGGAAGTTGTAGTGAGGTGGATTCGGTCTCTTCTCCCAAGTAAGAAGTTACAGGGCAAGAAGAAATGGCTTCAAGTTGTCTGAGGGGAGGTTTAGGTTGGACATTAGGAAAAATTTCTTCACTGAAATGGTTGTCAAGCATTGAATCATAGTAGTTTTTGGGTTGGAAGGAGCCTTTAGAGGTCATTTAGTCCAACCGCCCTGTAGTGAGCAGGGACAGGCTGCCCAGGGAAGTGGTGAAGTCACCATCCCTGGAAGTGTTTCAAGGATATGTAGATATGGTGCTGAGTGCCATGGTTTGGTGCTGGACTTGGCAGTGCTGAGTTAATGGTTTTCCAAACTAAATGATTCTATGATGTATCAGGAACACAGAGTACCTGCTCCCAGCACACCGGTCCCGTTCCTATCCCTGTGCAGCTCCTAGCCACTGGCCAAGGGCTGCCCAAAGCAATGGCTTCCTATAAGACTGGGCAGGTGGAAGCTGGGGCAGAAATGCTCCTTGAGCACAGGGGAGAGGCAGCAGGGATGAAAGAAATCTCATGAAGACCCTGACTTCAGGGCAGCCTCTTCTCCAGCCAGAAAACCTGCATCTGTTTTTCTCTAGATTACTCAGAAATGGACACTCTGAACAAGAACCTGAAACAACAATAGGATACATGTGACAAACACCTGTGAGAGGGAGAAACAATTTGGACCCTTCTAGAAATACTCCATCCTAGAGGAATGGGTTGTGGGGAGGCAGAGGGAAGAGAAGGAGCCCCACATTCTGTTTGATAAGCAACACCAAGAGAAAGAGGAGAATCCAGAAAAGGGGAGACTAGAATCAAAATCCAGTGGGTCAGAAGTCTACATGAAGGTGAGGGGAAAATATGCTGCATGTCAGTCTCTCAGGTCCTTCCTTTCTGCCGATACCCTTGCTACAGTTGCTCTGCTAGCCTGCTTTACCCACCAAACTTGGCTCCAGGCAGAAACACACATCAAGCTGGAAATCTCTCCCATTCAGAAGATTTATGAAAAATATTTTACTTTGGTCCCCCTGAAATTACATCACTCTCCTCTTTTATCTGCCTTAAGTGTCAGAGAAGTGTGATGGTAATGAGATGTACAAAGGCTTTTGGGTAGCTGAACAGTTTTATAGTCCCACGTTGATAAATGAAAGCATTTGTCACTGTTACCACATTAATGTTTCTTCCTGAGATCAAAGTCTGGATATGCTTCATCAGATAGCACTGTCCTCCACTGTGCATTACCACATATTACCTCCTGAGGAATTTAATGGTGATTCTGTATTTTTACACTCACAGCTAAACCACATCATGATTCTCACATCGGCTGACTGCCATCTCCATGTGCAACATGCAAGCCATTTTTGTAGTATGCATCATCTCCTCACTACCTTGCCTGAAAAGACTGAGTATCTTGTTTCAGGACAATCACCTTCTGGCTCTGACAGGCTCCTTCTGAAGTAAAGAATACAGACAATTTCCTTCCTCCTGAAACCCTGGATTCAGTCACGTTGATTTACATTTATATAGCACCTTTCATCCCTGAAGATCCCAATGCACTTTACAAACTCACCCTTTGTACACAGAAGCTGTACAAATATACACGGGTACACAAACAGACGGGGCAATCCCATCACCGACCGCTGAAAGGCATCTCTCTGCCTGTATTCCCAGCACACCTGCAGCAAGTGAGTTCTGCAAGCCCTACATCATGTCACCATCAAGGAGGAAAATCAGGCAATGTGATTTAGAGACATGTCATTTCCCTGCCCGGAAAGCACATGGAGTCCAGACAAGCAATAGAATGGCTTTACAGCCTGGGCATTGACATCTCCTTGGCACTCTGCTGTGTAGGTTAAAACAAGGCAAAGACTGATTTGTGGTGAGCTGTACCTTGCTGCTTCTGCACTGTTAGAGCCTGTAGAAGTCCAGGCTTGCTGCTCCCTTCCACTGATGGGTGACCCTTAGGCAGTTTGTTTTATAAAAATGAAAAATACATTCTTACTTTGTGATGAAAACATTAAGGGAAATAAATCCCCTTCTCGCCAACAGCAGCAGTTGACTGGCTCCTGCCAGCCTGAGGGCAGAGGAGAAGGAAGAACCCCAACATACCTGAGACACTTTTTTGACCACGTCGCTGCCCACGAGAAAGCCCTGTGCATAGGAGCGTGCTGCGATGAAGGCTCGGGTCGCCTTCACCTTCAGGTCCCTGGGAACTTCCCCGAAGGGTTTGTGCTGCTCTGCATGTTTCACCATGCAGTCCAGGTACTCATCTGTGATATGGTACTGGGGATTCATCAGTTTGAAGAGCCGCTCCAGCAATCGTGTCCAGAACTCATTGAGAGCCTCTTCCAGGTTGATGTTGGAGCCCCGGTAATAGCGGCGTAGCTCACTGTACAAGTCCTTGAAGACCTTCATGTTCTGAGTGTACAATTCTCCATAAATGCTTGGAAAAGCATCATAAAGGGCCTTTTCTGACTTGTTCAACAAATCCTGGAAATAACCTGAGGAGAGAAGATAGTGATGCATTAGCGGAACAAGCAGGAATCCACCAGGCTCTGCTGCTTGGCAGCACAATCAAATGCCTTCAGAAGAGAGAAGGACCTTAACAGAGCTTTTCCTTCAGCCAACCTTACCCACACTCCCCATCTTAAGTCTTAGCTGAGAAGACCAAAAGAGAAACTCCCCAGTGCCAGAGGACCTCTCTACCTCTTCTGGCAGCCTCACATCAAACCAAAATTGAGGCTTTTCTCTGAGTGTGTAAGGTGCTATAGTATTACTCCTAGGTTTTCTTTACAGAACACATCAACTGGCATTACTTACACATACCATAACCTACCAAAATTGTCAGCTTATGAGACACTCAACCCCAAATCAAGAACCAGTTCCTTCTGGAACAATAGTTGATACTTGTTAAACACCACTAGAGAACACTGTAAACACACAAGGGCACCTAGGTGCTGCTCAGGCAATTGAGGTGTATTCTGTAATGACTGCTGTTAAGAGTAAGACTAGTGTATCAATACTGGCAACACACCAGAATGAAGTAAAATAAAGATTGCATCTGGAACATAACCTGATGTCTTCCATCTCATCATGTGAAATGTTGGAATTCCTTCAGCATCACCTGCTCCAACCATCACACAAAGGTGAGGGCTTTTCTGGAGAAGATGCCAACTTCTTCAATTTTAAAACAAGCCTCACTGCTTGTTCTCTGACATGCCCTTCTGAGATGGAGCAGGACACCAGGGACAGTGCCAACCTTTCACAGTGGCACCTCCATTAGCCCTCATCGTTGCAGCCAGCTTGGCTCTGAGGCACAGCCCATAACACATGCCAGAGTCCCAAGCACTGAGACAGGAACAGGTACATCTTGTTCTCAAGTGTTTTTAAATGGAGGCCAACATCATGTCCAAGGCTCTCATCCCATTTGCTTATTTGGTTTTGCATCCTGCTTTCTTTTAGGTACAAAGGAACTAAATGTTTTTTACACTCTAGGTTCAGTGGTTGCAGAAGTGACAGAAATGTGATTCTCCTGCTACATACAGCAGGGTAAAGATAAGAGATTCCACTCCTCTCTTACCAACGTCTTTAAGTATTTCCATCCTCTCGGCTGCCAGCTGCCTTCAGGCTCTCTGAGACTGCACAGTGGGGAACTCATAGCAGGACCAGCCTGATTCAATTTATTGATTTACATAAGCAACTTTAATCATGATTTAAGTCACTGAGAGGAAAAATGATTTAAATAATCATTTTCATTTCAATTACATTTGTATTTTTTAGGGCCTTTTGGAAGCAAACCTGATTATACTATTCTTTAAATCTAAATTACTACTTTTTTTTTTCCCAGTGATGTATGATAAGCTCAAGTTGGAGGGAAACTGTTATTCAATTAAAATCAAACAGCATGTATTTAGGTATATAAATTAACTTCACTGTGCTAG